>NC_134187.1:4257950-4586200 GCF_964188355.1 Buteo buteo
CTAGTCGCCCCCGGGCTTCTGTTCCAAGAGGAAAGAATTGCACCTAAATTTGAAGGTGAAAAAGAGACCAACACATTTCCTATGTTAGTATGAAGACAATAGTACTTAGGAAGAAGGAGAGGACTTTTCTGCAATTCCCTCAAGGGCATATTTATCATTTTTAAGACCATCAAATATGGTTAAAAAATACAACAACTAGGCAGAATCACATGAATTTCAGCTCCACTAAACACAGAGTTTTGTACTATCATGCACTGACTTACCCTGGAGCTGTCTACTCAATCGCCGGTGGCTCAGCTTTTGAAAAGGTTTGCTGCAATTATCTCTATGGGTACGTGTGAACTGACTGTGGTAGGTTTTCAGCACATTTGTTTAGCTTGCTCGGTTCATGTGTCTTCGTAGATACGCCCAAAGCTGTGGCTGTGTACCCAAACCTCAGGGTTAAGTCTGCTCTCCAGAGGTGTGCTACTCAAGGCAGAATAGCAGATGGCCCTTGAAGGGTTGCTGATAAACCTCGTTGCCGGCAGTCTCTTGGAGTGAGCTATTTGAGGCGTTGCAGCAGCAAAAGGAAAATAGGAAGAAGTTGTCTAGCTTAAAACTATTATTAGCTGCACTTACTGTTCTATGGTACCAAGCAGTGCTCAGCAGAAGACATGAAAGGACATGGATATTACGAGAAAAAGTCATACTTCTGCCAAGCAAAACACCTGTGTCTTGCGGACTTTTTCTTAATACGATAATAATCAGTAAATACAAGGGGTGCCGGTCCAGCACCAAAATTACGATGTTACAAGGTTTCAACACCTTTGATTTGGTCAAATTGTTTAGGAACTGGGTATTGCTTTTTCGGTACTTATCATCTTAATGTAATAGGAAGGTTTGAAGAGTGTAATGGGAAAGGCTCATCTTCCTACTGCCTGGTTTCCAAGCCATGACACAGAATAGAAATTTCCCTTTCTAGACTTTAATGTTAGGTCATTGTTGGGTTTTCTGCTTGGTTTTTTTTGTTTTCAGATTGCCATCTTTCAATTACTGGTTTTAAACTTACAAGCTGCAATCTTTAAGGCAAGGATTCCAGCTCTAGGTCCAGACTGTGTTACATCTGTGCGTGATGGGTTAAGCTTTCCACAGTGAGCCCTGCAATAATATTTTCATAACTACTCAATTTACTTGGGAGCCCTAAATTTGCATCGGTGACTGAAGAGCTTAAATTTCCTTGAAAATCAGTGGTCTCCTAAACGGTGTTGAAATTGGGACACAGCAGTCACTCAAACCTGAGACTACAAAGACATTCGGAGACCCAATTCCCACTGGTTTCCATTTGACTTAAGCTCTTAAGTGCATTTGTGAATCAGGGTGTTAGATAAAATTTTATACTCATACAGTATAAGGGCAAAATGATTATTGCAAGGTTAGTTTTTTTTTTTTTTAATAAAATAGGGAAGTCCTGGTTATCACTTCTTAGTGTTATAAGACAATTTCACTAGCAGGCTGGTTTTGTGCCTTTTAAATGCTATCAGCATGAGGAACTGAAGATGCCCCTCTTTGATCTTGGCTCTTTTGTCACTGAAGTGCATGCCTACAACCTTGGGTTTATTTTTGTGTGCAGGGGGAAAAAAAAAAAAAAAAGAGTAGTTTCCTATCTTCTTCTCTTGGTCCTCTTGGTCCAGTGGGTCTTTGACCTTTTGTAGTAACTTCCTATTCATAAAGATTCAATGCCCTTAAATCCCAGAGCCAGCATGCAGTGCTTATGCGTAACGTCCAGACTGGGTTTAAGAAATTCAACAAGCATCCTCCCTTTCCTTTCTTGCCATGGTGTTGAGGACTGGTAAACAGCCTAAATGAATGAACGGGGTGGAGATGAGCCAGTGTTTCCATGTCAGAGGAGTGACTGATGGTCATGCTGTTGATAAATGAATTTGTTTCCCAGTATCACCCAACCCAGCCATTCTCCACAGTACCAAAGAGGTGAGGCTGCATCTGTTTGGCATTGATTGTTTCTCGTCATTTCATCCCTACTGAGATCTTTTCTAAAACCTTCTGCAAGGTGAGTGCACGTTGAAGTGGACCCATTGAGAGTACTCCTTGCATCCTGCCAGGTTCTGAAACTGGGGGAGCTGTGCTGGGCACACTCTCCAGAGCTTTAATGTCATCTTTAAGGTCAACAGTTTGAGCCCTGGTTATCTAAAAGAAATTCATGAAATATTTACATTAGCAGTGTTGTACACTTAAGAGACACTTAAAACGTCAGCCACTTTATTTTACTGACTTGCAATGCATACCTCCAGGTATTTGGCATGCTCAGGGAGGTAATTTCTCTCTGGAATTTTGGTTGCACGGACATTCGTAATATACTGACTTCCACAAAGAATTGATTTCCACACAAAATTCCCTGCTTGCCTAAAACCCCTGCCCTCCAGCCACTAGCTGGCTGAATAAATATGCAGTTTTTTTCCTTATGAATCATCTGTAGAACGCATGATTGGAGTCGCAAGTAAAAGATCCTGGAAATAATGTGACCGGACTGCAGAAGTATTTTGTTAAAGGAAAAGGGTCTGTGGCTGCACTTTTGGAAAAAGCAGCAGTTTTACCAGGGGATAGAGAAAGCAGTGCTTTGGGTATTGATACTTCTTTGTTGCTTGACAGATGTCAGAGATCACAACTGCAGGGAACACACTTGGATGGGTCAGAAGAAAGTAATTGCCCTATGGAGGCTTTCACCTCTAGGTCATCAGGCTTGGCTTTGATTTGGACCATCAGGGACCAAAAAGTCATTAGTGTTTTAACACTGTCCGGTGACCAATGAACGGTAGTGGTGGGTGTCAGTCCTGATCTTGGAGAACAAGCTCTTCTTACAGCTGCAATAAAGCTCATCTTAGACTCCCCTTAGAGAACTAGACACCTCCAGAGAGCAATTAATCTTATCTAAGAATAGACCAGAAGAATTGCCCTCTGGACATGCCTATGCCTTATTTTTTTTCCTGGAAAAAGAGCCTAGCTTTATCAGCCTGGACTTCAACATCAAATTTGTATGCATCTAAGGTAGGTGAGAGGGATCATGCCCAGATGCGCACGTTAGCTGCTATATGGACACCATCCAAAACCAACTAGGTTTGGCTGCTGTCTAAATGAAGCAGTTATGAGCAGGTTTTTTTCCCTAGAGTAGAAAGGCTCCTAACCCACTGTATATTTAACCCACATAACCCACTTGCTACACTCTGTAAGTACTAAACTCCTAATTTAAGGCCAAGCAGACTTTATGTTCACTTATTTTTCACCTCTTGCAATAATACAAAGAATGCAACTCCATAATTTCTTCATTAAGAGATATTAAGTGACAATAACTTACAGCGCATCTTCCCATGGTTATTCACTTACCCTGTTAAAAACAACTCAAAGCAAGTAATTTACCACAGGTCTGAGTAAGTTTAGCTGTTCAGCCACTGACATATCCTGAAGATGCAATTCTCTGTTTTCTCTTGACTTTCAGTGGGTCTCGCTTGTTTGCACCAATGTTGTTTCCTTTTCCTGTATTCACTTTGGGAGATATCAGAAAGGTATGGATTGAGAAGTAAATCGATAAACTGAGCAGTTTGCAATTTACTTTTCTTTCATGGCACTGCCTTCCCGCTGAGAAAGGATTTTATAGGGGTAAGGAGTTTTCCACACACCTTTTTTCTTACCTACATTTTGAAGAATTACTGCAATACCATTTTTCTGTCATTTGTTTCTATTGCTTGGCCAACACTTGTTGCCTGGCTTGAGAACAGCTCTTTTTTTAAGACTGGCCCAAAGACAGAGTGAAAACAGGACGAGACTGAGGACACAAAAACAAGGTACCAGCTTCTGCCAGCCAGACTTACCAGAATTTGAATGGACCTCAGCTGGGATTTTAATTTCGGTTTTTCTTAAGTTTGTTTTAACTTCCAGAAATCTGTGGTAGTCTTTTTTTTCACAGTCACATATGCTTCTCTGCAGGGTAACACGGTGTGGGGTGCTGGGTATGGCTACTTCTTTCATCTCTCCCCTGAGGGACCATCCAAAATGCCTCTCCTGTCCTTCAGTGAGAATATAGCTCACTCCTGCACAAGGTACTTGGGGATTTTTGGTTGAGGAGATTTTCATTCTGTGCATGTTAGTGCTAACTATAATTGCAGTGATGAGCAGAAAAGGCTTTGCCCCTCCCTTCAGACTTTTTTTTTTTTGTAAAATTTCGCACCCTCTTAAGGGCTGCTTCTCCTGTAATCAGAGTTCTCCACAGCAGAGCAGAATCAGTGTTTGACAGTGATGTGGTTGGGGCTGATTTTCAATGCCTGATTGCAAATGGTTTCCTTAGTAGCTTCAATATGGTCCTTCCTCTTAATTCACAAGCCCAATTTGTTAACTTGCATCATTTCCCTGTGCTGGTAACAAGCTCCTCCACTTTACTCCCTTGTTTAAATGATCCTGATATAGTTTAAGGTGCCACATTTAACACATTTCCTCATCAACCATTTAACAGCAAAGCACTGAAGCATGCACTTGTATTGAATCGAAAGCTCATTTTTAAGTATACTAGGCATTTTGAGAAGAAGAGGGTGGCATGCAGGAGAACAGATAGGTGATTTCTTTCTTACACTCTGACACCTCCTGCAGGCCACCATTAGAGACATGATGCTGGCTTAGACGACCTGGAGTGACATTTCTTACCTCCAGATGCCTTATGCCATAGCAGCATGAATGCTCAACCCTTAGAGTTTGGCCTCTGATTAAGTAGATTGAAATGGAGACTAAGCACTTTGCAGCCCAATGGGATAAAAGGTGCTGTGTGTCAGACATTACATATAACAGTTATTCCTGTAGCATCCAGCAATGGCTATTCACAAGAATTTTTGCCTGTACTTCCCTAAACCAGAAACGATAGTAAAAAAATGATATTGTGCTAAAAGTCAGTGGATGGAGTCACCTGAATTTTGAGGAAATCTGCATATTAATCTGGATTTAAAATCTCTGAGAAGGTCAATCCAAGGACTGCATTCAGGAGCGCTTACACTTGGAGCGTACTCCAAGTTGGCCGAATCCAAGAGCTAGAAAAGCCTTAGCTGTCCAGATTCATGTCGGGCTCATCTGAAGCCAACACTGGTTGAAAGCTCATGGGCATGGTGGGGGTGTTTTGCAGAGAGCACCTGTCAGTGGTACTGCACGCTGGTTGTTAGCCCTGGCATGGCTAATTCTGAAAATACTTGAAAAGAAATTTTAAGGATGCTCTCCAGCGTGATCAGATGCTTAAAATAAATATTGCTAATCACTAGTTTTTGATTTTGGATTAAATGATAAGGTATGATGCAGAGAACTGTTGTAGATTTAAAATTTTAAATATCAAGATGTTGAGTAGGAAAACATGCTCATGAATACATGCACTGTAAAGAAACAGTCTCCTTTTCTTGCTTTCTTCAACAGGTATGGGCTGCTGGTGTACCCAGAATATTTGCCAGACAGCCCAAACAGACCTGTGCAGTTCAACAACTTTACAGCTTGGAGCAGCCAAGGTGGAGCACAGGTACGTTTGTCCTGACTGACCTCTGTGGTGCTAAGGATCTTTACAAGTACATCACCTCTACACTGACTTCATCTCTGAAGTCTGCAAATAGGCCAGAGTTACAGTAAAAGCTCTTGTACCTGTATGTGCATGTCTCTCAGATGGAGGCTCCTATTTTGGTGATAAACCCAGTAACACAATTTGTGTGAGCTCCTCTTACTGCTTCAATGCAGAATCAGTGCTACTTCCATCAATAGCTGGTGTCCTCTGTAATCACCTAGCATATGTCTGCCACTATAATTGTAGAATCATAGAATGGTTTGGGTGGGAAAGGACTTTAAAGATCATCTAGTTCCAACCCTTCTGCCATGGGCAGGGACACCTTCCACTAGATCATGCAGCCAAAAAAGTCCTCCTAGTGCATCTGAGCTATTCATAAAGATTGCAGTTGGTAGAGGGTCTGTTACCTTCATAGGGTTAATGGTTTCCTTGGGAATTTTTTCATCCTTGTTAAAAATGTGCACTTTTTCTGTTTGAATTCGTCTAGCTTCACTTTCCGGCTATTGTAGCACATTATTACTTAATCTGATTAAAAAACCCACACCACCCTTTATTATCTTACGGTTTCTTCCCATACCAGTGCTTACAGGCTATGATCTTCTTAAACCCCAGTCTGAAGACCTGAACAGATTGGATGTATTTCTCTGTAAGGCATGTTTTCTAGTCTAACCCATCCTATGGCTCTTCCTTTGAAGGTGTCCAATTTTTCACTGTGTTTTTTCAGACTGGTGCATTCTCTTTCTGGAAAAGCTTATTTGTATGAAAAGAAATAAAACAAAAGGATGTTTTGCAGTTGTGTTTTTGTGGTTTTCTCTGCCTAACTCATAATTTCTTTGTATGTTACTGACCTAGCATACATTAGTAACTAAGTTTATTCTGCTTCTTTCCATGGGCTCCCTCTAGGAACAATCTTCTTGTTGTTAGGTAATTGTAAGAAATACCTCTGGTTATTTTCAAGGCATCTTTCTGCCACAAACATTAACTTCCTTACCCTAATATTTTTTCCGGTAATAAACCCCCCAAATTTTAGAGCCCTTTTACCCTGTCTATTGATTCTGTTTCATACTATTCTTTTTTCTTTTAACATGAAAATAAGTTAACAGAATGTAAAGATTTTTGTATTATTAATTGACAGCACAAACCAGACATTAAGAGGAGATTCTCAGATACTAAATATACATTCAACACTTGTATGTTTTTGTACTTCCCCTTTGTATTGTAAAGAAAGCAAGCAGAGTTACAATCTTTTTAAAAATTTATTATCATTCCTTTATTATGCTTTATTATAGATTTTTAGAAGCAGCAATCTTGAACTCAAACATTTCCGGATTTATGCTTGCAAAGACTTTGGCATTGACGTCATAGAAAGCCTGGGAAACACTTCTGTAGCTGATAGCGTTTTAATTGGACACATTGGGCAAAAGGTAAGTACTGCAGGAATTATTTCAATGTCTCTTGAGTTACACAGCAACCCTTCAAACAGGAATTTGGAGAAACAAGAAAGCAACCTGAAGAACAGCCCCTGCACCATGGCAGCCTTGGTAAAACTGAGATTTTAAATAGATTGTATGTAAAGATAAATACAGCTTCAGGATGAGGTTTGGGCACTGATCTCTTTGCATAGTCCTCTAGCTGTCTTATATGCCTTGGAAAGATGATGCCTTTAGCAGCAGCACCTGCAAGGGACATTGATTTGGTGATAAAGCAGAGAAACTTGGAGCATTAGTACTGCTCTCCCAGCCTGCTGGAACGGAGGATTTTGTCGCTTCTGCTTGCAGCAGCAGAAGAGAAATAGCATTTGATCAGCTAGATCCTGCATCATTTTTCAGGTGCTCCATTTATACTAGCTGATGAGAAAGTGGAGATTACATTCTGCAGAAAAATTCAGCATTTTTCCCAAATGTCTTTTTGTTTCGGTATAAAAGTTTTGAAGATTTTTTTTGAACAAATTTCAAAAAAGGACTCTGATTTTTCTATTTTAATTTGGAACTATTAGAAGATGTTATATTATAATGCATATTCATGTATATTCTTTATAAAACAATAGTCAAAAGTAAAAACAAAATCACATTTCTGTTCAACTTAGGAGCTGAAGGATTTTAGTAAGATAAGTGTTAGTTTTTTCCCTACTCATGTTTTTTTTCCAAGATAGACATGGTCTCAGAAAACCCTTGGAATTTCACAGAACCTGAATTTTTGAGAGAAATCATAATTTTTGTTTAAATAAGCTTTTCTAACATAAATTGCTATATACCTTTTGCTGTCTATAGTAAACAGACACCAGTTAACTGTACACAACTGGGTTCAGTTTACTGATTTGAGAATAATAAGGGGGTATAACAGATTTGATTTCTATCCTAGTCAACATTTTGATTTCCTCTGCTCTCTCATAGCATCATTGGTCCACCTTGAACACAAAGTGCTACTTACTTACTTGAGAATGAAAAATGCTGTAAAAATGTAATATTTTTATTTATGCAGTAAATATGATCTTCTTCTGTTATTTCTTTAGGCAGCTGGTCAAAGTCCTTTGGGGGCTACCAGGTTGTTAACAGATTAATAACATGGATAATAATGGAATTTTAGTTACAACTGGCCACAGCTGCTTGTTCATGATTTTGAGGGCTTTTTTGCCCTGCTCAGTTTTCTATTGTTGTTTATAAAATTAATTTTCTCTCTGACTGGCAGAAAAAGAGTTTTAAATGAGTTTTCTTTAGAAACTCACAGAAAGAAGCCTCTGTAGTGGATCTATTGGAAGTATGTAGCTCAGATATAATCCTGGCCTCACCAGTCCAACCTTGCAGCATCCCAAAGACACAATTAATTTCTCTTGGGCACCAAAGGGTGGATGTCTTTGTTTTCGCTTTGCAGGATCCATGGAAGGACTCTGATGTTGTACTTGTTAAGAGATTTAGAGGCGCTCAGCTGTGCCTTGTTTCTTGCAGTACCCCAGGGGGGTGATTATCTTTGATTATCTCATGATAAGAGCCTCCTTGTCATAATTTACATCTTAATTTATGTAATTCTCCCTTTAATAATGATGTCTCTTTAATATCAATTAAAACTTTATGACATTAATTTAATGGGAACCTTGGATATTCCTCTCTGCTAGCCCTTCCAGTTTTTGAAAGAGGTGCTTTAAAACAAGATTGTTTTCTGGAACTATCAGGGCATTTAAAAATTTGGGCTTTGATCCATTAAAACATTAGTAGCAAGGCTAGATCCAGGGCCTGTAAAAGCCAAGGGAAAGACTTTCATTAGTTTCCTAAACATTCAGCAAGACTCTTCCATACTTTCATAAAGCAACTCATTGCCTTTGTGGAGCCAGTTGAGGAAAAGCATTTCTTCCTGAAAAAGCAGGAGGTCCAAGACAGATGACACACACTAGGGAGGAATTATCACCTCGTACCCTTCTTCTATTTACTATTTATTTAAATAAAGTAAATTAACTAAAAAAATAAATAAATATAGAAATAAGAGTGGTGTGGAAGAACAGGCAAGTGTAAGCAAAAAACCAATAGAGTCTTTCTGAGATGTTACCAGAAGCCGGGGATTTCTGCTTAGCAGTGACTTGGAAGAAGATGCACAAGGACCAGGACCATCACCCCAGGTGTTTTGGCCTTGGAGTAAAAAAGGTCATGGAGCTGCTGTCTCTTAATGAGACTGAAGATAGTACCATCTCTTTGAAGTGATAAACTATAAAAGTCCATTTCCTTCTACATTTTCAATTAAGGAGGATGTTTTCACAGAGGGTGGATTTCTTGATTGATTCCCTACCATGGCTTTTGAGAGTTGTCCTACAAAAGTGTTTATTGGCCTCAGAAATAGCATCAGGCATTCCTGCCAGCCTTTTCCCCTCCAGGCTACCTACTAGCTCTGAGTACATCCTTCTTCCCGGCCTGTCTCCAAGATAAATTGGCAGAGAGATGTACACCTCCCCTGTGCCATGGCCTACAATCCCCACAAAATCTGGTTTGTCCGTTGTGTTTCCCATCACCTGTGGGTTTTGCTCTTCTTTTTCACATCTTATGTTTTTTTCTGTCTCTCACCGATACACTTGTCTTCTTGTTATTCTGAAGGACCCTGAAGTCAACCAGAGCTTTGAAAAGAGCCTAGCTTAAATGCTTCCCCCCATCCCCAATCACACAAAAAGGTTTTGGATCTCGGCAGTCAGGTTTTTCTTAGAACGTAAATTGGGATAATCATCTTTGTGGAGTAGGGAAATTTCCTGCCTGCTGGTCAAGACAAGGTAAAATAAAAGGGGCCCTAAACAAATCTGCTCACTGTGCCTTCCAGGTGGATTCTTTCTTCCCAGGGAATGCGCAATTTCCTTTCTCTTCACATGTCCAACCTTAACTAGTATGCAACAATCCGGACAAAGCAAACAAGGCAAACGCTGCCCTGAATGTAATACTATCACGTACTGCAAATGCTGAGTTAAACAGATGTTACTTGTCAGAATTTGCAGAGCAATAGCTCAGATCTGTCCTTCAAACAGCATACATTGCCCCACAACCATGGGTGTGAGTGCAATCACGTCCCCGTGTGCCAGTTGCTGCATCCTGGACTCATTAGACTTGGAGATTGAGGTGGTGATATGTTTCCCAGCGCTCTTCATTTCTTCATTGCAGGATGGGACCTGTATGTCAGCAGGACTAAAAACTCCCAAAAGATACCAACTATTCATCTCCAACACAACTTTCAGGAACTTTGATGCGATCACTTGCACAGCAATCAGGACTTGTTCTGGCTGTTACCAAGGGCAGGGTGAGTCTGATTTACTCTGATTTAGCAGGGTTTCCACAGTCTTTGGCTTCCTCCCATTTCAGATTCAGATGTTCAGGAGTTCATAGTTTCCACAAGCAACCCTTGAAAGATGTTTCCGTTGAATCCCGCAAAAAGCACTGTATAGGGATGAGGAGTACAGGCCCCAGCTTTGCTTCTGTAGTCTTGTCACTATGTTTGCATCAAGAGCCAGGTTTTGAGGTATTTGCATACCTGCTTTGCTTAGGTTTCACGGCGCTAAATAGTTTCCAGAAGCGCCACTCTCTCTGTTTCACTTCCCCAGCTGGGACAGAAGGATAATAGCAGGGAGGTGGGGCATGAGATGATGATATGTAGATGCAAGGTAAATACTGTGCATGGTGTGCAGCTCAGATGAACTGAGAAAATCGCTGAGCTGGGATTGTAGTGATACACATAACAACCAGTCCTCGACAATACTCACCCTCTTTAGTGTGTGCATTTTGCTGACACTGCTGGCAGGCTGAATCAGAGCCTTTAGCTGCTCTGCTCTGCGAGGGCTGAGGCTGCAGGTTCTCTCCAGACAATCTCCCTAAGAAACAGCTTCATCATTTAGCTGAAGCCACATGCTGCATGTGTATTTTGAGACAAAGGTAGCCTTGTTTTTGCACTGATTTCATTTTCTCAGTGGAAGGGGGTTTTATACACTGACTTGTTAACTGCTTCTTCATTTTGGGAGGTAAAATTTCAAGAGCAATGATTTCTTTAATAGCTATGACACATCCTCGCAGAATTTTGCCAAGCTCCTACCTCAGGCCAGCCTAAACCTTAGGTGAATTTGCCTAAGATCACATGTGTAAACTAAGTATCCTTTTGAGCTTTGAAAAGGTACTCAAAGGCTCTTTGAAGAATGTTCCAAATGCAATTACCTCTTAAATATATTTATATATAAACGTATACTGCCCTACAATAACATAACAGAGAAAAAGACTTCAGGAGGTGAGATCAAAGGACAGAAGGAATAGTAAAATCTGACTCAGAGAGGCTGCAACAGACAATATGATAGTCACATAGTAACCAAATGCGGTGCATGAACACTTATGCCAAAGCTGACTTGTTATGGTCCATGAGGCAATGATTTTCTGACACATCTGGAAATATTAATGTGTTCAGAAACCCCCTGTGCTTTAACCTGCATGAATATTCCTCCTTTTTGTAGCTGTCTTCATTACAGTAATGAAGAGATCCTCCAGCCACACTTTTCAGCCAGGGCTTTATTGTGCCAGGTGCTGTACATATGCATACAAGTATATTTACACACAGACGTGCACAGTCCTTATCTCTAAAGAATTCATCTTATACACAAGGCAGAAAGGATCTGTACAAATCACTGTTTTGGAGACTATAACTTTTGGCAGTGGGACTTGCGAAGAAGCATTTGGGGTCACTGACAAGGACCAGGAGCAGCACCTCGATCAGAGGAGTGTCTAACCACAAGTCCCATCACAAAAGGGTGCTGGACAGGTGGCAATTCCTACAACCATCTCTGTTTATTCGTTTTGCTTAATATCCCCTTCTTGTTGACTCAGCAGACATCTTTCCAAAGCAAAAGTGAAGTGAAGGTAATTTCTTTTTCTCCAGAGATGTCTTCAGGCCTATTACTTGAAGAGGTACCAGTCTTTGATTCTGAAATGCTGCTTGTTTCCTTCAGGTGGGTTTCCAGTGAGAGCTGAACGTCTGACCTTCGTCAACTCACCTTTCCAGGTGTCCTTCCCCTTTCCTCACTCTGCCATCCTTGAGGATCTCGACGGCTCTGTCACAGGGCAGAAAGGAAGCCACCTCCTCCCTTCCACAGATATCCTTGTGGTATCTTGCACAGCCAGTGCCAACTTCAGTCAAGCTTCTGGTGGCAGTGTTTGTGGCAGGGACCTTGTTTTCCACCGTATGTCTCTTCATTTGTAAGTAACCATTCCACTTTTGAAAAATCGGCATGGATGTCGCTTGCTATGTTTTATATTAAGAGAGCTGCTGGGTCTGAACACAGTCCCAACACTCCGGTCTCTCTGCTGGGTCCTAAACTAGGTCAAAAGCCTGAGCACTGGCATACATTAGTCCATGTTGTTGTCCACATGGTCTCTGGCACTGTTTTTTCTGGCTACTTCTCACCCAGAGAGTTCTCAGGCATGGTTTGAGAGATAGCATAGGGACCATTCCCATCTGGCAATTTGGATGTAGTCATGATGCTTTTGGGGAGGAGAACTTAGCTGTATGGACAGCTGCAAGAATTATCCAGGCCACAGGACAGTCTTTGATTTATTTTATTTACTTGGACCTGCCCAAGTTCAATTTTTTTCTGAGGTTCTCAGCAAGCTGCTTGTCTTTCTTACCTTGGTTTCCTACCTATAGTCTTGATTCCTGTCCTGAGACAATTCTGGCAGTGTTAAGTAAGCCTTTTTAGTGGAGGTTGTGGTGTACTGCTATTTTGTCACTCTTAAAATACCAGGGGTATATAAATGGGCCTTGTAGAAATGAGAATCCAACTTAAGACGGACACTGACACTCAAATCTTCAAAGTGCGATTGATGGCCAAGCCCCAGAAACAGAGATTCAGTGGGCAAATTGCAAACTTTACCAAGATTTTCTAAGTGCTGACCTATAAAATACTTCCAGATCATGAGGGAAACACGGCAGCTGATAATAAGATGCTGTCTTAAAAAAAAAAAAAGTTTGATTTTAATTATATTTTAAGTCAAGTTCTGAGAGGGTTTCCATTTATTCTCATTATGAGAGATTTCCCCAAATGCTCGCAAAGAATAAGTGGTCATGAATAAGGTAGATTTTCATGTCTTAAGCAGAAAATCTTTGCCTTCTGTTTTCACTGCTGTTAATTTCATAAACTATCAGATTCCTGTATTATGTTTCCTACTAAAACTGGATTTAACATTTTATGATTTCATGGGCCCACCTCTCATGCAATGAATAGCCATGTTCTACAGAAGATATAAGTTCATTCTGTATTTAATGAAAAGAAAACTTTCCAGTTTTGGAAAGTTTTGGAGCCATGCCTTTCTTACCCACCTCATCAGGACTTTCTGGTCTTTCATTTTGTTGTTCTTTGCTTGCTGTGAGGTGAATTGAGTCAATTCAGATCATCAAACCTTGTTAAGACTGACCCAGGCTCACAACCTAAGCAACCTGTTTCAGTCTATATAGTTACGGTTTCCCATCAACATTATGGGATCAGACAGTGGTACAAGGGAGATATGAAACTCAAGAATAAACTTTTGTTATTGTGAGTGACAGAACTTTTTTGGCAACTGGATAATTGCTTTTCCAGCATTAAGATGCTAGTTTTCACTTGATTTCAATGGGCACTTGTGATAATACCACTCTTTATAGATGGAAATAAAAACCCATTTGTTTGTTGTCTTAATCATCATAGAGGAACCCAAAGCATAAATGAACAAATTACTTTATGGGTGAAAGGTACTACAGTAAATCTGTGACGTAGCTCTTGGAGCTTATTCAGCAATCAAAATTACTGGAAAAATTTGGCGGGTGAGCCAGAAATTCAATATGAGCGAATTCAAATTGGGTTGAAGACATATAAACTTAGAAGAACATGTGTGTTCACCATGTAGACACTGGCAATGTGTCCCATTACAGCTGATGGAAACCTGTGTCCTTGATTTGATTGCTCATGGAGAGATATCTAGTGCTATTTAAAATGCCCTATGATATTTCCTTTGGCTTGTCACTCTGTGGCAGAAGGGTAAGGATCTGCTGGAGACGCTCTGTCAGATCTGGCATCTCACACCAAAGTATTTGATTGCTTGGGACATTTTAAGCAGCACTAGATGCCTCTCTTCATTTGATCTTTCTCTTAGGGGCTGGTCAGCTGAACTGCCCTTTCGGCTTCGCTGACTGTACATACTATGATTCTAGTGACTTATGCAAGCACAGGGAGTGTTCACACATATGTACATGAACATACATACGTAAGTGCACTCTATCTCTCTTTTTGACTTAGTTTTGAACCCATTCCAGTTTCAGCTGTTTGTGGCATGGTTTTTTTGGCATGGTTTTGGCCCAGGACAGCTATCCCACATCCAGGCAATTTGTGGGTACAATTTAGAGGTCAACACTACCCAAGGAACCATTTCCAGTAGGGCAGTTTAGGTGTCCCCATGCTGTTTTGGAGTCTGAAGGAGCTTGATCGTACGGATATGGCCAGGCCATGCCAGCTAGCCTCAAGGCCAGAGGGCTGGCCACAGCAGCAGTTAGCTTATCAGAAGAATTGTAGCCACTGGTCTGTGTCTGAGTGCTTACACACTCTATGAGTGGATGAGATATGGCCTTGTTGGAGAAGATCTGTCTATCTGTGTGGGTACAACCATGTCTTATAATATAGGGTACGTGTCCTCCTTGCTGGTAGCTCTTCACACTCCCAGTAAATCATGTCTACTGTAAGTTTGCAACAGACTGCCACTTTTGATTTTTTTTTTTTTTTTAAATTTCTAGAGGGATAGAAAATGGGTTTGGAGAGCTCAGCCTCCTACTGTCACTGCCTCATAGCCCACCTTTGTAATAACCTAGTCCTGGTATACAGCCAGGTCTTTCCCATCAGCTTTAATGGTCATACAGCTCCCAAGTGCTGTCCCAGCTCACTTCTGTTGCTACACGTGCCTCCGCAGTCTGGACATGTTCCTGCCTTTGAGCAGCTGGCAGCTAAAGAGATCCAGTGGAGAAATACTGTTCAGCAAAGTACTGCCACCGCTTCTACTACCCAGGGAGGACACTTGCGAATTCCTGGCATAAAAAAAAAGGAAGTGGAAAAGGCTTTTAGTGATCTAAACAACAGTCCTGCTTTTCCTCCCATGCTCATCTTCCCTTCCCAGTACCCAGCTCAACATTTCACTTTCTTTTTGAAGTACAAGCCTGAACCATTATCCATTTTTTTGCTGTTTCAAGTTAGTAGTACACAGGCAGAAATCCTGAAGTGGTCTGTCAGAGGGCTATTAATAATTCACATCTGTCTTATAATTCATGTTTTAGAAGAAGAAGGAAAAAAAACCCTTCCCAAATAGGAGGAAAGAATAATCACATGTTCCATTGAAGGGGAAAACTGTAAGACTTTTCAGCTACCTGCAGGCTTTGCATGTGATTACTGTTTCTCATAATGAAAACAAAAGTCTGCAATAAATTAAGAGCTGGGAATCATTCTGAGTTAACAAAAAGGGAACTGGGTAGAAGACAAAATACGACTGTGCTAGATATCTTTCTGGACCTGTTAACCATGAGGTCTTAGGCACATCACTTCCCTTTCTAGCCTGTGTTTACTTTGATTCTATGGACTAGAGGTCTTTGGATCGATGCTGTGTGGGTGGATAGAGCATCTCACAACATTGCCTGTAGTGTGATGAGTCCTTTTGGATACTTTCACAACATAAATGTTAATAATTCGTGACAGCTAATGTATGCAATACACCTTGTTCCTCTTTGCCTCAAAAGGTGGTTAAGGATCAAGTACAAATGGAAGCTTATCTGCAGCATTGCTGTTGAACTCTGGAAATGTTTGAGCCTTGACCTAAACTTTGTCTTCCCAGTAAATTAATTAAGAGTTTTAGATTAGTCATATCAATGATTGGGCACTTCTCAATCAACCTTTTATTTCAAGCAAGTCCCATTTCTTTCCTTTCTTTATTATTCATCTGCATGAGCTGGGAGTCAACATACATCAAAGACACTTGGCAGTCGGAGTAGCAGAAGCCAGCTGTTAGCCTGTCCTCTTGAGGACTATGTACTTAACAGAGCAACCCAAGAGACTGAGAGCATCCTCTCTGCTTCCAGATCCTCTCTCCTGAGTAGCTCCTACCAGCCAAATCACCATCATGTTAAGTTGAAAGAGTGTCAGGATGCAGCCAAGTAAATGCGGTGAGTCAGGGAGGCTTCAGTCACACGGACAGCACTCCAAAACGGACCTGGTAGAGGAACAGGGTGAGGAATTAAAGGAGCTGGAGGGGATGAAGAATGAAATTCAGTTAGTAAAATATCCACAGCATGACCAGAGGATGAGGGGGTGGAGGAAGAAGAAAGGGTGAATTTTGTCCAGATGTATTTGAAAAGTGTTTGCAATAAAAAGGGCATAGTTTAGGATTAATACAACAAAACATGACTAGGAGCAATTGGCTGAGGTTGAGCAGAAAGAATAAAGATAGGTGGGTGACAGGAAAGATTTCCTAACAGTGCAGTCTTTTGGATTCATCTAATCTCAGTAAAAAGATGAAAGTACTGTTGCTTGGCTTGCTTTAGTTTCTGATGAGCAAAGAATTAAAAATCGCTCTGGAAGAAATCTTTTCTGTTGTGCTCTACCAGGCCCTGGAGTATGTGACCTGTCAGATCTGCAACTTGCTAGTTGCTACTCCAGCTCCAATAATCTTAAAGGCTGGGGCAAGTAATGGATTTTGAGATGGCAGTCCTAGTACGGCAACCTCTGTCCTAGCAACCTCAAGCTCATTCCCTGACCCAGTGGGCAACTGGGAAGGCTTGGCTGTGTCCATGTTATTAACCTTCTTAGCCTCCAAACCAGCAGGGAAGTTCCATCAGTGCTGCCTTTTAGGAGAGAACCCCTTCCTGGGAGCTGTCTGGGATAGGGCTGGTTGGTGCAAACATATCTGGGATCTTTTAAATTATTTAAGTTACTATGTGAGCAACTGACTCTTTATCTTTGTGCTGTTTAATTTACAAGAATGCACGTAGTGTATTGGCACTTTTTTTCCCTAAACCATATGTTTGGGAAAAAAAAAAAAAAAATTGTTACAGACAAACCCTAGAAGCCTTTTTTTTAAAAGAAAACAAGTATCTTGAGCATTTCTTGACTCTCTGTCCTGAATTGCTTCATCCAACAACTTCCAGGGCAATGGGGATCCATTTCGAAGCTTGCATTGCTGTCACAAAAGCCTTCTTCACAAAGTCCAGTTGAAAGTTAAACTAATGTGTCACTTAAGCACCCTTTAAAGAGGGTTTTAATGTCTTTTAAAAATGTAATTGAAGCTTATAAAAGTCTTTATAAATTTATATGTGAGAAAGTTATTGAGTAGTCTGAAGAACAGCTTATGCCATGGCACAGCACAGCATGGCTGCAGGCTAGATACGGCTGCTCCAAATGCCACCACTACCCATATTATCATGAAAATATGAGTCTCTATTAATATTAAAACAAATTTTCATTAAAAAATTGTCATAACATGATTAAGTGACTTTAAAAGTTTCTTCACATTATGCATAATTTTTACAAGAGGAGAGCATTAGAATAATCGGCAGCCAGGCAGCACCTTGCGGCAAAGGGGACTCCAAACACTTCGCGGCTGCGCACACCAGAAGGAAGTTTGCCTCTTGTTCCTTTCATTTGCTTTCCCCTTCTCACTGAGGAAACCTGGGACTTGCTCAGCACCAGTCTTGTAGATTCAAGCCTTTTATTGCTTCCCTCTTCTCTAGTCTGCTGCAGAGGAAAAGATTAACTTTCTTCTTTATAGCCTTAATTCTTAAATCTGGTCTAATATCCTCTCCTGTAGTGCATGCATTCAGTTGCTGCAAACCCAGCCGCTGCTGATGGGTTAGTGTGAAAAGAATAGCATACCCCCTACCTCCGTGTCTTTGAGTCTTGAAGAGAGTTCAAATGGTTACTCTAGTTTTGCTTTTCCTTTGGTATTTACTGACTGTGGTGCCTTCAGATGAACACCCACCTGCTGTGAAACACCCTTACAGTCACACTTCTCTCAATGTGGACATGCTCAGTTGCTCTCTGGTCCTGTATCCCCCCCTGTGTACATAACTGTATTCACACACAGGGCAGCTTACACACTCACTTGGCCTCATAACCCAGCCCTCTTGGGGCTCCCATGGCATAACGTGGAAGGCAAGTATTAAATCATTGGCTGTTGACTGTTCGGTTAACCAAGACATCAGCTAAACTTCAGAGGTTCAGCTCTTACTGCTCTGTAGTTCTGGCATCTGAGACATCTCACCAAAGCAGCCAAGAGAAATTTGGTTCCAGGTGTAGGACCCCTTTCCATTTACCCTGCAGCCTGGAGTATTGGCAGCAAAGCCAGATCCTGAACAGGCTTATGACTATGCAAGAGAAGATGTTTCCCCAGGCCTGCTGCCTCAGCTTGACCGTTGTCTGGGATTTTTCTGGGTGCAGGGAGATATGTTTAGCATTGAGGCAGCATTTGCTAGCCCTACACTTTCTTTCCTTGCAAGGAAAAACCTGACAATCCAGTTGGATGCTTCTTGAGGGCTGGAGAGATGCAAGCCAGATATGCCAGCTGGGACTCACTGTCATAACCAATGTATTATTAACCCTAAAATTGTGTTAATTTGTAGAGGACTGCAAGTGGGCAATGGAGGTGCAGTAAAACCTTGCCTAGAGCACCTGCGTCCAGATTTTCAGATCCACTTTGGACGCTCTAGAGCTCTGCCTAACATGGGTTAAATGGAGTGATAAAGTGGTCTTCTGCAGATCTTTGCTATGCTTACACTGCAGAGATGTTTGGACTGCTTGCTTACCAGCCACTTTCCAGCTCAGAATTTGTATCTGATTTTCGTTTTCTTTAAAATATCAGCCTGTAAACTATAGGAGCTGGGGAAGTGATTTAGGAAGAGAAGCCGGGGTAGCAAACTCAAAAGCTACTTTAAATGAAGCCATCTTAGCTCGTAAGTCACAACCCTTTCTGCTCCTGGGAGATCATCTCAATTCTTCTTTTACTTCAAATTCAGAAGGCCTATCTCATAGTGGTCACTCAGGATTAGGGACAAAGATCTAGTTATTTTTGAAAAGAGCCATACAGGCAAAAACTTGCTAATGGTAAGGGTTCCTAATATAAGGCAGATTTGAATCATGCCCTTGGTCTCTCAACAAAGATACACACATTTACTTAAAACAGCTGCAAATTCTTAATTCTTGGCAATTAAAATAAAATGAACTGGTTTTGGGCCCAGCATCAAACCTGTAAAATGTTCGGTATGGTCATAATTTGGAATTAGCCTCCATTTGGCCAGCAATAAATTGGACTGTGGATATAAACATTTGGTGTCCCATTTGAAGTTCAATGCTATATTGTTTCCTGTTTTGGAGAGGGATGATCATAATGGATTATTACACAAACGTATCAAACAGAAAGCATTTAGAGCTAAACACAGTCTCTGCCTTCATACACAAAGATATGGACCCTTAGGATAAGTAAGTTAATGGTAAACATAAACAGGAGAGTTAATATTTGTTCTACTTGATGTTGTTGATTGGTTTAACAAATCCTTTGTGGCCCATCTATGTTGAGCAGTTCTGCACAATGCACTTGAGCTAAATTACATAACAGTTTATACAATCACAATTGGTAAATTGTGGCTCAGGCTGTAAAGTCCTATCCAGTAATCCTGCCATATTTCTAAAGCAAATTGCTCCTTAATTGAAACCTGCTTCAATATAAAAATACAGCCTTTTCAATGAGTCATCCTTTTTTTTCCCCTTACACTTTGTAAAGGCTTCCAGCAGTTTAAAGTGAGGGTTAATTTTGCATTAAGACCATTGCCTCCTAGTTTCTTTCAAATAAAGCCAGGGGAAGTTCAGGGGAAGGCTCTTTCCTCTGATAATGAAGCTCTCCATGTTAATGATGCGTGCAGGCTCCCTTGGATCCTCTGAATTAGAAATACTTGTGTGTGTGCGAGCTACTCTGCTTCATTAACATTAAGGAGAGGTAGATTGGTGGCTATTTAGGGCACAGTGAAATTGCTGGCTATTTAGGGCAAATGGAAATGGTGCTAATTGTGGCTGGCAATTCCATTAGTAGGGTACTTCCATTTTGGTGTCTATTTGGCATATAGGTGAAAAAAAAGCACACTGACATCCTTTCAAGGGGAATGTAGTCTCAGGCTCATTGTTGTGTTGTAGCAGTTAACTTCTATGCAGAGCTGCACAGTTTTTCAGGTTCCCCAAATTTTTGTTTTGGTGTGCTGGCACTCTACCAGGAGTAGGGTACGTGTTTGTGGGTGGCAACACGTCGAGCAAGGTATGTAAAAGGCAAGGACACAGCATTCAAGGTCAAGAAAACCCCAGAGACTTCAGGCCATGAGATCTCTCCTGCTCCCTTTCCTTCCTGGGTCATGAACAAACTTCCAGTTGAAGGTCATGGAATCCAGACTATCACAGTATGAAAGCATGCAAAGCCTTCTTCCTCAGAAAGGTTTCTGGTATAAAAAAATGGCATTTTCAAAGCAAAGATTCTCCAGTGAAAGCTGCCTGTCTCTCTATCCCAAAGACAGAAAAATTGACTGAAAAAGAAAGTTGGTAGTGTCTGAAGCAGGCAAAAGTCTATCCTAGCTTTGAAGTCCAGGGTGAGACGACTTACCTGTTATAAGTAGGAATACTGGGAAAGATGTATTTCACTTAACTGTAGCCACCTGGAACTTAGCTGTCTAGTTTAAGATATTTATTTGGGGTGCCTTTATAACCTCTTGTCAAGATTGGTGTCCAGCAGAGTTGCATTCACACTTAATTCACTAGCTAGTGAATTCACATTCACATTCACATTCACTAGCCAGTGAATCTACACGGCTAGTGTGAAATTGCCACCTAACCTTCTGACAAATCGAACAGATGATGTGTATTCCTCCCTGTATCCCAGCAGGATTGCCCATTCCAAGCTTTCTTCTCTGTCTTTAAAACTTCTTGAAGGTTCCAGGGAGAAGTCTCTGAGAAGTCAAACTGTCTCATCAGACTTTTCCAGTGATGAAGGGTAAAATGAGTAAAGAGCAAAACCACGTGGATTTACATTGCACTGAGTCTCTATCGCTTTCTGTGGTGCTGTGCACCTTTGTAACTCCATAAGGCAGTTCCTGACGTACAGGAGAGTTTAATGTTGCACCACATTACGTGTGGTGTGCTTCTGCTGCTAGAAATGTTTTCCTGTGTACCTGTGCAGGTGCTGATAACTCTGGCAATAATGTGCTTGTTGTCATTTACTTGCTTAATTAGCAGCCTAATATCCTGGTCCAGTTAATGCCTATAAGAGGAGGTTTATTAGTAGTACGAAAGCTGTTTAAGCCTTATAAACTCCTTCCAGTCAGTTTCATTGGTCTGCCAATATCTTCCGGTTGAGTGATTCTTTGCTGATTCACACTTCTGTTTCCCATTGCTGTTTCTCAGCTGAATGTTTCTGGGTAACCAGAAAGTCCTTTGCCAAAGTGACAGCCACCAGAATAATAAAAAAAAACCCCAGAACTGATTTTAGAAGAGAAAAAAATCTGCAGGCAACCCTCCTCCAAGATGAGTGCTATTGTAATTATGTATTGTCTACAAAGCAGCAAGGGGAAAAACAATCAAAAACTGCAAATACAAACAGGCAAATTGCAGGATGACATGAGTTTTATTACTGTCTATTTTGAGTAAGCAAGCCATATCCAGTATGGATTGTTGGGTAATATCCTGAGATATCTAGTTGTAGGGTAATACTCCAATATTTAGAAATACCATTTTAGTTATGCTTAAAAGAGGTGGTTTTTTAAGCTTAGTGTCAGCTCAAATGCCAAAACTGACTAAAAGTGGACTAAAGGTGAAACAGCCAACTTGCCTTGATCTTGCAGCAGCACTTGATTCATGTATAAATCTGCTGCATTCATCTTTATGGCAGAATTACGGCCCCAGGGTACATTGGCAAGCCAGCAAGGCTTCTCCTCAGCTGACAGTTAGATCTGCAGTCCTGGGACGTGTATCCCTAGCAATTCCCCATGTATAATGTGAAGAATGCAAGAAGCAGGAAAAAACTTGTGAGTTGCAATTGTGCAGCTGCAACCCCAATTTTCTTATGAGCATGTCTAGTGGTGGCAGGGCCAGGGATAGGAGATGCTGCTGACGATGGGGTAAGACCCTTGGTAGAATTTTGGATACTTCCATCAGAGCTCCTCCTGTATCTTTAGTGGCATAGATAACCCTGCGCCAAGCCCTTTGCAAGCCAGCTGGGATCATGCTCAGAGTGAGGAATAATCTTTGCCAGTTGCTACTGAGAAGAGTGCCAGAATGAGATGCATCAAATTCTCAGACAAGCTTAGGCAGTCTGTGCACTAAGAGGACAGGGAGAAGGTTCTTAGGCTAGGATTTATTCTTCCTGATTTTTGATATCAAAATGCAATTTTGCCTTCTATCTTGGGGAAACCAGTAATCACAGCAGTAAGAGGTTATTCTGCCCAGACACCCAAATAATCAAGATCAGTTTAGCATAATTTGAAAACAGTCTTCGTACAGAAAAAAGACAGAGCCTGCCCCTGAAGAGGAAGTCAAGGTGGGTGGTTATACCCATCCCAGCTTCACTGTGCTATTTCCTATTTTTAGTAGAGAAAGGTCTCCAGAGGCCTTAAATCTGAAGAGTTTATGCCCACTCATGATATCATTACTGCTGTTGATCTGTTCAGTGAAGTGTTTTTCTCTGCCTAGATTGGACAGAAATTAGGAGTGCAAAGCTCTAGTGAAAAGGGGTTTGAGTTCTCATTTAGATGCTCAGAAGAACTGCTGTACTAAAAGTCCATCCATTTTGTGAAGGCTTTCATCAGTCTGCAGCAGCCCCAGCTTCATACTGCTTTCTGACCTGGGTGCAGAGCAGCTTTCTGAATTATGCAGGATTTTTGCACCTTCAGCCTCAATGAAAATTTTGACAACTCAAATGAGAGTGAGTAGTCAGAAAACTCAAATTTCATAAAGACAAAGGTCGTAAAAGTTGAAGCTGAGGCTCCTGAGTCTGGTGGTGCAGTATTTGGTACCCTGGCTGTTGCCATTGCTCTACTTCGGCACAAGCTTTGCTACTCTGTGCCTTTATTCCTCCACCTTTTGTGTCTCTTTCTCTTTTTATGGCACTTCAGGCAGAGATCGTTTCTTACTGTACTTGTAAAGAACTACACAAATGAAGTCACATTCTGAGAGAGCACCAGCATATAATACTGTAATTCAAATAAAACCAGAACTGTATAGGTTGCAAAATGAGAGAGTTCAGTGAAAAAACGTGATTATATTTTTTTCCTCCAGAAAAGAGGCTCCAGACATTCCCTATAATTTAACTGTGACTGACAGTAGGAATAAGACAACCACAGTCAATTATGTCCCTGATACTTTATCAAACCTGTATGGCTGGATGGTTCTCCTCTTGGATAAAGAGACTTACGTGTTGACATTTGACAACCCTTTGGCCAGCAAACAGCTCCAGGTAACATGGGAATTTTTTATAATTTCAAAATTATATTTGGAAGAGATAATCATGCTTTCATCTTTCTGGGTGAGCAGAGAGAGGGAAAAAAGTGTTAAGTGCACTGAGAAAATCTCTACATATATATAGACAGGGCTTAGATATGAAAACCTAGTCCCTGAAGCTCTCAGTAGTAACTTGGAGCAGGAAGATGATTCTGGATGTCTTAGATGAAACTTCAGTGTGGTTCTTAGGAATCGACAAAATTTTTACTACCTTAAGACATACTGAAGCATGGTTTTTAGAAGACATTGTTGCTCTGCGCCTTTTAAAGGTGATGAGCAGAGCTGATTTTACCTGAATTTACCATCACCTTCTGCTTAATTTTACATCTCTCTTCCATGTTTCCAATACATATTTTGTAGAAGAATATGTTGCCTGTGAGGAGCACCATCCTCTTTGTCCCTTTATACTGCACTCCGTGGAGCTCTAATCACAGACACAGTCATGTTTATTTTGGTTCCCTCTTCTCTAGTATTCAGTGACATTTAGCAACTTCATGCCTGGGAATTACTTGCTGGTGGAACACAAGGATCTTCCTGCACATCCTGAAGTTGTGGTGTCCTGTGGGACAAGGACCGGACAGCCACTCCAATCGCTGCCTTCATACGGACATCATAGGAGCTGTGACTGGTATCTTGACAGCAGACTGGGGAAGCTAACCTATTTGGGTAAGTGCAATATGAGGGACGCAATGTACCTTTTTGTTCAAGAATGGTGACAGAGCTGATATCTTTTTAATTTAAACCCCCAAACTATGTAAGGCCTTAGATACAAGGCCATCTTTCAATGGCCTTTCAATAAGTGAGAAGTCCATCAAAAAGATCAATCAAATAGGCAAATGCATGCACATCAGGTCCATCTCTGTCTGATCTGATGCCTGATCTATCAACAAAAGGAATGTATCCTGAATAGTGGGTGATGTGATATCGGTAGAATTTGAATTGGTGTTTTGGAGAGGAAAAGGCATTAAATTCCACTAATGATCTCTGTTGTCAGTTGGTCCCATATCACATGTATCATCAATAAATCATGTGCAATCTATCTAGGCTGAGCCCACTGAAGGCAGTAGGATTACTGGGTGAGAATTTTTCCTATGACTATAAACTTCCAAAGGTGTCATAGACCTTTACATTTGAGTATGTTGGCTTTGTACAGTAGATCATGAAGTGTGGTGGTAATTTTTTTAAGAATTTCAGACATTTACTGATATTTATTCAAGTTTCCTTTATTCTTTTAAATTTGGGACATTTTCCACAATTCTCATTCTCAAGCAAATGATGATATAAGGGTCTAAGTTGTACATGTAAAAGGCAAGATAATGATTGTTGTCATTATTAATAATAGTAGCACCAGGAATTACAAAAACATTTCAGTGCCTTTGAGAAGCATAGCTTATCCTTCATGACTGTCATACAGGGAAGATAAAGATGCTGATTTTCACAGTAACAGAAAATTTTGTCACTGATCTAATCTGATAGTTTTAATGAATTTCTCTTGATTTGCACTGATGAGATGACATGCAAATGGCTTTCTCATGTAGGATCTGTTTAGGAATGAGCAACTAGAACAATCAGTGGGAGAGTGGAGAGGAAAACACGGCTGGAATGAGGGCAGGCAATCCACTGAGCTTAGTCTGACAGCAATGAAAATCATCCAGTGTACATTTGAGGAGAAATGGGAAAGCCCATACCTTAACCTCAGTCTGAGGGTCACACTTCTTGCATCCATCTCTGGTCCTATGGCCAACTGCCGTTGCACAGCTTGTATCCATATAGCTTAACATTTTTTCTCTCAAAAGAGGCTGGATGCACCCAGGCTTCAAATTAGGAAAGATCCCTGTCCTGTGCCAACTCCCAAACCGTAATGGTCACCATCTGGGAGAGTGCATTGGTCTGGGCCAAAGCTGTGCCAGGAACTTCACCAGCAATATAGCTATGTAGATTATTGGGGTCCAGCTTTAGTTCCATGTCCTGGCCCTGTTTAGATATCATATAGATACAGATTGGCTAGTATAAATCTAGCTGTTGAGTCTAAGCCTCGCCCAAGATCATGCCAGGTATCTACTGAAAGAATAAATATGTTTTTATTATTTCAGTTTACTAACAGTGTAAATTTGTTCTTTCAAATATAAAAGTCAACTGTTTTTCAGCTTGCATATCCTGAATTGCACTTTCTTAAATAGGGCAGCACGGGAAAGCTCAAAGGATGACACCTATTACCTTGGCCTCTTACTACTGTTGAAAATAGAGGAGATGACAGTCTTGGGCAGACTGGGACAGAGTGATCTGGTTGGCATATGTCACTCTTGCACCATAGATACTTTCTTGCCCTTCTCTTGCCTCCCTTTCATCTTGATTTTTATTATATGAAGAGCTCGTTGTTGTTTCTCATTTTAATACAGAGAGAAACAATCTTCCAAAGTACATGAGGGGAAATTTATGAAAACACCTAACATGTATAATTTGTACTGTGAACATTTTCAGCAAGGACTTTTATAGCAGTGAGATCAATAATTCAGTGGTGGGTACCTAATATCTGTTGCTGTTGGTAGGGTAAAAGTCTGAAACAAAGCGAGCGGATTCCTAGCTCTGGTGTGCCATTTACTTTCTTCCCTAATCTCCACTGTGCAGGCTGAGAGGGTGAGGATAATTAGCCATCAGAGCAGACTCATGGCATGTGGTGAACTTTCCATCACTCAGGGTCCTTAGATGATGCTTGGCCGTCTTTTCAGAGAAATATGCTCCAGCTCTACAAGAAGCTATTAGAAACCTCATGAGGCGAGATTCACGCTCGGTAGGAGGTCGGAGAAGGCTGTCACAATAGTCCCTTCTGGCCTTAAAACCCCACCAGTCCACCCACCGACCTGGAGAGGACAACGCTTGAAGGTCTGGCCTTCAGAACATGTTCCTGCCTAACTCTGCAAGCTGTTTTTTTTATTTTTTATTTACATTTAACTATATGAAATAATTAGCCAACTAATTAATCCCGTTTACAAGCTTTGTTGGATTCTTCAGCTGTCAGTCATGCCCGAGCCCGGGGCCGGCATGGAGTCTCAGCTCCCTCCTTCATCTGACTTGGTCTCCATGGCTACAGGCTGCATCTGCTGACACCCCACTCTCTATTTACTGCTTAATTAAGAATTTCACGCTCAGCCCTTATCTGCTGCTAAGAACAAGAACACACTGTTAAGAAACTCCAAATTTAGGCTGCTGCACAAGGAAAGCCTTTCTTGTCGTCCTGACTGCGTGGAGCCTCTTTAACTACCCTCTTGGCAACTGCGCTGCCACCCTTCAATCAAAAATCATTAAATGGGGCAGAGATAATGAGCATGTAGCATATCAAAAGGAGGATGTTTGCTCGGGCTAAGGAGGAAAAGCTGTAAGGGCCTATAAGCAGCCGCCACTTCAAAGGCAGAAGGGGCTGATAAAGAGTCATTTGTTCCTGTTTGACTTATGTAAAAGGTCTGGTATGTCGGAGTCCCGTCTCGCAGACGCGGGTCCCCCCTCTCGGTGCTCGTGTGTCAGCAGTCAGGCAGCTGGGCACAAACAGCATCAGCCCAAGCATATAATCACTTGACTCCGTGCCGACAATGGGCACTTGTAGGGGGTGGCGGAGGGAGGGCTGGGGGACAATGGGAAGACAATTATTGCAGCTGCTCGGGAGGGCCATAATTCTTCCCGCAGAAAGTAGTTGGCTCTTGCAGGGCGTAGGGGAGAGCTCGAGCGTATTAGTCATCCTCCGACTTTTGGAAGCACTTCGCCGTGCCGGTGGGGTTTCGACAGCTGCTGGTGTACCGCCTCTTTCCAATAATTGTACATTCTGGCAGGGGTCAACTTACTTTTGACCCTCTGCTTTTGTGCCCGTCAGAAAGCCTTTTAGGGCAAACTGCGGGGAAGTGGCAGGGGTGCGTTACATCCAAAATTAACGTCAGTAAATATGTATCAGATGCCAGCTCATTCACAAGCAGGCTCCTGAATTCACACAGCCTTTTGCTCAGGCCTGCATGGGGGAGAAAATGGGGGAGAAGGGGAGGGAAAACCCCATGACTGAGAAGATATTGTTATTCAAACGAAGCGGGCAGCTGAATGAAGCCACCTTGGCCAGCAGTTTGCGTCGGGCTCAGGCTTTCTCCATACCCCCTTCCATCCAAAATTGCCTGGTGTCATGCAATTGTTTGTTTATCTTTGAAGGAGAAAAAAAGGGCTGTCTAACACAAAAGGCAAGAAAATATACCGTATGGAGGGGATTAAAGGAGTTAAGTTGCCCTGATGCTTTGCGTGCTTGCAGTTTTGTAAATTAGGCTTGGGCATGGGACAACGCAGGGGATGCTGAATGGGAAGAAATAATTGTAATGAGAATGTTTCTGCTATGTGGGCTACCTATGCAATGATCCTGTTAAGAAAGGTACTCACTGCTACCTACATACATGAAACCCTGTTTAACCAACTCATAAGTCCTTTTCAAAAGAATCTTTTCAGACCATTTTAAAGGAACTGGCATTAAAGGACAGATAACCCCACGTCCCTGCTGGATGCTGGGTGAAGGGGAGATGAGGAATCTTAAGGCATCCCATGCCAGTCATTTCGACATCATCAGCTTTGCTTTGACATTATTCAGTCTTTGTAGCATCATCCTGATTTTCTCTGGGGCACCCCATGTCTTGAGAGAAGCGTTCCTCAAAGGTCACTGATGGGCCCTGAAATTGCTGTGTGGCTCTCCAAAACACTGGTGGGTTCGGGCTCAACCATGTTTCAGGAGAGTGGTCCTAACATGATGTGACCATGCTGAATCAAAAAAAAAACTTATTGTAACAAGGGAGGTGGAATGAAACGTCACACTGGGACATCTGTGATATTTTTAGGAGAAATATCATGTGTAAATTACAATAATAACATTATGAGCTTTTTAAGTCTGTTACAAATACGAGCATATGGTGCCACAGCGTGGTACTGCTCCTTGGTTAAGGTCTCTGGGCAATACTGGAGTTGGCTAAAAACCAGAGAGATGTTGTTTCCTTTCTGTTCACTTTTGAAATGTTTAAACCATTTTCTTTTGGAATGAAACAAAGTGTTGGCTTGCTTAATCTCCAGATTTTTCTCGGCTTTTTTCTAAAATTGAAGTGCTGGACACAAACGTTATTGAAAACATCACTGAAAGGATTATCAAACTTTTTATTTACCCCAAATACATTTTTCAGTAGACACAACGTTGATGGAGACGGGTCATCCTGCTGACTTTGCTCAGGCTGCTCATGTGTAAGTTGTTAAGAGGGCCTGAGGCTCAACCTCGTATTACTGCTGTGTCAGAAGCAGGTTTACAGTTTCCATAGTTCTTCAAAAAAATAATTTGACTACCCTTATTGTCTTTTCTAAATTCCTAAAGAATGATCTCACTTCCATTACACTCTGTGGCTTTCTATAATTGCTTTGTATTGGAGAAAAAACAGGCCCTTAAGAATGTTTGTTTCTAATACTAAAATACAGAAAATAAATAAACAAAGATATTTTCTGCAGCCTTATTGCTCAGGGGTAAAGGAGAATCCTAGGTGAAAGACCTAAAGAATGGAGTTAATTTGTTACAGAGGACTGGCTGTACAGACAGCAGTCTTTTCTTTCAGCTAGATAAAACTCACCCTGTATCAGTTGCTGCAGAAGGTCAGTTGACCAGATGTGGGCTGCTCAGTGGCCTCCATGAAATGAAATGTCAGTTCTTAGCAAAAAGGTGCCCTTTGTAACGGACACAAAGAGAAAAATCAACCTTCTCCTGGCAGAGGAGCTCCTGTCCTTCTGGCATGGCAGCACAGAGACCAAAGTATGTACCAGTTACAGAAATAAGATGATGAAGTGACCTTATAATCCTGTCAGGGATGGTCTTTTGACTATGCGATCTCTGCAGGAGGAATTTCGTGCCTTCACCTCTGTCTCTGCAAATATTAATCTGCCATAAGCAAGAATCTGTGTCCATTAGCCCAGATTTTTTTTTAATTTTTTTTTTTTAAAATCTCTTCCCCTCACTGCAGTGTCCCCTTAATACCATATTTCTGGGTACCTCCTGCAACAGATCCTGGTAGAGGATGGCATAGCATCCTATCCCAGGTTCTCCAGTTTCTAGAGGTGTGTCTCACTGTGTTGTTGATTTTGCTGTCTAAAAGTTTTGATTTCTATGTGATGTATGTTAGCCCAATGGATGTTAAATAGCATGGAGTTGCTTGTTATTTGTAAGTCAGGCTATTGGAGCCATTTATCCTAGTTTCAGCCCTTCCTAATATCCACAGGCAAAATTCCCCGTCACTGCAAAGCTGATAAAAGACCAAGTTGCTCCTCCTTCATGCTCACTCAAGGAGCCCTGAACCAGAAGAAAGTTACTGGGACTATAGTCGACACGGCCTGTATTTATGATTCACAGCCCAAACATCCAGGAAGAGCTGTAATAAGACAGAAAATTGATGAGCCTTATAAAGGTTTTATACAACTAAACCCCTGGAGCCTTATAACTACATTTTGTGAAGAGTCACCTTAATTCAATGTTTACTAATGACGTCCTTCGTCTGTATTGCCTATATCTCTTCCTGTCCTGTACAGAAACAATGATAACATACTCGGCAGCAAAACAAAACAGCCAGAAGAACTGTGTCACTGTAGTCTTGATTATTCCCAAGGCCTGTATCTCTCCTGTTTTGATCAGGTTTTAGGAGTATTTGTGGGAAATGGCGACAAAATACTGCTGATTCACAACCATTGCACTTTACACCCCATCGATATAAATAATTGTGCGAGTTGCAGGGCTGTGGAGAATTCAGCCCTGGATTCCTGCACTCGTGGAGGCTGTAAATGACTTATGATGGTTTGAATTGTCATGCTCTCTGGTTGGATGGCACTTCAAATATGAGAAACTTTTATCCTTGCCCTGACTCTGGACATGACTGTGCTGACTTAAGTCTTAACAGTTCCTTTCTTCACTGTGTAAGGGGACTGAACCCCTTTATGAGGTCTATATAGCATATTGATCAAGTTTTATGTCCTCTCAGGATTTAATTAGAACAGCTTTTCTCTGAACAATACAAACATCCTTAATTAGACAATTGCATTGTAGTGTCTGCAAAATTAAGCAAAAAAACCCCCAACAAACCTGGCAAAATATATTTATCAAAAAAAGGATAGTGTCAGGGCTTGGTTCTCTCACTTTTCCTAAGACCAATGTAATACCTTTGGCTCCTGATTTGCCCTGCTATAAGTGAAAAGAGAAGGAAGGCCACCATAACCATAGAAGTACCCATAGAAGACTATTGCCTAAAAGTCACATGAACTCTGTGTCAAAGACTTTAAATTAGCATCTTCACGTCATTCTTTCTCCTCAAAGGTTCATCTCGTGGCCACCCAAATCCATGACGCTGTTCAGTTTGAGCTCTATGTGATGGTTTGGGGCAGATTGGCTTTACTGATGTATGGATCAGATCACAGCTACCGTTGGGAGAGAAGGTGTCACGGAAGAACAGGGCTGAGCCACCTGATTACTAATTAATCAGACATGAGAAAAACCTCATGGAATCAGTTTCTATTTAATTATGGAAGCCTCATTTGGCATAGGAGCATATGCTGCTAACTCAATCGAGTGCTTTTAACTGACATCAAATAGTAATTATCAGAAAGAATCAAGTTTTTTGATTATTCATACTAATTTATTGAACACTTAAAATTAATGAACCTCAGTTATTTTAAATTTGCTCAGTTGCACTGGGAGAAAAAGAGGGAGGTAGGGAAGGATGGTTCTCACATTGTAAAAGTACAGAGACTTGTTTAAAGATAAAATAAGTAAATTACAATATGGCATGAAATCCCATCGGTGGATTGATACACATGTAGGAAAGTTCCTGGCATGTTCTGCAACTGAGGAAAGTTCTGACAATGGCTTCATTTATACAATTCTTCTACCCCCAAAAAAATCTTCCTATGACATTTTAGGGTCACCATAAGGGGTTGAACAGTGGAGAGGAGATTTATGTTTGTCAGAGTGTTTCTATTTTAACCTACGGTTGTTCCAGTCTGGTGACTGAAAGGAAGTGTCTTTATATCCCACTGGAGATGAAGAGGAGGTAGCCTTTTAGCTGGGTCTGAAGCAGTTTTCTCCTGCTCCTCTTAGTTTGATTTGCATTATCCTGGCCCTTCTCCTGCTGACAATATATTGGCACAAAGGTTACAACTGTGGTAATTGCTTCTGACCTCTTTTCACAGTAGAGAACACAGGGTCCCTGTCTTCAGTCTATAAAGTCTGACTAATTAAAGCATCTCTTTCAGATAACAGATTTGGGGAAAAAAAAAATCAAAACCAAACTACAAAACAAAAGCTGTAATTCGCTGTTTGAGCCAGTTAATACATTATGCATTCAATGGTGTAATATCGCTTGTGTTAGTGGAACTGCTGTGGATTTATAGTGGGATAAATGAGATTCATGTTCCAGCTTAGAATTTCTGATTGTTGAATGTTTTCTTTTAGCTATTTCTAATGAGTTGTCTTGAGACCCTCTGTATCTGTAAATTAAAATGTGTTTGTTTAATCCTTTCACAAAGCACAGAAAAGACAAAAATACTTAGAAAACACATATAGGTGTTCTCAAATTTGTTGTTGTTGTTGTTAGAAATGTAAAATGTTGTCAGAAAATCACAGGTAGGAATTGATTTACTATGATTTTGTTGTTGTTGTTTTTAATTTGTAAGGCCTTGCTGTAACTCGCTACAATTCTCTGTGTTCAGTCACAGGAGCTGACTTAATTCAGGTCACACTGAAAGAGAAGGAAAGAGTATCTTTACCTACCCCAGGTGAGTGACAATCTGTGTCTGAAAGGCTTGGTCTGGGAGTCACACCATTTCTTTTTTACTACTTTTTCAGAAATAGATTGCTATTTTTCACTTCAATATTTTGTACATTTATCAACCCAACAGGGGTTCCTGGCATTCATTTAAGCATTTCATTGAGCCATATCTACCATTGCTCAAGATAAATGTGTGATTCCACAGTATAAAAGACTATAAACTTTTGCTAAGAATTACCATAGCAGATCAGAAAGGTCATGGAGAATGTAAGACTACAGTGTATTTTAGTGCTCCATAGTGATCTTAGTGTAATACTGTGACATTACTGCACAGTTACGTGTCGAATCAGACAGAAAAATACACCAGAGACAAGGGAGACCTCCAAAGTTTGGTCTTAGTTGCATAGCTGCCTTGCTGCATATTAACAACAATATATAATTTATGTGGCAATAGGGTTTAGAGACCTTTTTGGGGAGAGTTTCCCCCTGAACAAACAGGTACTGTAAAGACAGACCCAACCTTAAGGATCTCCACTGGGTTTAATTTCTCTGTGTTTCCCTGTGCTGGCAACAGAGGGGTTTTCTAGTTCACAGCGTTACTGAGCTGAGCCTAGTCCGTCCCCCCCCAACTTAGGCATGAACTTGCTCCTGTGTTTTCAATACCTAATGAAACCCTCCTCAAGAAAAAAAATGCTGGAATTTCCTTTACAGTGGTAGGACAGAGGTAGGTGCTTGTAGAGGCCTCCAGAGGGAGGCCCTGCCTGCGTTAGTTTAGGGCTTACTAAACTCAGTGTACAGGATTTCCCCTTGAAGGCTTTTCTTCCTCTCTTGGTGGCAGAACAAACTTAGGCAATTAATTTATGAAGACTGGCTCATTAACTGTCTAAGATACAAGTGCAAGTTAAGCACCTACGTTCTGTGAACTTAATTTGTCCCAATATTTTCCTGGTGCTAAGGCTCAGAAGTTTCCTTTTGGACTGAGCTGAAAAATAAATCTTTGGGGAATGAGCAGGAGTTACCACATGTCTCAGTCAAGCTGCTTTTCCAAGGCAGGCCTTAATTACCCCTTGCAGTGGGAAGACTCCTTCTTTTCTGAGGGCTAATAAGCTTTTGAGAGTTGATCACTCCTTTTTTAAAATCTTTAATACTTTGGGAAAGAATAGAAATTCCCATACCCTGGGAATTCAATCTCCTTTCTAGAACACTGGGGGAGAAAAAAATGCATGAGAAGAGTTGGCGCTTTCTGGTAAGGTTAGTTACCATTTCGATCATCTGGTTTTGCCACCAAGTGCAGGTGACTGGCTTTTATTTTCATTTGTTCATCTTACTTTTGTATTCAAAGTGCTCAGAGCTTTGGATGGCATAAATAAAAATATTATAAGCAGTTGTTTGTGAAGTGTATTCACAAGGCACAAGCTAAGTCTGACAAACCTCAAGATGTGCTTTGCTTTTGATGGGTCCCAAAGAATTTGAGTCTGTTTTTTTCAGCTATCTCCCTGCCCTGTAACTCTGAAAACATGGTCCTGGGAGAGATCTTTTTTTCCCATCAGGCAGCTTCCTTTAAGCATGGAAGATAAGAAAGAGCAGTTAGTGTTGCTTCACCAGTGACAAAAGGAGGATGTTAATGCCACAGATGCTTGACTATCAAAGAAATGGTAATTCTTCCAGCTACTGAAAATGATAATTCTGTCTTTGTATGTCCTGTTTTGTAGTTCCTTCTGATACTGTCTTGAAATGGTCACACCCAGAGACATGGAATGATGTGGAAAAAGGCTGGGGTGGATCCAACTGCACTGTCCCAGGCCCTGGGGAAGACGTCATCATCTTACCCAGTAAGGAAGGAAAGGTGTTTAATTTCTGTAGGGGCACTGGGATCTGTCGACATTAAGATATGTATTTGTGTTGCAACACAGGCTCCCTGGCACTAGTGTCCCTTCTAGTGTGTGCAGAACACCACAATTGTTCCTCGTCACATTGAAATCTCAGTTACAGTACAAAAGTGTGATTTTTGGAAGGGAATAATCATTCTTTTCCATTTACACACATACACAGACACACACAGTTACTCATACTGGTATACAAGCTTAAGTATACTCAGGGACTTTATTTCAGGAGCAGAGAATTTGCAAGACCCGGAATCACGCCTCATGAAAAGCTCATCTCTTGACCCACCTCTCTGTGTTTTGTTAAGGGAGCATATTTTATCTTTCCACAATTGTACTACCTTCCATTTTATTTTCCTGTTGCAATTCCCACTATCGATGATAACCTCTCACACCATTTGCTGTGGATGCCTCCTAGACATTTTAGCCTATGCCTGTATTTCAACCTCAGACTTGAGTTACATTTAAATCCCAGCTCAGCTTACAACCTTATTGCATGAGCAACCTTCTGAACTCTAGCAAATATATTAGGTAACTTGCAATGATATCTGGAGGAAAAAACTTCTGATAACCATTTTACATAATAGCTGACCCTGCTCTGATGAGGAAGTTGGACTAGGTGAGGTCCTGAGGTCCTTTGCAGACATAATTATTGTATGATCCTATGAATACTGTGTGATATGTGCCTGACATACTCTAGTACCTGGTGCTGGCTCCTCTTCATTTGTTTGAAACCAGATAAGTCTCTCTATGTACCACAGCTCCACTTCTGGATATAGGGATGACACTGGTCCCTGTGTCTTCCTCTTCTGCCTGTTTTTGGCTTATGAAGTCTTTCTGGAAGGAAGTTTCTGTTGCTTTGTGTTGGCATTTGGGCATGGAGCCTCAGTCGTGGTCAGGGCTTTGCTGTCCTGTGTCATCAAAAATAATATATATAATTTTAGGTTATATTAAGAACTATGTTCAACCTTCAATAAATATTTAGCTTAATCTTCAGTTTTCTGATAAATTTGAAATCCCCCTATATTGTTTGAAATAATGCTTTTCTTCACTTTTTGGGGGGAACTTACATTGAACTGAAGAGTAGATAATTTCCATTTTCTGATTATATCTCTCTTTCCTGTCAAACAAGCACAATGTGTTTTGTATTGGTTTTTTTTTTTTTTTCAGTTCTGCCATCTCACTAGCTATAATGCATAAATGTGGTTAAGTGTAAGTTCAGAGGCCAGAGAAGGCAAAGAATTGTCCCTCCAGGGTTTGCTTATCTCCTGTAGGTCCTGTGTCCTATGTGCATCTAAGGTAACAGTAACCACATATGTTTAGGCATCTTAACCAGTTCCTTGTCATCACAATTAGTAGAGCTGGAAGAGTTACTGAGCTGACCAAATGTGGGTATCTAATGTGAATTGAGTTGTTCTTCACTGATGGTATTATGTAGAGCTCCAGAGCTCAAGTCACTTGCTTGTATGAAGATATCTAATGTTGTTTGAAGCACTCCAGGAGCATCCTGCCTAGCCAGGTGAAACCCTAGATGGTCATAGGGTGTCCCCTATGTCATATTTGCCAGTCCTGTGTGAGCTCTCAAATATCCAAGAGCATTTCAGAGAGTACTAAATGCATAAATGAATTTACTATGGTGGGACCTTAGACACCTACATCCCACTGAACCTCATTTCTACATCCCACTGAACCTCATTTCTACATCCCACTGAACCTCATTTCTCCAGAGCATGTTCAGCAGCACCTGAGGTGTGAACCTAGCTTGCAGTTAATGTATGTCCTCTGAACCATGACGTGAAGGTCTACATCTGTTTCCCTTGACAGTATAAGTAACACTAGCATTCATATAAAGGTCTTGCCGGTGAGAAGCTGTACCAGAACAGGGGATTGACCCTCAATATCCGAAGTACAAATGCAGCACCCAAAATGCTGGACTTGCTTTCCTCCTCCAACAACATTACTCCAGTACTTAATGTTGAACATGTGCCTGCTCGCCATTCAGAAACACAGAAAGTGTCCTTTCTGTCCTGTGCTCCCTGGTTCTTACTTCTGTCTCATCTCCGTTATATCTGACCCCTTATGGAGGCATTAAACAGTGGGGCATTTCCCATGCCCTTTGCTCTCTTTTGGATCCTCTTGCCATGGTTGGATTTTGCATGCCGTTGCGTATTTGGTCCTTAAGAACAAGGTCAGAGATAACACCAGATCATCCGTTTCAATTTCCTGTGTATCACATTATAACCAGTTCACCAATACCAGCCCATGATTGGCAAAAGACCAGATCATTTCAGTCTTCAAAATCACGCATCAGATGCAGATATGAAAAGACACAAAGGTGCCGCTGATAGCTAAGACCTCTGCACGCACAGTGAGTTAATTATGTGGAGTGTGATCAGGAGGTCACAGGACCTAAATCATAATTTACACAGAAACAGAAAGTAGAAAATAAATAAATAAAAAGAGTTGGTTAAGAATTTGGAGTTCTGTTGTTTAGATTAGATTAAGAGAGTGGAAGCTGGATGTTGTGGTTGTGATGGTCCTTTGGTACATTGCAAACTCACCTATAAATAAAACTGTTCTGTGCTTCCTGCAAAGGTGAGTGTAATCCTCTCGATAAAATACCTCATTTTAGCTGGCACATGAGATATTGACGGTGGCCTTTGTCACATACCACAAGGCCCTTTATGACTAAGCTGTGCCTGAAGCATTGCACGTTGCTGCCCACAGCCCAGCCCAACTGATCTAGTTCTAGGACTGGAAACAATACTGCTGCATCAGCATGCTGGTATACCAGAACTAATTAGCTCTCCTGAGAGGCAAAGCTCATTAGCTCAGGTCTGGCGCTGTGCAGCATGACCGCACAGCCTTTGGGGTCAGAACTAATGTCTCACAAATTTAGAGCAGTTCTGGTTTGGTCAGTTTAACTGGGGAATGTCTGCACTGTGCTGCAGGGTGTAGTATAGGGATTCTCTTTAGCATACTGGTGCCTACTGGTTGGGAGGCAGCAGGGTAAGGGTTGGACTATTAGACAGGTTCTGTGTTTTACCATGGACAGGAATGTCCTCTGCCTATGGGGAATTGAGGGGCCGGGACAATAAAGTTTGCCCAAAACCAGAATGCAAATTCATGCCTGAGCAGCAGGATGAGACTCTGGGAGTTCCCAGTTCTGAATCACTGTGTTCAGCTGCTTAGAGCAGGGTGCTCCACAGTGTACAATAAAACTGTCTCTGCTCTTCAGAGGAGCTTTACTGAACAGAAAAACCACAACAAAATACTTAATGGATGAAAAGGAAAGAGGCAAATGATAAGTGAAAATGTACTGCCTGCTAGGACCGGTGCAGAGCCATGCTCTGTGACTGTCTTCTTCCCATCAGTGATAAAAATCTCTAAGCTCCCATCACTAGAGTAGATATGTGTGTTTAGTTGGTGTGCAGAGACTATTCTCCTCTCCAGTGCTTTTCTGGAATTCTCCTTCAATTTTAGCCCAAGAACATAAACACGAACACAAGCTGTCTATCACCCAATCTATTTTGAGAGAGAACTGCTCTGTCGCATGTCTGCCTTTTCTGAGCATGCTCACTCTACTTTCTTTTTACCCTCCCTTTTCATTCTTGCTGGCTTGGAGGTGTTGAAACACTTTTTCACAGTGGGAGTCAACAGAGTGCAGGGTCTTAAGTTGGAGTCATAGTCATCAGTGGTGTGATAAGGGCACTGGATTTGTTGCTCAAATGAAGGCACCTAAAATGTAGTTAGGCAAGATGAATTTTCTGTCCTTTTGTCATACTTTGTTTTGCTGCCAGAAATGTGTATATGAGTTTCCAGTTACAAGAAAGTCAACCCCTTGCTTGGATCCAAAATCTTAAATGAAATTGACAATTTTAAAAATTTATCTTTAATTGTAGCATTTTATGGATGTTTCCCTTCCCATTTCCACTGGTTTGTGCATATCCTGCTAAACTGAGAATGACTGCAGATGGCTACAGAAAAGTGAGAGTTTGTCCCCATGAGAACAACTTTGTGCTGCTGTACACACCAAAATAAGTTTTTGCAATACACTCCTGGCAAGGTGCAGCTGTGTCTCACTCTTCACTGTCTTTTAGTTACCTAAAATTTTCCTCTGGGAGCCATCCATAATGATTTTCAGGTTGAAAGCCAAGCCATGGACCTACTTCTGGTATGCTGTGCGTTACTGGGTAAGTCCTTTCAGCCCCCCCAAACCAGTTTTAGAGTCTTATAAAAACAAATAATAGATGTTTAGTGCTCATTTCTAGCATGAAGAAGTGCAGGGGAAGACTTTGGTCTGGGCCTGATAGTGCTGAAATCTCTGAACGAATGTGAATTCCCAGAGTTCACTAAAGAGCTAGGGCACTGCCTAAACTTGGCTAATGAAGGCTTCAATTTGCTTATTTAACAAAATAAGCAAAATTGCATCACTAGGGCTGCCTCATGGGCTGGACTCAGGAAAGTTTGAAAAGCTAGAAAACACCTCTATTAGCAAAATGTTCATATTAAACCCCAACTTTTTGTGTCACTACTTGGTGTCTGCTTCACATCTAGAGGGTGCTTTTTGGAGGGCTTGGAAATCAGGGTCATGTACTATGTTATTCCATATTTTGCCCTGTTTTGAAAGCATTGGTGGGACATCAGGAGTTCATAGACTTCTTTGTACAAGGATGAGTTTCACTTGCAACAGAGGTGGGTCCCTCATGTTAAAGTGACTTCTAGTGTTGGTGTGTTACAAGTTCCTTCAGTGTCTGGCTCCATAGAGGATAAAAGTCTCTTCCAGCCCCAGCTGGAAATCTTTAGCTCAGGCTTCAACAACTTGTGCTTTTATCTCTGGAGGTTCATCCTGCAGAGCCACAGCCATCCCACAAGGACCTCTCACACGCATCGGGCTTCAGCAGTCACACCACCTTCAAAGACAAGCTGGATAGTTTAGTCATGCCATTCTGGCGGCCAGCAGTGGCATTAGCTTTTCAAGCCCTTGGATTTTCAGGGCTTTGGTTTATGGTTTTCAGTGTGACACACTCCTGATGCAGCACGCTCTGGGTAGAAGGAGAACGTGTTATAATTCCAGGCAATGGAATGCTGTTTTGAAGGGTATTGATATGATATCATGTAGCCTCTGGCAATTTCTCTCTTCTTTTTTTTTCTCTCTCTTTTTTTTTTTTTTTCAGTGGTGGAATTCACTCTGTTATTCATTTTCTGATTTTGATTTTCTTTGAACTTTTTCTGTTTGAAGAGATGAATGCTGGAGTACTGTATCTCATATAATAGCTCTTCTGTTGTGCCTGATTTCCATTCAATGGCATGCTATGGTGTTTTATATAGTGATGCGGTTGATCAAAGGCATTTTGTGTCATTGCTGGAGTCATTAGCGGCTTCTCAATGTTGTACGTCTGAACATTAAGACTGTGGCATACCTGTGAGCTTTTGTGTGAAGAAAGTATATATATAACGAAACGTAGCCCTGTTTTCAGGCTCAAACTATGGTTTCCTGGAAGTGGTTGCTGCCATTACGTGAATGTCTTCATGGGAGAAAAACAAATTCTGTTTGTCTTTCTCTGAAGGTAACTCCCTTGAGCTCAGTGACCTAAAGTTTATGATTTTAACCACTTAGTCATCATCTCCCTCTACTACATAAATGAGTGTATTCTGTAAGGACCGTGTAAGGAAGTCTTCTTTGAATCTGTTTGCTTTTCTCCTCAAGTGTGGAAGGACTTTTTTTTCCTCAAAGGAGCGTTCTGTTATTTCTACAGAGCAACGTTTCACCCTCCAAGGACTTCACACCCCAAGCATCACATCCCAGAGTGTTGTTCTTTTAAACTGAGGAAACTATAGGTTTGCAGAGATATCTCTGAATGGGGGGATTTCTCACTCCTGTGTTTCAGGGCTCACATGCATGATGCTACAGTTACAGAGCACTCAGCATTTCCTTTATAAAACCTTTTTTAGAAAGATGTGCAACTCAGCAAAGATATCTGTTCTAGACTGAAACTTGACATATAAATGGTATGCCTAGGAGCACTTCTTTTTTTCCTTGTAAAAATGTTTCAGTCTGTGTTTGATGAATATACTTATGGCCTTTGTCAACTGCAGCTTTTTGCCACATTCTTGAGCTGTGATTTCACAAACTAGATTCCCCTTCTGTCTGAGAGATATCATTTTAACAACATCTTCCCCCTTATTCTCTTCTCTGTTTCATATCCTCACATACTGTGCCTTCACTTCCCAGCTCTGCAGGGCATAGGACTATACCTGTCCTGTAAAAAGATTATAGACAGGAGTTTCTTCATGCCTGTAAAAATGTATCGAGTGCTAACAGTATGGGATTTAGGGGAAAAAAAAAGATTACGCTTGCTCTGTAGAGACTTATTACATCTGAATGCTGTGAAAATTTTGCATGCTTGAAAGATGCTTCAGCCCAAGGATGCAGGGAATTTCTTTTGAGATGAGGTGTTCAGAGTAACCATGGTTGCTGCAGTACTTGGCATAGTCCTTGAGAACAGAGGTCCTGGGCTTTCAGGGTGTCCCTTGCTGATGTCCAGAGAGAAAGAAGAAAAAAAAAAATAATGGGAAAGGAAAAGGTGGGATGACTGAGTTACAGGGATAAAGTAGAAACACGTATGTAGAAGAAACAAACAAATCTGCAAGCAGAGCCCAGACCATGCAGAAGTTTTCTCTCCCTTGAAGCTGTCAAAATTCAGGGCTGCAAAACCAGAGAATCAAAAACTAGGAAATGCTATTATTAAAGATAGTCTACTCATATTTTTTTCAGTCCACTTCTGAGTGTACTTTGTGTAGGTTTTGATTATGTTTCCTATAAACAGCGCTTGGAAAAATTCTTAAACCTTTGTGCTAAATGGTTTGAGTCAACCCCTAATTACATCTTTGGGGGAAAGGACTTTCCCTGTGCTACCTATTGCATGGTCATTTGTGTCTTCATCCAAAGCAGCTGCTAATGGCTATAGGCAGAAGCAAAACTGTGAAGTAGCTGGTCCACTTCCCAAGACACTTCATGGCTCCTCCTATGTTCCACACCAAAACTGTTTCAAGTGGCCCATTCTCACCACTCTGTGAAAATCCATTGGAAAATACGTGTGTTCCTTAATCTCTCCTGTTTTGTATACCTGTTCCTCACAACAAATGCATACGAGATCAATGAAAGTCACAACAAATCTCCAGGTAGAATTTGGCAGCTGTCATTATGTTGAAGGTTCTTATTTTCTGCCAGCTATTTCAATGAAAGTCACAATTAGATCACCTCACTGAACCCTTTGTTAAGGAAATACCTTGCTTTTCCTTCTTCCAGGGACATCCACTGACTCAGAGATGCACCATACCTGGAAACTGTTACTCTTGTCAATAATGAAAACAGATGGAAACCACGATTTAAGGGCCTGAGCTGTTTTCCAGTGCAATCAACTGAAAAGCTCCTAGTGACATCAAAAAGCACTAGATGAGCCCTGAGGGTGGAATTCACCTCTGTGTGGTGGGCTACCTCTAAACGATACACCATTTACATCCTTCCTCATGTCCTACTTGGAAAACTTAAGTGGCATTTAAAAGGTTCACAGGCTGCAGACTTGCAGCTTTAGGAGGCAGCAATGACGTTGCCGTTGTGCTCAATTGACAGTTCCCACTCTGTTCTGCAATATTAAAATAGGCTCCTTGTTTTGTCCTTAAGGATCTGAGGGAATGGTGCTTCTCCTGGTGACTGTTAACTAATTTAATAGTAGGGAATGAGTAGTCCTGTGAATATAGAATTGAAGAAGTCTGGCTTCCTGCAGATTGTGTTCACGTAAGCAAAGCTTTCCTCTTGGTTGGCGAGGAAGAGGTGGGCTTTTATACACAAAACCTGAGAGCAAAGCCAAACTGTAGAGAGGGAAAAGCAGTGACAGGGTGGCATTGGAGGTATGTTGTGGTGTGTGACTTCTGCTTGTCACGCTGATCGCTGCTGGTAACAAGGTGGGGACCTGAAGGCTCTTTGTGCCATGAAGCGCCTATGTGACACCATTGGATGTTTTCACTTCCATTCATCTTGTTCTCTTCAATGCCATGAGGGAAAAATGCTGTCTGGACGCAGCTTAACTTAGTCCTGGTTCATTGCATTGGGTGGTTTAACATTTATTTTCATAAACGGAGCCAGATTCACCTAGCAAGACTAACACACCTCTAACTTGCTGCCCATCATATGCATTTTTAAAGGTTCAAGCAATACTTGATGAGGCTTAAGCATGGAACAATATCATTGTAAATATGATGTTTTTATTAATTTATCAGATTACAGCCACACCATGGAGCCTCAGCTGTAGATGAAACTCTCTGGTTGTGGATGCTGCACAAACACACAAGCCCTGCTCTGGTAGTTCTAAACAAAAACAATCTGAATAAAGCAAAATTCAAGCAAAGCTAACATTATTCACCTCCACACCACGCTTTTTTGGCGAGTAGTGTTGGTAGGCTGCCATTGTTCTAAACAACCCTCTGCTTCGTTTCTCAGACCGGACCATCCTGGTAGATATGGCTCTTCCCCCTCTGAGAGGTCTCTACATCCTGGGGACCCTTGAGTTCCCCAGCAGCTCCAGCAACGTCCTGAGCGCAGCCTGTATTGTGGTGCTGGGGGGTACGCTGAAAGTGGGTAAGTGAGCAGCCTGTCTTCTGGATGCCTGGTGTTTTTTGTTTTTTTCTGCTCTTGATAGATAGAGAAAGTGTGAAGAAAGACTGCATAGTGCTACTATAAACATGCTGCCATCCTAATGCCCCATAGCTATCTGGATATCTGCAGTGTGGACACCCAGAGTCCATGTTAAGCACAATGATTATCCACTGGAGCTAATTACCTGTTCATTTAATAGCAACATATTACAAATACTACTATCTTCAGCCCAGTGAAGCTAATGGCAATACTCCTGATCTCATCGTGGCAGAGATTTTATCTGATATGTGTAAAAGTCCTCCCTACTTCATGTGGGGTTGCTTTATGAGACAGTAATTCCTCAGGGCAGGATCTACCTTAGTGTTCAGGCAGTGCCTGGTGTCTGTGGGCATTAGTAAGACACTTTGTAGATGACACAGAAGTATTTAAAGCCAATATAAACAGAGTCACGGAGAATCCCCAGAGTGCCTGGAAATCCTGCTGTGGCATGAAACTGGCACAGCTGGATTCAGCACATTTGTTCCTCTCATCCCTCTGTACAGATGAGCACCAGGACTTCAGGGAGGTACCACCTTGCCCCTACTTCTAGTGGTTTCAGAGTCCCCAGTGTCACTGGGGCTGTTCCACATTATTTGCAACAGACAGGATTGATGTTTTTCCCCACAGAAGTAATTACGCACATAATTCCCTTTAAATATCAAGGTTCCTAAAGCCAGGCATTGTATTTACTTACAGGAATCCTTAGGACTCTGGGATCACATTGTTGATCACTGCTTGACCTTTCTCAAGGTTGGTTTCATGAACTTTAAAAAGAGAATTTGTTTGTGTAATCACCTCCTGAGGAAGTCTGCTCCAATATTTGTTTGTTGTTAATCTCAAGGGACTGTTTAGTTAATACGGTACTGGCCAAAAGAGTTATTTCCCTGTCTTGTGTTTTTCTTTTGAAAAAGAGGTTTGAAAGCCTAATCTGGGAGGTTAATATATACGTATACTTAAAAGAGGCTCAGTTGTTTCTTACTTACACTCTTTTGTACTTTAAATATGGTTTCATATTGGTTTTAAGAAAAAGCATGTGTTCATTGCTAAAAACACTTATTAAAAAAACATTGATGCATTTCTTTGCTGCACAAACTCCCCTCCAGCACATCTGTGAGTAGTAATGATATTAAAAGCCAAACAGGTATTTGCAGCTGTTGAATCATAGTCCAGCATCTTCTGGAGAGCTATCCTTGCTCTTGTTTCAGCTGTGAGTTGATAGGTGGGTAGAGACTTTGCAAGCTTCCCACATCTTACACTGGCTTCTACGATTGCTTGTAAAACTGGGAGTGCACGCTTCTTTTCCCTTCCTCTTTCTTTTCCCATGTGTTTGAGGCCTAGAGGTAGCTTCTTGGAGCCCATCTGTCTAATCCTGACTCTTCCATGCCTGAAGGAAGGTTTTGAAGCCCATCTGTCCAGTTCTACCACACCCTAAAGAAATCCTGACACAAAATAGATAATGAGACAGTTTAGTAAACAGATTTAATAGATGTGGACATCAGCATTCTGCATTGCCTGAGCAGGAGCTGAGGTTGACATCATGTGAGCCAAATCCCCAGGTCCTCCCTGTTGTGTAACTTCTCCACGCCCTGTTTTCAGCATAGAAATCTTTGGTCACATGCCGTTGCTTCTAATTCAGCAGCCTGGGCCAGAGACTTTCTGATAGAGACTAAATATTTTGTTCACTTAAACTGCTAGAGAACAACGATAAGTTCTAGAAACAAGTCTTACTTGGACTTTGGTGTCTTTCGGTGCACTTGGGATCTTATTGGCAGGGAAAACCCAAAGATGGTTAAAACAAGACTATAAGTCTATAGGAACTGAGTGATGGTGAGGAATATATAACAAAGGGGAAAAAAAAACCCAGTGTAAAATTGGAGTTTATGAAACATAAACAAGAACCTAATTAATTTTATCGAAACAATAATTTTCAGGGAAACTGGGATCAGAAAATACAGTGGTAGTTGGGAGATCAGAATTCTTGGGGCACCTTTGATCCTGCAGGGCCTGTCATTACTTTCCTCTTCAATGTATGATCACACTCCACTGTGAAATAATCAACAGAATCACTGGGAGATATGAGATGATTAAAGATCTGTAAAGGGTTGCAAGAACTCTCTCAGAGCCCTTGGACAACCCAGAAGTAAAATGTGTGGGTCTCTCCCCACAATAATTTCTTTGAGTGCTCCTGGCTCTTCAGTGTTGTTGGAGCCAGGGAGACTTTCTGATTACTTCTTCTCTAGTAGTCCTAGCTCCTGGATAAGAAGCTTCTTGGTTTCACTTAAACTTTCAAGTCTCTTCTTTGATGGTGATATTTGCAATAACATTTTAGAAACACCATTTATTTCTACCTCCTTTTGTTGCCATGCTGTAAAAAAAAAAAAGCTGTTTTCCCAGTTTATAGAAAGAGAGCTTGAGGTTCAGAGAGATTAAGTGATTTGCTAAATGCCATTAGCACACCTGTGTCAGAATAAGAAAAGAAATGTTGAGCTCAATATCTCAGAGGTTTTTTTTGGTTCTCGGCTAGGATGGTTCCATTTATTTTAACCCATAAGTCAGCATTAAAACACAGATGATATGTGCAGAAAATGCCCTATTCCACTGCTGCACAAAGCCCCCAGCTCCTGATAAGGCTGCAAAAAATGCTGAAGTTCATTTTGCACAAATTCATCCATTGGACTCATCCTGAACTCTGCTGTACTCAGCTGCTCTTTGCTGGTAGGTTATTTTCGCTTTTTATAGTAGAATTCACCAAGTAATTATCCAAATAGGATTTCTCTTTTTAGTCTCAACTTGTCACATTCTTTTTTTTGCATATCTCGTGATGGCTGCTTGTCAGTCATGTCACTCATTTGAGGAAAGAAGCCTAAGGTCATCATTAGCTCATGGCTTGATTGTCTGGAGATGAAACCCTGGACATTTCTTATGTCTCTTATCTTGCTTGTGGTAAGAGCTATAATACATTCACTCTTCTTCTTCTCAGTACTATTAAGAACCCCCATATTGACTTCCCAAAGGGTAAATCACTGTACGTCATGAAATAGCCATGTGTTAGTGATGATTAATGCTCAGCCTTATAACGACAATTAGGGCACAAGTGAGTTTCACCAATCGACTATCTTTTCCAGCTTCACCAGTACCTCGATTGTGTGGCTCCCATCTTCTTTAGCTGTAAGCTGAGTTCCATCTTGCAGTTGTATTGCATCCCTGCACAGCTATTCAACTTGTATCAAGATGGAGTACTGTTGATGTATTGAGAGCAATTTTTCAACCCTGATCACAGAAAAAGTGGTTTGAAAAGTTCATTGCACCATCTGCATTCCCTTCAATTAATCTCTCAGCCTCTGTCTGTTTGGTTTTTACCCTTTCCAAGCCACTTGGTTTCTTTTAACTGATCGTACCATCTAGGGAAGAGATTCGGTTCACACGTTTAATACATCCGAATTTAGGTGTAACATGTGGACATCAGCATGTGAGCTGGCTGTTTCAGTAGAGATATAGCCAATACAGTCAGTGGAGCCACTGCAGTCAGTAGGACTGGCCAATACAGGTACCTAGAGCAAATTGCAGTCTACACTGTATTGTCTGATCTTTGTTAGCTCAGACAGCCAGAGAACATGGAAACATCTGCATTATGAAACCTAAAAATAGCTATATGAATCTCCCTGGAAACATGGTTCAGTTGCCTAACTATAAGGATTTTGTATCACTTTGGGCACCCTCAGGTGTCCCACCTGGCCTTCTACTTCTGCTGAAAAAGCCACTGTTCTGTCATTGATCACTGTCTGTATCTGCCAACCTCACACAGCGGATTTGGAGGGCACTAGGACTCTCAGGTGGCATTAGGCATCTATATTTAGGCAGCTGAATCCCATCCTACATGTCTCACTTCTTATTCCTTGGACATTCATCGCTCACTTCTGGCTGCTGGTTCCTACTCCACAGCTGTTTGTCTCTCATCTCTTCTGTTTATTTGGCAGCACCACTTGTAGGAGGCAATCCATGTGATGTCTCCTTGTTCACAGGATGCTTTTCAAGGCTCCTTTGCAGAGTGCAGTCTGAACACCTGAAGGAACACATAGGAAAGGAGAACCAACACTAGGTGACTATCCAGCTGTGTCTTGACCACGAATAAAGAGTCTTCAGCCTTTCTGGTGGCAATATACCACAGTTTTCAAAATAGCTAGGTAGCTAGAGTCCAAGAAGTTTCGGATTCAGGAAACACAGAGTTGATATTGGAGATGGTAACAGCAAGATACTTAGCAAAGTGTATTTGCCAATGGAAGGGAGGGGATCTTATCTCAGAGATTTCCTTGCTCTTATATACAACAGCTGTTGCAGCGTCTTGCGCTGTAAAGAAAGGAAAGGCTAGAAGGGAGGAAACACCCACTATTCTAGGAAAGAATCGAATGGGTTTTGCTATGGAAAAAGAAAAAAACACAACAAAATACTGTCAGGAAGAACATCTGGAATAAAACAGAAACATGAAAACAATGGAAAATGCTTTTGAAACTCAACAGCAAACTAGATCCAGGCTGCAGTCCAGAATAAGTGAAAATCTGGGTAGAAAAAACGCACCTCTCTCTGTTATCCCTTTTAATTTTTTTCCTATTTTCGCATAGTAGGGTTTTATCCTCTCCAGAGGTCAGACCTGAAGAAAGATTATGAATCAGCTGCAACCATTGTGCTAACAGATCTGTGTTGTAATCCAGGCAGCTGGACCTCACACTTCTTCAAGAAAGTGTGTAATCAGTGGTGACTTTATTAGCAGCATAAGTTGTTTCTTATACATAGGATTATCATATATGGTTTTTTTTTTTTTTGCACTGTGTAATGCATGCATTGTGGTGCCAGCACTCCCTGGAAGAACATTAGCTTTAGATACCTCTTGCAGAAGGTCACACACCTGCAGTGAGGCCATTTGATGTGACATCTCTCATCAGACAGACAGTGAAGGCACAAACTGACTGCGCAGAAAGCCCAGCTTGTAGGAAGCTGCATGGTTGCTGCGTACACACCAGCAGATTGGCACGTGTCTGCACTGAAGAAATACCTGAGATATCCAGAGAGGACAAAACACTGCTCAGGAGCACTGCTCAGGCTGGCAGATATGTGTCGTATCTGGACAGATGAGCAAACCCTTCAAATTCCAGATAAACTTTCCAGTTGGAAGAACCTAGGTTTGAGGAAGCCCTGCCTAATTTCTGCGTACACTCTCTTTAGTCCCTCTTGACCTCTTCTGCACATCTCACCACACACTTCTGCCAGCTTCTGGTTCTAATTACCTTTTTTCTGGTTCTCTGCCAGCAGTACCTTATTATCTCACTTTATGATTAACCAGACTGCTCATCAAATTGGTAAGCCTTCAGTTGTAGTAGGAGTATGAAGCGGGATCCATTTCTGCATGTCTCGTGCAGGATGGGGTAATTCAACAGTTTGATGTGATCTTATGTGGGATTTGTTCACCACAATAAAGTGGGGCAAGTAGCCTGAAGTTTACACATCCAAAGTTCAGAGACAGACACTTAAAGCCCAGATCCTTCATATATGTGTTGCAGAGATTATGATTCCAATATTTATAGCAACTTGGTAGTTTACAAAACTACATATTATAAGAGCTGTGATTTCATATGCCAGTTGCTTCATAAGGTGATGAAACTTATCCAGCCCTGGTGACTTGTGTACATTAACTATTTTGAATTTTCCTATGAGTAAGTGGAGGTAGCTGCTGTTTCCATACCTTCATTTTCATGAGCCATTCTGTAGGGCTGTATTTAGACTAAGCCAAAGTGCATATCGCGGACCTTACTCAGCTTTTCCCTTTGTCTTCCTGTGTTCCCCATCCATTCACAGAGACAGCACTACATTTTCAAGACCTGTCATCTTACATTTTGAACATTCTTCACTTTCTTTCCTAATTCTTCACTTCCAAATTCTTGTTGACTTTGCTGGCCCATCTCTTTAATTTTTTTTCCCCCCATTTGTGTCACCTTATCTGCTTGCTTTCAGTATCTTCACACTACTTTGGGTCATTGATAAAATGTTTCATATGACAGGGCTTGCAAGACAAGACCTGTCTGAGTCAATGCCCCCATTCTAGTCAGTCAGCCTGTAAATTAATGTGTGCCATGTTCGTGTTGTACCAGTGTAGTTTGTTAATCAGAAAGTTTTGTGATACTAAGTCAAGTGCCTTGGAGAAGCCAATTATATTATATCAAAGCTATTATCTTTATCAACTAAACCTGTAGTCTCATTAGAAGATGATAACAAGGAAGTTTCACAGGACCTTTTTTCTATAAAACCAGGTTGATTGGCATTAATTATATCATCCACCTTTAATGATTTATTAATTGTGTTCAGAGTTGGACATTCCAGTTTTATTTACTTTTCCCCTAGAATCAGTGTCAAGTTGACAGGCCTGTAATTACCTGGGGCTCTTACTTTTATCTTTGTTTGAAATATTGGCACAATATTAGCTTTCTTCAAGTGCTCTGAGACATCGTGAGTGATCCCAAACTTACTGAAAAGTCCTCCTTAATAGTCCAACGAGTTTCTGGGCCAACTCTTCTGTAGCACTTGCATTCAAGTTATTGAAATCCATTGATTTAAACCATGGAACTATAAATGGAAATAAGCAAGTATTAAGATTATTTTTGTTCTAAATATAGTTAAAACAAGTCTAATTTTTCTACTCCTAGGTATCTCCTGTGCTCTTTTGTGACATATACCATTTACAGTTTCCAGCCACTGAAGCATTTCTGTGAATATTATCTTCCCATTTTTTATTTCTTTTCTATGGATTTAATATGGTGATGAGCTATTACAAATAGTTTTATTATAAATTCTTTGTTTCTCATTCTGATTAGATTTTTGGTTTGTGTGTTTGTTTGTTCTTTAACAAGGGTAACATTCTCTAACCTATTGTCATGATTTTCAGAATTAAAAATCACAAATTTTAGCTAAATCTAGATGTAATTCTTTTAAAGGAGCGATAACTTCCAGTTCAAGCCTTTAGAATTCACATTTCCAAGCATTTGTCTGTGATTGTTAAGCTGGAAGCTTACTTAAAAATGGTTTTGAAATTGAGCTGAGAATTGGATATATCACATATCTCTCTTAACTGACTTAACAAGAAGAAATAGTAAATGCTTTGTAACCAGGAGTAAAATAATAACACCAACAGTAATTCATAATGATAATTAATAATAATCCCCCCCTTTAAGTGATCATGATTAGGAAATAGTAATTGTGAATAACATTGTAAGATCAATATAAAGGTCTCCAAACATTTTTGTTGAGTCTTTCTTTGGTCTTCAGTGTAGCTCATAACTTTATCCCAGGGGGTAAGGTTGACCTGAGGATTGGGAAAGGTATGTTCAGGCTGAGTATTTTAAATCACAACTTGCTGTGAGGGTGAAGCAGGAAAACAATCACTCTGCATACAAGAAGAGACACAAATGTCTACGTAACTCTTCTGCTGCCCTAGGTGGATATTTGTTTAACCTAGTGCATCCGTGGTGAAAGCCCTTATCACTAGTTCTGCTTTGTGAAAGTGGTGTTTGTTTACAGCCCAATTCCTGGTTTACTTCTGTTCAAACCGCAGTTATGGAAGTTTAAACAAGAAAGTCAAAGATGGTTTGGATGGATGATGGACACTGTGAGATTGAATTCCCTCCATGTCCCCAGAGAAGATACGAGCTCACTGGTGTGAGATATATTAGATGGGGAGCATGCGAGTCTTGTACTGTTTGTCTTTTACCCATTTAAAAGCTGTACAGAGAATTTAAATATCCACAGATGTCAGTCAGACACTGGTAGGGAACAATGAATTTATTTATTGATTTCACTTAATTAAAAAATGCTCTTAAAGAGGAATGTTTCTTTAGGATATGAGATCGGCTCTCTTTTCCAAACTAGTAATTTTTGAATATTAAAAGAACATGACAGGCCAGCTAATTTTGTACAGATATGTATATATTTTTTAGTTCTACATCTGCTGCAGTTTTCTGTTGCATAATTGATTTAATCTCTAATTTTAAAGGAACGCTGAACTCTTTTACTGGACTCCGCATACATTTCTCCAGGGCAAAAACTGTCCTACTTTTTCCTCCTTAGTCTGTTTAGTGCTGGGCCATTTTCTTCTGAAACTGTAAACTACCCTTGGTGAAATAAATGAAGTCACAGTTGGAATACAGTTTACTGTACAGACATATCACCACAAGATAAGAGCACCATCACACACACCAAAACTTCTTGGGCATTTTTTTCTCCCCTACTTTTTGCCCTCAGTCCTTCCATTGGTCTGAAAGACCATTTTACCCAACCTGGCTGCAAAACTCATGATTACCTGGGAACTGATGAAATTCTAAAGGAGCAGAAAGGCAAAAATGGACTGAGGAAGGAAATGGTAGTTCAGCCATTTAGACCTTAAAATTTGGATTCACGCACCCCAGTTCCCCCCCAGTTTCAGCATTACAAAAGCCATTGATACCTCTGTGATGGGTTGTTGCTGTTTTGTCTTTATTGCAGGTTCTTTTCAACATCCCCTAGAAAGGGATTTAAAGCTGCTGGTCCTTCTTCGGGCATCTGAAGGGATTTACTGTGATCGTCTGGAGGGAATAAATGCCCCCCCAGGGAGTATTGGTATGAAACATGAGTTCACCTTTTCATAGGAAACCAATCTTAAGCAATAGTCAAATCTACCCTGTTGAGCCTGTTACTATGTCATATAAGAAAATAATGTAACAAAGGTACACACATTTTTTGAGTTAAAACTTTTAACGTTCACCAGGTCCTGGATTTTCTGTGGAGATTTTATTTAGGCAAAATTTGACAGAAGCAAGCAACTAGGTGACAAATCTTGAGGTCTTTCTAGGGGAAACTGGAGAGGACTTAAGAGTACTTACACATATGTACAAGGTTTGTGTTGGGTTTAGATTTGAGATTTGTAAAAGGTAGTTGTCAAAGTTGAAGATATTAAAACTAAGATGACCTTGTTGAGTGGAGAGAAATGCACATTGCCAGAGGGTATTTGATCACAGTTATCTTTGGTCTCTCTTAGGATGAAACAAATTGTCCTCAAGTTTCCAGGCTAGGATGATGAGCTTAAACTCATATCACTATTTTTAAATGCCTGACTTAAGTGAGATGAATTACATCCAAGAGCTACTGGATGGATACACGCATTTAAATATTTCCAAGCATTTGGACCCATAGAAAGATTGACAAAAGAAGGTTTATGTTAATTTTTACATGTCCTCATATAATTATGGTTAAAGAAATACATTAACTTTTTTGTTTTCTATATTTTAAAATATGTTTTAAACAACACTTGAGTATTGCAAGACTTTGTTCATTGCTGAACTTTTGTAAAGACAGTAGAAATTTGAACTGCTATTGAGAAAAAGTTGAAGTATAACAAGAGCTAGAAATTTGACTTCCTGTAATTTTAGGGGCTAGAAACAAAGATAGATGTGTTGCAGCCGTTTAGCACACTATCATGGATCAGATGAGACTTCACAAGTGTTCATGCTATCCTCTTAAACCACAGCAAATGCAAGATCATGGAAGTTATTTTGAATGTCTGCCTTGGTGGGATAATCAGGGTTGCATTACCAATGCTTGCAGCAGGCTTCTTTTGAACTATGGTGACACAGTATGTCATAGAAAAAGTTGTCCATGGAGGAGATTAGCCCAAGCAGTAAAATGGGTTTACTAAATACCTGAAGCATAAGTCCTCTGAAGCAATGTGTCACTATTAGAGATGCAGAACAAATGTCAAACTGACTCAGATTTCAGATCAGGTCAGCAAATTGAAATAAAACATTTCAGTGAGGGAAATCAGAAATTTTTTCATGCTTCATATATAATCTTGGAATGTGTCATCTATATGAAAATTTTCTATATTTTGTTTTTTTGCCATGGTTTTGGATCCTTTTTCCAGAAAAAAATAGTGAATTTTTTACAGATCAGAAATATAAATAATAGCTGAGTAATTTTCTGTATCTTTCATTCCTGTAGTTTTTACTTAATTTGTTTACTTGGGTAGATTTTTTTTTTAAGGTAGATACCTTTGTCTGCAATTCCAGTTTGAGTTAATGAGACTTCTATGGTACAATCCCCTTTCTTGCCTTTGCATGTGATGGTCATTTTACTTTATTATGATTTATTTCTAGTTCCCTTTGTATTTCAAGTGGAGGCTATGTGTTGTTCTTACACTTTTCATAAAATATAAAAACATGCTTTAATAAATATAAAGATTTCCATGTATTAATTATTGGTTCAGTTCTCAAGTCTCTCTTTCCCCTAACCTTCGAACTCCTGCTTCTGTTTTTTTCCAGGGGTTTATGGAGAGGTGCAAATTTATAGCGCTTATCCTAAGACATCTTGGACACATCTGGGAACTAATATTGCTCCTGGCAATGAAAGGTGGTGTTTTGCCCAAATATGCCTCCAAATATTAAGTTTTGGCTTCCATTCCAATGACTTGTATTAATGTTCCTATGAGTTGTATTATTCTTTTCCTTTGTGATAGGCTCTGTTTAAACTATGTCTAGGTAGGAAAAGAACCACCATGTTACATCTTGCAAGAAAATTGTACTATTTTTAGATTAATTTTAATTCTAAAGAGGAATGAAGCTGAGATTTGCTTCTTTCCTCTGTCCTTCCTTCTTTGCTTGCTTCTGCCCTTCCATCCTTCTTCCTACCTTCCTTTTCTTCCTCTATCTCTCCCTCTGCCTTTCTCTTTCTTTATAGAAGGAAGAGATGTACTTGAAAGTGGCTGATTTCTTGGTGATTAGGATGTTCATTTTGGTTTAAGAGACCTACTTTAAAATCTCATCTCTGAATTAAGCAAAACTGGGATATGAATGATGTTCTTCAACATCTTAAATCAGTCCTTTACCAAGTGGCTTCTGGAGTGAACATCTTAATTTCTCCCATTAGAGTCAATCTTTTTTGTATATGTAATTAATGTCAATTGGCTCAAAGGGTATAAAGCTACCTGTACACCCTGAAGAGTAAGGTGTCTGTCTGGGATGTGAGCCTTCCAAGGTATAGACACATTTTCACTTAACCTTGGCAAAAATAGCTTTGAAATGCTATCTTCTCTTTCCCCTGATGCTACCCATCCATAAGCTTTTACAGCCCCAGCAGCAGACTCATCTTCATCATCACTTACTTGTGAATTCAGTCTGAAGGCTTAGTCAAAACCTAAGGCAGGTTAAGTGGAATTGCCACAAATGCCTGTTAAATGAATAGGTGTCTACGGCCTGAAGTTCAAATCTTTCCTCTGAACCAGAGAACACATCTGCATATAAGGATCTCCCATTTATTTGCACTGACCTTAGTTGGGGTGGAGTGGGCACCTACCTAGCTCTCTCTGGAGCTCACATTCTTGATTCTGTAACACAAAATTTTTATTGACTTTGCTGTAATTCTTCCAAGTGCTTGATTTTAAACTGAAATACGTGTATTTGAAAAAAAAATAAAATTCTATCAGTCAAGCCTAACAAAAACTCATTGGTAGAGTTCCCATCTGGATAGAGAGAAGGAATTATTTGGAAACTCATTGCAAAGATGGGCAATGGAAGCACAAAGACCTCACAAGTAGGATTTGTCTGTTGTTAGCTCTCACACAGTTGAGTCTCTAGCGTAGGTTAATTGTTTAGGGTTGCTGTGTAGTCAGTGCAGAGACCAGATACTTCCAGATGCTGATTCAAACCATGCAATATTAGAATCACCCTCTGGAAATTCTTTTCTTTCCCTGATTAGGATGGGAGTTCAGAGTAAGCAGATTCCTGACTGAAGCATGCCAGTTGAATATTTGGATGAAATGGATTCAGGCTAGTATTGTATTGGTCTGCTGCCCAGATGTTTTAGATGAAATATCATGAGGTGCTAAGATATAAGTTTTTGGAATTCATTCATGCACCCTAAATATGGCACAAAGAGTTGTTTCCATTGTTAAAAGAAAAAAAAAAAAAAGCTATTTGTCATGAAAAGTCTACTAATAGCCAGCCAAGAGTTAATGTGGTTAGATACAGGAAATAGGCAAGTCAGTGCTAGAATATGAAAGCTGAAGCAAGTGCCTTTTTTAGTGATCAAGAGAAGCTGCTCTATATATTTTTCAACATGAATCAGCACATGAGTTAGGGAAGGACTTAGGCTTTCAAAAAGAAGGGAAAAAAAAAAAAAGAAAGTACTTAGACTAAAAACCTAAATTAGTATTTCAATAGATTAGTATCTTAGATGGTGTCTCTTACCATGTTTTCTTTTGTTTACTGATTCCTCTTATTAGACTTTGAAATGCAAGAGTCAAAAGAGTTACGATTGGGTCTACAAGATGTAAATTATTATTGGACTGTATGCCTGGGACTGGACTTAAGATTCAACTTCTAGTATGGGTTGCAGATGAACTGTCAAAAATTCCAAATACACGCCACAGTTATTCTTACTCTGTGTGGTTTTGCTTCCTCTTTTCCAATGTGTTTATCTTTGAAAAATACATAGTTCTCAGTCACACTAACATTTTCCTGCTATTTCAGACGATATATGGTGCTTCCTCTCAGCAAAAAAAGAAATCAAAGTTTTGGTAGATATCTCTACTGAATGTTCACAGGTGCTGAAAACTGGAAGTACTCATCTTGAGCCTACTCATCTTTGAAAAAACCTGTGAGAAGAGACACTAGGAAAATTTGGCAACATAGCTCACTAGTTACATCGCTTTAGGACTTTCCTTTCTCTCTGTGCCTCTGTCACTCTTGACTGCATGATGAGGCACACTCTGAATTCATTCAGTGGTCTGTTTTCTCAACAATTACCTGAGGTGTACGGAACATCACCTAGCCAGCACCAGTCACCCTGTAGTAGGACAAGGTGTTTATCAAATATATATAAACATTGGTCATTATCCATTTTGCTTTCACTAAATGCTTTTATTTTCTCCATGTGAAGCTAAAAAACCCCTGAGCTACAAATATAACTAATAAATGTAATAAAGAAGGATCTTCAGTTCAAGATTAAAACAGTGTCTGTGTAATGTATAGAAAGGTACCTAAGCTCCCATTAGAGTCAGCAGAGTTCTAGGTGCTGGAGCCTAGAGGGCAATTCAACTACCAAGGGCAGGATTGAGGAACCTAAATATAGGTTTTGGGCTGATCTGAAGTGCCTTGGGGCTCATAGGAAATGCCTTTGAGTCCCTTCCATGGCTTCCACCTGTGTCTCCAGGAGTGCTCCATGACCAAGTTCTATCATATCTACCAGCTGATGTCTTAGATATCCTGGAACTTCTCAGATAGCAAAAGGTGCTCTTGTTTAGGGAACCAAATCCTGCTCTATGTGCCCAATTCAGAGAGCTTATTGCCTTCTACTCACTACCGACTGTACCAATCAACTATAGAGGAAGCTTAAATGCCAAGTGCATGCACACACACACACAACCCTACACATGGACACCTACATTTTGTTGTCTTAAGTCCAAAGCTGACTTTCAGCTCTGTAGGATATTCCTGGCACCAAAAATGGTCTGATGTGTCTTTGGTAACTTACTTGAGCCCTGCAACCCTGTACTGGAACTGTATACCTTGTTAATCAATGGTGTGAAATAGACATTTCAGGATTAATTTCCTCCCACATATTTTAGACATCTGTTTTTGCAGAAAGCCCTAAAGGGGCTTTTCCTAGAGCATAGCCTGTGGATTCTTTCTGAGATCTGCCTAGGCAAAACTGTTGTTCATTTTTTAGGAAGTCTGTGAGCATAACTTTCATGAATGTAATGATATTAACTTAATATCTTGCATTACAGGATTTTTGTGGAGGACGAAGTAGACTGGAATCATGGTGGAGATATTGTGATCAGCTCTTCCTCCTATGAAGCCCACGAAGCTGAAGTAGTTACACTTAAAGAAGTCAATGGTCATAGCATAAGAATTCATGAACGCCTTCTGCACAGGCATATTGGTAAGGAATCTGTGTTTCCATTTGAGAGAGTTTTCTTCTGAAGCATTGACTTTCCATTTCATATCTCACCAAGATCAATTCTACTTTATTGAGGTATCTTCATTTCTTTCTCCATGTGTTTTTTTCTTGCTGTTTTGATACTGAGAATGTGATGTTAAAACCTGTACAGAATAGTTGATTCTAACACGAATTTCTGGGAGTAGATTTAATTCAGTGCTGAATGCTTTTGGAAAATTTCCTGGTGTTCCATGTTTTAAATACAACTGGTTAACAGAGAGAGAAAATAACTGAAGTTTTAAAGAAAAAAAAAAAAGCAGATTTTTTTAGGCCATTTGCACAATTTCTGTGGTGTGTCAAAAACTGAAAAACTAAAAGATACCCTTTTTTTTTTCCAAATTTCAAAATCATTAGATTCATGGAGTTTCAAATGCAAAAATTTATCAATTCCATAGCATGAAACTAATGTATTTGTATTCTAATATGTAAATAAACATAAAATCTGTATAGAGCTCTATTTCCTGTGTAGATTACATAGTATTTGTATCTAAATGGAAAAAGAGATGCACTGTTGATAATTTATTTAATTTTATTTCAGCCTATAAATTAAATTTATTATCATCTATTTAACAAAAATAAAAGAATTTGATTATCAGGTCAAATTCTGAAGATCCAAAACCAGGATTTTTCCTGTGCATAGCAATATCTTTTTAATTTAGTCTTTATTCAAGCTAGTAGGAACAGAAGTTAGTATGATGGATAAAAAGGTTCAGAAATCTTGTGTGTTTTAAATGGCTATACCTGTGCTAGTAAGCAAAGCTTCACTTGGAACTAAGCCCTGTTCTGCAACTATCTGTAGTGTTAATTGATAGTAGCCTCCATGGCACAGTTCTGTACGGCAATTGTATTTTTAAAAAACCAAAACAGTTCAAAGGATAGCACATCTAGACCCCATTTCCAGTAGTTTATGCATGGCCTTTCTGCTTTTTCATGGGAAAGAAGAAACCTGCCCATCAGTCTGGGGGCCAGAGAATGGTTCTTAACCTATTTTCTTAGCTAAAGTAGATATAAGTGTATCCTGAGATGAAATGATCACATACACATTGACTACTGCAGCAGCTGTTAGATATAGCTGAAAAAAATGAACTGATGGGAGAATTAAGAGCTATGTAAATACCAGGATTCACCTGGGCCAATGTAGGTATCTACACTAAATGTTCACACATGAGCTAGTCACTCTCAGCTCCCTTGATAATCAGAGCAGAAAACCACATACTGCTCACTTGTATTTCATCTCCCCCTAAAGCAGATCTATAAAATAGATAACAAATTGCACTTAAGAATTGAGTGCTTTTGCTCTCCTTGTACATAAAAATGGTTTGGATAACTAGATCATATATGTAGATATCTAAAGTCATCTGAGATTAATTCCAAGCTAGACATCTGCATGAACTCTCTCATAAGTCTCGTTTAGAAAGACTTTGTTTAGAAAACACACACAATCAAGACACTATAGCAAACTGGTTTTTAGCATCGTCATTGGTGTGATCCTAATGAGAATTCACGGAGATCAACTCTGCAGTGTACTGAAGAATAACTCCAGCACATACAGCTTAGAAAAAAATGAAGTGTTAGTCTGTTCATTGATTTGGCATATGCACACCGCAGGGAAAAGGTTTAGCACCTTCTTTTTCTAAAAATGAAAAACTCTGGTAAAATATAAGCGCATGGTGAATATTTGATGGGCAGGTGGCCTTTCTGGTTTTGTGTTGATGCATGTAGATTATGCTGGAGGAAAAACACACCTGAATGTCAGTGCAGATTCTGCAGAGCAGCTGTGCATAAGCTGTCAGGCTTTATGTCCCTCAAAACACTGGTTTATAGGTATAGTAGACACTTATCACATTTTCTTTCTTGAAACTCCCCAGGGCATTCCCATGACACAGAAGATGGTAGACGCATCCCTTTGGCTGCAGAGGTTGGGCTCCTAACACGGAATGTACAGATCAAGTCTGATGTGGCTTGCGCTGGGAGGATGCTGGTGGGACGTTTTACAGACTCCAGTGGGACAGAGTTTGAAGGTAGTTGAGTTTCACCTGTCTTCATCGACCACACCAGTTCTGCCCAAGAAAGTACAGTCTAACAACAGACGTATCCATTTGCATGTGCTATGCAATTCTGAGCAAACTGACTGTGTGACACATATGAAACCTGAGTGCTAATAATATTTCATAAAGAGTGGAATATGTTTTAGGAGGGGCTGTTCTGTGGTTAGTTGAGTTTTACTATAACTTTATATATGTTTATGAACAAATACCCATTACTGGCAATACACTGACAAAGATTGCCTGCTATTACATGCCTGAGTGCTGTTTAAATGGTCGTCATCCTCACCAGTTCTTAGGTAATTTTGTAAGCTTTTATTTCTCTATAATTATCTCTTTGCAGGTGTCCTTCAACTCTTAAATATTGAATTTTTGAACTTTGGGCCTCCTCAGCTTTCTGCCATTGAATTCAGGAATATATCCCAAAGGTCCTCGGTGGTGTCATCCAGCATTAATGGTAGCTGCGGAGTTGGCATTAAAGCAGTCACGAGCAACTGGATCTTGTTGCATGATAACACAGTGTACAACACGGTTGGACCTGGCATTGATTTGGAAGGGCAAAATCATTCTCTCATCAGGAACCTTGTTATTCTGAGCAGGCAACCAGAAGGCTTATTAAACTGGGTTGCTGGCATCAAGGTGAACCTTGCCATTGGTGTCTCCCTCTGTGGCAATGCTGTGGCAGGATCTGAGCGAATTGGCTTCCATATCAGGGGCCAAGAGTGTTTGCTAGATGGAGATTATTGCAGTGAAAACGTGGCCCATTCAAGTCTCCATGGTATTCACCTCTACCGGGGAGATGGATTTCAGACCTGCACTAGAATCACAGGTTTTCTATCCTATAAAAATTACGACTATGGTGTCATGTTCCACCTTGGAAGCAGCGTCATCGTGGACAATGTGGTGCTGGTAGACAACACTGTGGGCCTGATGCCCGTAGTGTACTGTCTCTATGCCAAGCAATGCCACATGGGGAAAAGATTCATAGAACTTAGAAACTCCGTCATTGTCGCAACAAGCTCAACTTTTGACTGCATCAGAGACAGGATCAAGCCTCACTCAGCTGATCTAACAGCCAAGGATCGACCACCATACTCCCCCCTAAGAGGCCGTGTTGGGATTTTATGGCCTACGTTTACCACGGTTCCCAGCCAAAGGCCAGATAACCCATGGCACAAAACTGGGCATTGTCCAAAAGTCCTGGGACTCATGAAGCTGAAAGGTTGGTCTTCCACGTCCACTGGCCAGACTGTTCTGTCACTGTTTTTCTCAACTAATTACATTTTTCCAATTGAAGTTGCAGCCTTTCACACCCACAAATGGATGTGGTAGGGAAATCTGGGTCTCAGTGGAATTAATAACAGAATTCTTCTTCAGTTCGATACAGTTCAATAAAAAAAAATATTATTTGGCATTTTTCACTTCCTGAATCTACTGCAGTATAATTATGTTATGTGCTAATATATATATTTTACCTCAAACATGCCTGCCTTCTGTGCTATCTATTTTTCCACTCGATTCATCTCTCTGGTCTACAGTTACCTCTAGCTAAATAAAGATACCAAGCTGGAGAAGTGAATAGCACACTTTGTATAGAATTTGCGTAGAACATAATGACTACAGCTGCACAGAAACAGCTACGGCTTTTATTGTTATAAGGGATTGCACAAGAGGGATAAAAGTCAGTTATATATCCTGCGTCTTTGGTTCAAATGAATTTTACAGTCCCCAGAGTAATATTTGCATATAGCAGAACCTAGATAGCTGGTTGCTGTGGTGGGATCGAAATACCTCACAGTTTTTCATGTCTTTATCCCTCACTGCTACCTACTTTTGTAAGAAAATACTTTATCCTCTCTTTACTGAAGAATAATGGAGACAGAGAAAAACAAATAGACTTGCACAGGGTCTCATAGAAAACTTGTGGCAAAACATGGGTTTTGTAGCTGCACAAGAGTTCAGTGCCAGAGCCAAGCACGTGTCACCAGACCCAGCTCATCTTATACTAACATCTGGCACGCGGATAAACCATCCAAGGCAGGTTGTCACCAAACTGGTTCTTACTGATTCAGATGAAAATTTATTAATCATCCTTGCTTTTGTTTCTTTCTCACTTAGTATTTCCTTTGATTTAATTTCCTGTGGGCATGACTTGGTTTGTGTCAACTTAAGATATAATTTGGCTATGGAATATTCTAAAGCCAACTGAATATCTATGATCAATGTAATTAGTCTGATTTAAAAATTATTTGTACATATATATATACACATATGGGAGCAACTTAACATGAAAAATGTCATAGAACAGAGTGTGTCTCTTTCTGGTTCTGGCACTCCTCTAACCACTTTTCGTCGCTTGATCTTCTCTTAATCCCTGGCAGAAGTCACCTTTACTGGTTTTACAAAGAGCTGCTACAGTGAAGACAGGGATGTCTGCATCATGTCAAATGCTGACCATTTAGGCATCATGCCTCTTATCACAGCGGAGACATCAAGGATGTTACATGTCAATGAGAATGACAAGTTCTACTTTCATCCAACAAGGTAATATGCTTCATTTTGAACTATCTTTTTCAATGGTTTGTGCAAAAAAAAGCACTTACAGTTCTAGGACTCTCCTCACCTCTGTTTGTATCAACTGTCTTATTGTATTGTCTTACAAAGAGTTTAAGCAATTAATTTAGCCTGGATGTCTAGCTGCAGAGCAGTCCCTTTCTTTGTCTCTGTCTCTGCTCTTGTACTGCTTCTGTCTGGCAAAAATGAACAAGCTCAGACATCAAACACGCACAGGAAAACTCAAATCCAAAAATAAAGAAGAAACACCCCCACACCCCCCAACTTAGTTTAGGGCAATTTTTTTTTAAATTTGAGGTTCAGATTCCATCAAGGTCCATTTCCAGACCAATCCTCTTGGATTTCCCTTTTTACTGATATTTGTATAGCAAAACAAGCCTCACATATCCCATTTCTTAAAACTCCATCCTAAGCATCTCTGATTTCTCAGCCTCAGGCTTCCGAAAATGTCAGGACCTCCAGCAAAAAAACCCTGAGACAGGGAATGTCCTTTTGGTCAGGGAAGTGGAGCTTGATTTTTGCCTGCGAGATCACATCAGAAATGTTGATCAGTACCAGGCAGGCTGTGAGATGTCAAATGATTGCCAGAACTGCTCCTGCCCAGGGAGAATATCATCTGCGTGAGGAGGTACGTGGAGGAGGGAGGGGAGAGCTTCATCTGTAACCTTAAGTCACTGCTGGTTGCAGCATTTTAAACATTCCACATCCAGTGGAGACCACGTGCCTATTTATTTATTACAACCAGTGAACACAATACAGAGGCTATGTCAGGAAAGCCTTGAAGTAGCAAAAAAATCCAGCATGGACTCCACTTGCCAGTCAAAAATAATTGGAGGTGTCCCACACTGCTATGTTTAGAGCCCCTCCAGCCTTCTGCCAGAGTTTTTATTTTATTCTATATTTTTGCTTTTTGCTCTGGGCATTAGTTTGCGTGTAGATTTCTGACACCTGTCCAGCTTGTCAGCTCCCATTACATTTCACTCTTGTATCCATCCCACAATATTATGCTATTAGTAAGCTGCTGAATACGCAGTCCACTGCAAGAGCTGGTGATTTTCAAACGTGATGAATGCACATGGATTACCGAATGCTTTCTTAGTAGTCTGGTAAACCTCTGAGGGTGATTTCATCTCTCAGTGCTCCTCGTGCATTATTTGCATGCATATATTTAATCCACCTTTGCAACTGCTGAGCTTGATCCAAGCTGTGGCTGCATTGTTCCGCTTCAGCATCCTGAAGGGGTATCTTGATGGATATGTCCTGTCAAAGAGAAGGTGAGCATTGCCTTAGAGCAAGATGAGAAAATAGAAACATCAGGGAATATAGCAAGACCATGAAGTACTTTGCTTTTCCCACTGGTAGACCCAACCAGCTGAAATGCTGGATCTTTTGAGAGATGTTCAAGAATTGTACTAGCTGTCAGGATCAGAGGAGCTATCTTTGTTCTCCAGCTCTTGTGAGCTGTGTTGATTTGGGGTATTGGCTCATTTGTTTCTCTGCCTTTACTGTAGTCTCTGCATATATTAATAATTGTGTTTTCCTAACCTGAGCCCAAGAAATTCTAAGTTTTCTTCAAGACTTATTGTGTATCCCTGTAGCAATCTGAAGATGTTTCCATGGACTTTGCTGGATTATAAATCATTGTATCTCATTGTATTTTGTAACAGGGGTGATATGGCCAGTTGGCTAGTTCCTTTAAGCTGTGTTAAACCTTTAGTCAAAATGCAGTTAAAAGCACTCAAGATCCTCAACATGTGATTCAGCTCCCTACATTTTAGTGATCCAAAAATTAGGCATATAATCTAAAGAAGACACTAAACGCATTCTGTAGTTAATAGAGACCCTTCTCTCAGAAATTATTCATCTCAACTGTCCTATATATGTCTCAGGTGAGGTGAGTTCCCCTCCAACAAACCTGTCCTGTTGCAGGCACCTCCCTCGTGGAAGCCAGACTTTAATGATCTACATAGAAATTCATAAGCTTTTCTGGCTGATTCAAGCCACTAAATTTACAATTTTCTCCTGAGAGTATACTGATTATAAAATTGGATAAACTTATTTGAAAATTAGATGTAGTTTGCCAAGATGCATTATCATGCCATCCAAAAAGAGATTTGTTCTAGTTTGGACTAACACTCTGAAACTCTCTTACCTTATGAGTCTTATTTTCAAAGTATGGTTTAATTATGTTCTTAGGATCTGAACCTGTTATTAGAAAGAGAGAAATAGCTATTCATTGTCTGGGAGACAGTACTGGTTGAGTAATCGCTTACTACTAAATATGTGTGATTGGGTGATGAAACCCTGGCTCAGGCATAGCTTTGAGGTGAGATCCATGTACATTTCTCTTTAAGCCCATCAAAACGCCAAAATGACATTGAATATCCAAACCCATTTTTTTATTAGAACATAAACTAGGACAATAATCTTTTCAGACACAATTCAATGTACCTCTCCTACCTGTCAGTATACAGACCTCTGAAGACACCACGTTCCCTGAAAAGAGTTGCAAAAGCTCGAGGAAGACCCTTTTCAAGGATTTGGATGGAGGTGTCCTGGACCTAGAACCGCCTGTTTCTGTTTTCCCAAAGTCAGAATTTGAATGGACGCAGTTCTATTTGCAAGCTGGTAAGTGCCTGTGCTGGCTGGAGCGCCTGCGAAGTCGCGTGTACCTTTGACCCATGAGATGTGATTTTACCCCAGGCTTTCACTGAGACCTACAACTGAGGTCGAGATGCTGGTGGTCCCGGATTGTGTGATGCCTTTCCAGGATGGATGTAGTGAATTACAGTGTAGGAGTCTGGGAGGCCTCGTTGCACAGTCCTGTGTCCACCAGTGTCTCTTTGCCTTCTTGCAGAATCATGTCATCTGGCATCCTTAGCCCCTTTAGGGTTTAATTAATTCATTTTAAGACCAGAACAAAACTTACCTGCCCTTTGCAAAGTCCTCTGAGAGCATTAAGAGAGACAGGCCGTGTAAATGCTGCATAAGTGCAAAATAATAACAATTGGCCCAGAGAGGATTTTCATCCATATCCCACTGAGGAGATAATCAAGCTGCAAACCCACTCCAGAAGTTTAAAGACCCCTCTCTCTGGTTTAAAAAGGCCCATTCTGCTCGGTAACCACTTTCTGAAGGTTCACACAGCAAGGCTCCTTTCTCATCCTGATTAAAACTCTGCTCCCTGATTCCAAATAAACTCTTTAATTACAATTAGCGTTTCCCGCGCCTGCTGCTGATGGCGGCCATTTTGCTGAAAAGGCGCATCATTTGTGACTCCAGCGGTATGGGAGACTGATGGAAGGGACTGTAATTAATCCTGTTTTCCATCCCACTCTAAAACTGATTAAACACGAGAACTTTAATCTTTAAACAAAATGTCTAATGTGTACCCAGTAAAGGCTTTTCCTCTAAGGATCCTGCTCTAACTGGCTGCTTACAGGGCTGATTAATGTGTTGTCTAGATGCAAACACACTGTTTTTTACTCTACCTTTTCTGCCCTGATTATGAATCACATGCAAGTGCTAATACCCGAGCAGTATTACCACTTAGTACCTGCATATTAATGCATACATACTTTTGCATACAGAACCTGGATTTTATTTAGATTTTTAGCACACCCTGGCATACAGTCAAAGGCATGCCGGGAATCCCCACTATCTAAAGTGCACTAACAGTGCAACCTGTACTCCACAGGGTTTATCTGCTTGTGTAATGGAGGCAACAGCATATGGTAAATGCTGCCTGCCTCTGAGGCTGTAACAAAATTGCTGTGTTTTCTTCTTGCTGCCCAAATATGAATGGGGAATTTTTTTTTTCCACCCTCCCTTCACAACTGTGTGTTAAATTCCTCTGTATTTCTCATTCTGACCTGCGGTTCGTTTCCTCTCGAGGTTAACATTTGGAAAGGCACAGCTTGATGCTAAGGTGAATTCATGGTCGCCTTCTTCCCCTCTCTACTCTCTCCTTCTCCTTCTTGAAAGTTGTAGCTCTGAGTACTTTGCATAGTGCAATGCAGGCTCCCACGTTAGACAAACAGGGGAAAATGCTCACCTTTCCTGCTCCCACAGATCTTCTGTGGGGCCAGATTCCCACTTGGCATGACAGTGCTTCAAGGCCAGTGAGGATGGTGGTGTTAAGATGCTGTTGAGCAGAATGTGGCCCTTGGAGTTCTGCCTTTCCTAAATCCAAATGAGCATTCAGTATTTATATTATCTGGGTGGTCAAGATCCACTTTGTCCATGTATCCACCTGGTACCCTGTTAAACCTGAGTAATTCTGACTCCCTCCAGCTGCTTCATCAGAGCACTGCAATGAAGTGGTTAGTGCTCTGCTAGCCTGACTAACCATAGAAACAAGAGAGAGTCTTTTCAGGCAGCTACACAACATCCTTGCTACTTCCACAGTTCAGGGACACAAGTTTCTTTGAGACTCAAAAGGTCTGGCTTCCCATATCCTTTTAATTACACCTTTATCCAGATGCATGTATATATTCCCTTTAAGCTTCCGGTTTGGACAATCAGCTTGAAATTATTGGCCCTCAGCCATTTCTAGATATTCTGATTACTCCGGGGGAGCAAACGAAAACACTCAATATACTTCAGGGACACAAACGCCAGGGAGATGTTTTCTCAGAAGAATACCATAGGGAAGAGCCTATGAGAGCCATAACTGGGGCACAGGGTATCATGCAGTATGATATTAATGCTCCTGAATTCACATGATGTCTTTTATTGAAGATGCAATCAATATAGTATATATGTAATATATTATTTGTATATATATGTGCGTATATGCAAAAGGCAAGGAAGGATGACTTGGCTTCCTGAGTTCTGCCACTGCAGATGGGCAGTAGCAAGCCATGCAATGTATATTTAATCATGTACCCATTTTTTTTTCTTTTGTCTTCCTGTGTGCCTGATGTTTTACCTGCTGTCTTACCTCTTCGGGTCATAGACCAGGTCTTTTTATTGTGGCTTTCTGCAGAAGCAGAGTTGTTCATGTAAAACTGAAGTTTTAGTTTTCTGCATAAACCACAGAATTCAGAAAAAAAAACGGGAGGGAAGAGATCCAAGATTTTTGTTATTATTACTTCTACTAAAAGAAAAAGGAGCAACAACAAAAGAGAGTTTGAGTCAAAAAAAGCATAATTATTTTTTAATCTAAGGGTACATTTTGCTCTTCTTTTTTCTTTTAACTATAATACTGCAAAAGTTTAGACTGAAATGTTTTCCAACACCCCCCCTAAATCATTTATGAGGAACTTTCACAGTATCGTTTTTCAAATTATCCAAAACAATTTAATGAGTTTAACATGAATTTGTAATTATTTTAATCTCTTTGAGCTGCCATTTTTGGATGACAAAATGTTTTTCTCCCCAAACTCATCTCTATACCAGACCTCTTACAAAAGAGCTTGGGGCCAGGCCTGGAGCACTAAATGGTACCATGATACAGGAAATACCAGAATCACAAGCTGTACAGCAGAATTAGCTATAAGCATGAGTGTGTCTAGCTGAGGAATGAAGGATAAATGAACAGTTTGTGTACTCAACTGATTTCTGTGCCCAGGTTAAAACCCCTACTTCATGAAGGCGAGCTGATACAACCATGATTCTGTAGTTAAAGTTTCAACCATTTGCTGGCTATCTGCAATATTTATAGGACTCTGTTATCATACTGCTTCATGTCTGTAATCTGACAACAGCCAGGTCCCAGAGACATTGAAGTTCATTGTCTTCCCTTGGTGGAAATGTAGCTGAGGACCAAAGGCTGGTAGAAGATTCATGCGACCCCACTTCCATTGCCTCCAGTGTCCTCTCCAGTGAACAAAGAGACATTGACATGTTAAGGGTAGAAGTTAAGTGGGCTGATACACAGATGTCTGAGAGATGAAACCAAGCCTTTCAAGTTCTAAAGCCTGCAGACACTCATGTTTTCTTTCTGCTGGCAGATACATTCTAGGCATTTTTTAATGAACAGTTATAGAATCATAGAACAGCCCATGTTGGAAGGCACCTCGAAAGATCATTTGGTCCAACCTTTTGTGGGAAAGGGAGACTAGATGAGATTATGTAGCACCCTGTCCCGTTGCATGTTGAAAACCTCCAGTGATGGAGATTCTACCACGTCCCTGGGGAGGTTGTTCCAGTGAATGATTGTTCTCATTGTAAAAAATTGCTTTCTTACTGAGATGAGACCTGTCCTGGTGCAAATAGTACCTGTTACCCCTTGTTTTCTCTCTGCGGCTCCTTGTGAAGAGAGATCTTTCATCCTTTTCATAGCTTTCCTTTAAGTACTGGAATACTTTGATGGGGCTGCCCCTGAGCCTTCTCCAGGGAGAAAAGACCAAACTCCTTCAGTCTTTCCTCATAGGACAGGTTCTCCAGCTCTTTGATCATCTTTGTGGCCCTCCTTTGGGTCCTCTCCAGTCTGTCCACATTTTTCTTGAATTGTGAGGACCAGAATTGGACACCCTACTCCAAGTGTGGCCTGATAAGCGCTTAGTAGAGTGAGATGATGATGTCTCTATGTCTGCTAGCAATGCCTCTGGATGCAGCCCACGATCTGATTTGCCTGCACTGCCAACACACATTCAGCTTGTTGTCCACCAGGACCCCCAGGTCCCTTTCAGCAAGGCTGTTCCCCAGCCACACAGATTCTAGCCTGTATTGGGGTCTTTAGTTAGAGGTGCAGGACTTCACGCTTGTCTTTGTTAAACTTTACGCAGTTCTTGCTAGCCCACTCTTCCAACCTTTCCAAGTGTCCCTGTAAGATGGCTCTCCCTTCTGATGTGTGCACCTCACCACCCAGTTTAGTGTCATCAGTAAATTTGGTGAGGGTGCTTTTAACCGCATCATCCAGATCATCTATGAAGATGGTGAACAGCATGGGACCCAGTATCGATCCTTGGAGGACAAATAAGCTAACCTGAATATTAAATTGTTGCCAGTGTCAGTGACCCCTTTTAGCGATAAAGGGATTAAGAAAAGCAGAAAGGAGTGGATGTTTGTTTGGCTCTGTGCAACCAGATACTAAGCATCAGTAACTTAACAACCTGTTTGTCTTCTTTTATCCTGCCTCGTAGGAGAGACATTATGATGGGTCTATAGGTGAGGAAATGGGAATGTGGGGAGAGGAATGAAGAAAAGAAATGGTCATCAGAAAATCTGTCTGCCAGTATCGATACTTGCAGAAGTGTTTTTCCCCCTTTTTAGAGGGGACAATACAACTCTCACTTTCCAAGTGAACCCAAAAGATTGTAACTTGCTGTATAGGTCTTTAATCTCAGCTGATATAGTTAAACATTAGACTATGAGGATTCCAGATGCCAGGGTATTACAGCATGAAAGCAGGTTGCCATCCCAGACAGTATTGGATTCTTCAGGATAGGTGCCTTTGAGTGTTCATATCCATGCAGGCAGGGGTCCAGCCCCAGTGATCTTGTGCAAATCCAAAAGTGAGTCCTTCCCATTCTTATTCTTCCCTGTTAGCATGGCTTCAAATTTGGCCAGAAGAATAACCTTTCTGTGTCTCATGAAATTGTTAGTTATAATGCAGAGTTCCCAATATGACTTCCATGGTTTCTAAAGAGATGCAGAAAGATCCTTAGGTTTACATGAGAGTAATTTGATAGGTTAATTGATGGAGGCCCTGTTCTACTTACTTTTCCTCGTCAGAGTAATTCTGATGTACTGAAGGATTATGAAGTTCTGGGCTATAGGATTTAGGTATCATGCAACTTTTTCTTCTATTGTTAATATGTGCTCCTTGCACTTCCTGTGAATAATTGCATTTATTTTCTACTTTACACTAGTAAAACCTGGCACCTCCTTGTAAGTTCTTTCGATATAGTAGAAGCATCAGTGAAATTTAGGTCTGTAATACTCCTGTGGGATAGGCATATATTTTGACTAGTTTCCCAGGCAGAGGACAGAATTTGTGACTTGCCCAAGGTCAGTCATTGAATTAATGCATATCCTTCCAAAACCCTGACAGCCAGACTCTTAATCTAAAAGCACCCCACCCTGCTTAGGCAGGTTGAACACTATGGTTGCATTAACTAGAATCAGCTAAAAGTGTATTTTACATACTACTTTTTTATTAAAAAACATGCCTGGAGCATTTTGGGAAACTTTACTGAGCATTTAAATTCTGACTGTGGTTTTAAACAAAAAAAATCCCAAACTTCTTTTTTTTATTATTATTTAAAAAGCTGAAGAAATATTTTATTTAAAAAAAAAGAGTCAGCTTTAATGAGAATCTATTGGTGAGAGGATTAGAGTGTTGTGGACAATTGATCTTTTTATCTGACCAACAGATAACTAAGACCACATTTTTCTATGTTGTTTTCAATCTAGACAAATCTAAAGCTGTGAAATTCCTACAGTAGTCTTGCTTGAGCTGTAATCAGTACATTTTCTAGATCATAAAATGGTAGGTATTTCATATGTAAATGCTTGTCTGAAGCAACCTGCACAGACATTTAAACACTCGATTTTGTCAACAGCTATTGTAAAATACTCTTTCAAAGATTGTGTAGCACTGAAGTTAAATGTCATAAATGAATATGCAGAGGTTTCCTGGTTTCATCAGAAATAAGATAAAATGTCAGATCTAGGTATAAACAGTCCAAAATTTCCAGGGATATGGATCAAGGATTTTTGAACAACCTTCTTTCTTCTGGTAATTTTTATCATTGAATAAAATTCTGAAGTAATAGTTGAGGAAGTGTACCATTTTGACACACAGGCTGCCAGTATAATTTAGGGCTGAAGCTGTGTGAAAATGTTGCACCATATATATTTAATATTCCAAGGACTATGATTAGCCACACCTGCTATGCATAATCATGTGTAGTAATTAAAGATGTTTGAGAAGCGAATGCAGGTTTGGTAGATTTGCAAGGAATGAAACAGATGCAATATTGGCCTGAAACATTTATTGTTTTCCTCTGAAGCTTTTTGTTGTTGTTGTTCACAGATAGAAATTTGCTTTTTCTGCAATAAATGGCCCATGCAAAATGGGTTGAAAGTGGCAATGCAGGACATTAAAAGAGCTGTTACCAAATTACTGTTTTATGAAAACCAAACCTAACATGATCAGAAAATGCCTGTAACTCTTACTTAATTTTCCTGAAAACACATCCCTGGTAAAGATTTCAGCAGACCTTAATTAAGTTGAGACCAAAGTTGAGACCAAAGTTGGGAGGATTTTTTTGATGCTCATGGGAGAACAAGGTTTAAAGTAAGCCAAGGGGAAAATAAGTTAATTTTATATCTTTGATACCTATGTGGTGGCTCATCAGGTGTGTGATGGCTGAACCTCTGAACTAAAGAATCAGCTCTGCTAACTGAGGGCAGCACGGCAGTGAGGGACATCTGTGGGTGGTGAATCCACCAGCTGGGGAAGAAGGCCCACAGTTCATCTGGATGTCACTATGATACTGTGCCTAAGGGGACAGCTCTGCCAAAGCAAAACACTACTCTGCATAATTTGTTTTGGTAAATCATGGAGGAATACACCTTAGCAGGAGATCTAGCAAACTAGGTCCCATTGGGGCTGATGTGGCCATATGACATTTCCATTTTGAAATACTATAAACTACTTTCCCTCACACTAATCTGTATCTCAGCCTCTAATAAATAGTTATTTTCCTTTTTCAGGGATGTTATTTCCTTAATTGTGAAGCTAGGATATAAGATGAGTGGCCTTGTTCATTGTCCGTGTGATCAGTATAGAAGAATGCGTATATAGATATATATATATACATGTACAAATGTATAAGCTCATCAAGCTTTATATTCTTGTTCCCATGGAAAGCATCAAATGCTTTTCTCATGATGAAGCCAAAAAACCTTGGGCATACCCATCCATTTTGCATGTTCATTTCTGTAAATGGAGTTTAGCTTTTTGTACCACCCTTTCTATTTCTTTTCTAAATTCCTCAGGTACTTTTAAACAGGCATGCACCGGTGTTCAGCTGCATAAAATGGAAAATATGTGTACATATCTGTTAGGAATAATGAAATTTGGAAAAAGTGTTTGCAAACTTAGGTCCCTGACTGTGGGAGATAACCTTGGCCCTTAGGATAGCAATCCTTTTTGAAGACGTGCCAGCAAATAGTTTACGCCTACAATTGCTGTCAGAAATTCTTGCCTTCTCCTTTTAGCCTTAATTCCTGAGGTTAAAACAACAGGTTTGTCATTTTCAAAACTGAACTCCTGTATTTAAGAAGCTATTTAGAAAAATGACACCATTTTCAGAGTTTTTGAAATCTCGGAGAGCCCATTTTTTTCCTTGTGAGCTAAAAAATAGCTCAGTGCCCCCAAAACACCATGTCACCTTCATTTAGGAGTCTAGTTATGGATTTGATATCCATATCTCTACCTTTCTATATATAAATGTTGTCTGTGACGTGAGCATCAGCTTTTTATCATTGACATGATGATGCTACTGTTTCAGGGTAGTGGTTCTTAAGTTGTAGTATATAAAGTGTTGGTGGTACATGAAACCTGAGTAACTGATGCACACATCACTCATGGATTAATTTTGGAGCCTGACAGTTAAAAGTGAAAAGAATCATTAGGCATCTGGAAAACAGAAGCTGTGAAGAATGGCCGGTGAAGTTGGGTGGCTCAGGCTTGAGGAGAAGAGGTGGGTGAGAGATTTAAGAGCTGCCTTCAAAAATATGGAAGACTGTTGTGGAGTAAAAAGAAATAAATTGCTCCCCAAGTCTATAGAATCAGTAATAATGGGCTAAAATTTCATCAAGATAATTTAGATGTGGAGGAGGATATGTTAGAATAAAGACAGCAAAACACTGGAATATTTTGCCTGAGTGGGTTGTGGAGTCCCTATCAGTGGAACTTAAGCAAACATCCTTAGATGATCCAGATAGACCTGATCTTTTCCTGGGGGAGGATGGATCAAATAACTTCAGAAGGCCCTTTCTGGACCTATTTTCAAAATTCTGTAAGGATGCTCAGTGGTCTGCAGGAACTTTTGAGGTCTGACAGTGATTTATGGGTCCAAAGGCCACAGTGTTGTAGTAGGAAGGTCTGGTAATTAGGACTTTCTAAATACTGCTGATGAAGACAAAGAGTGACTACTGGGGAGGTAATTAGTGCAGAGAGATTATCTCCCAGCCCATGTGCTTGATCCCTCTCAGCCAGTCTGCCTCTTCTTGTGGAATGCTAACGTGCTTGAAATGTTGTGCAATATGTAAGTGTAGAGGTTAGTCCCATGGAAAATGGTGTCCAGGGCCTGAGCAGAGTTTACAGCACCAGGGAACCAAAACTGAGGCAGGTTCCTTATCTGGGACATCCCCTCAAAGCTCAGTAGCTCGGACATCATGCCTTTTCTCCCAAGGCACTGTTTCACTCTTATTTATCGTTCCTACTTCAGTGATGACCGCAGATCTGAGGTAGTAGTCGGGTTTTAATACTACTAGATACTATCCAGAAACTTTTCTGGTAGCTTCTGGAAAAAGCTGCAGATATTAACAGTCAACCTAGAATGCTTCAGGAGAAAGAGGAAAGTGGAGAAGTGAGCAGTCTACATCGTACATCCTCTCTAGGCTTGATGGCTGTTACCTTTAAGGAGACAAGATGGCTGTGTTTATGCAATTAAAAAAAGAAATGTGAATTGCATCCTGCAAGTATAACTGTATTATTTTCCTTAGATCTTAGAGGCATATCTATAATCCAACCAAACTGCTGAGTGTTAGTTTGCAGAGCTTTACAGGGGAAGCACTGCATTTTGCAACAATTAATTTTGCAGAGGAAGCAGCCTGTTTAAAGACGCCTGCAGCAGTCACTAAAATATGTGTTGTTTTTCAAGGCCACCAGACACACAGTTGGCTAGGTTGGCTAATAAACAAAACAACAATGCAAAAACCCAGCCTCGTGGGGTTTGCAGGAAGAAGGGATGAGAAATAAAATGAATAATGCTTACCTGCTAGGGGTGGGTGAAGACTATAATTGTTTAGCCCCCAGCAGATCCCTGCAAGGGTTAAAAATGACAAAGATATTAGTTGGTGACTGCTAAGATTGTTGGTTTGAAGCTCTGGGCAAAACACAGACTGTTATTTACCGGACTTGGTCGATTTACTTCTTAATGCAATAATGACCTGTGAAATGAAACGTGAGCTAGACAATTGTTCCTCATTGTTTCCAGTAAAACATCCTTTCATACCCCATTAAACCACCATTAATTCCATTTGAAAGAGAAGCAGGCACAAACACCAAGGGATATCTCTCTCTTTTGCTCTTTTCCTCTCTTTGTGGGATTGATCAAGGCCTGTGGATAGCAAAGCAGCTTTCTTATCCTTTTAGAGGGTGTTGGGCAGCCTGTGGAGGCCACATTTCTGAATGAGCACTACAGAGATCTGCTGGATTGGCTCCCAGTAGATCGCATTCCTGAGTTTTGCAGAGGAGCATATCAGTTAACCTGGCAAACATAGTCAATTTATTGATGTTAATACATCATGTTTCTCCCTTTTTTTTAGGTTGGCTTTCTTTAAGTGTGAGATTTATGTAGTCATGCAGTGTATGTGCATATTTATGTATGTGCCATTGCCCACTCAGTAATTTTTAACCCATTTTTCAATTTCAATCAAAAGCACTAGATGGATAAGTTCTCAAAGATAACAGACTCCTACAGATTAAAAAAAAAAAAGGGGTCTGGGAAGAAAAACACTATGAGTGAACCACTCTGTTCTCCCAAAGGGGGATATCCCTTGGTATCCATTTCTTGGATACCAAGAAAAGTTCTCTGGAGAGAAACTCCAGTTTTGTGTCCCAAAGAAAGGAAAAACTTTTGCACATTGGTATGCATCAGGGAATCCAGCCACAGCTCTGTAGTAAAGCACTGGTTCCACTTTGCATGCAACTGGTTTCTTTAACTCCTGATTTTCCTCTGTTGTAACATTAAAAGACGTGCAGATGTGGCATTTAGGGACATGGTTTAGTGGGACTTGACAGTGTTAGGTTTACAGTTGGACTTGATAATCTTAAAGGTCTTTTCCAACCTAAATGGTTCTGTGATTCTATGATTCTATATTATTGAGTAACTATGAAAACATGAAAATATAAAACTGGAACATTTAAGATGTTCAGATTTTATCCCATGATACCAGATCAAAAAACAAAAAAACAAGATTTATTTTTTTTTTCTCTTAATCAGAGCTCTAACATGAGGGAGAAAACTGGCAAGGCATTTGAATGATGAGATATAAATGCTTCTTTTCTTCTGGAAAAAAATGGTGAATGAAAGTAGACAGAAACTACTTTCCTACTAGAGTTTGCTGAGAATATTTTTTTCCATGAAAAAAAAAAAAGGTGGTTAATGCTTAAAATATTTCAGCCAAAATAATTTTTGGTTTTCTTCTTTTTTTTGGGGGGGGGGGGGGGAAGGGGGGGGGAAGGAGCCCAGTTTTCTTTCAGTAACAACATAGAAACCCGACTTCCAGAGTAATTTTTCAGTTAGCTTTGATCTCTGTGAATAATTCAGAAATATTTAGGACAATTTGTCCCTCAGCTATACTGACGTAAATGTGGTAGTCCCCCATTCTATCTGAAGTTATAAAACTGGGATTATGACATTTTCCATTCATGTGTGAAATGTTGTTACTGGGCAGACAGTATTTCTGAAGGTGAGGGATCCATTGATTTATAATCTCCAGTATAAGGAAAAGAGGAGGCACTTGGGTGGGATGTGGTGTTGGAGATGTCTGTTGCTGAGAGGGCTTCGGTAATGCTTGTTTTACACAACACGCTGCTAAAGTCTCCTTGAATCCAACACATCTGCATGTCATGTAGTGAGGTACATGCTGCACGAAAGGAGGGGAGATCTGGAGGGGGTAGAAGTGGGGACAGTTTAGATGAAGCCCAAGCTCTAACACAAGAAAGTCAAAGTCTCCTGACACTAAGATAGTCTTCACATCACCAATGGCCCCCAGGACCCCCAGCCTCAACTCCCTTCCTTTTCTACTTTTTCACTCTGCCTGACCTGTCCAAAATCCCCAGCCCCAACACACATTTCTGTCTCCACAAGCCTGGACCCCTTACCTCTTCTGTCTCCCAGGACACCCAAGATCCTCCTGTCTCCAAACCGAAACTCTGACTTTGTGCCACTTCTTTCTTCCTTTCTGCTATGATTTACCACATTCTCCACAAACAGGGGTCTAATGCCAAACCTTTTACCTCCACAGGCTTCCCAATCAGCAACCAAACTGTCTCCTTGCTGCCTTATAGCCATGCCTAAAACCTAGACCATGGCATTTAATCAGTTCCTTGGCAGGTGTTGTCCACCTACAAGGAGGTTACCATGGAGCAATGGCTTTTATCCAAGAATACCACTGACTTTCATGCAAGCCACTCTTTGACAGCTGGTATTGTAACATATTCCATCATCATTCCTGTTTTTCAGTTGCTTCTACTTTTATATTTTATTTTGGTTTTATTTTATTTTTTTAATACTGTATACTTTTATGTTATTTGTTACACTTGATACCTCTCTTTTCCCATGCTAGATTTATGCCTGGGGTAAGATTTTGTCTGCAAGTTTGCTCAGAAATGGTTCAGCTACAAAGAACAAAATGAAGCTTTTTTTTGGTGTGTGTTCGAAAACAAATCTCTAAACTCTAGAACCTATGGGCTTACAGTAAGGGATTGAAGGTTAGCAGGGAAAAAACTCTGAGGCCAGTGAAATATTTTCTATCCACAGTCCCTGCAAAAAACTGTGTCCAGAACTATCTATGAAAATAAACTGCAGAGATTCTTTATCTTCCGATATGCTATGAAAGATCTAAGCTTTTGGCTGTCGCTTCTGAAAATTTCAGTTCCTCCTCTGCTGTGTTGTTTGAAGCACAGACATCAAATGCTCTCCTTTTTTCAGCTGCCTTCAAAATACCTGAGTATTTGGAGCCTTAAATCCTATGTTCTAGTTCCCTTGCATTGCCTCTGCTAATTAACAAAAGAATTCTGGGCACTTCATGACCCTTGTTGCTGCCCAAGGCACTGTGTCCCTAGGAGGCAAACATGTGTTATGTCCTGACTTTACAGACTAGGTCGGTTAGGAGCCAAGGGATTACGCGGAGTCATCTGTGGTGGAACGGAGAAGAGATCTCAAAGCTTAACCATCAACAAGTATGCCATCAACTGGGAACATGCGGGTTCAATTTTGATTAACCAGCCTTATTATTAAAGGCACCTAGCACAGTTCACTTTGTGTGGGATTGAGATTGTTTTTATACATGCCTGTATATGTCTCGATGACCCTTTACTTATAAGATCAAGTCTCATTTGCAAAAAAATGGATCCTTGTGGAAGGATTCAGTTGCAATTCTGAAAAGAGCTGGAGAATGAGAAGTGCAAAAGCCCTTACCATGCACATGAAGAGCAATGGCCTGGGGAAATACGTCCCTTTTTTTCCTTCCCCTGTAATTCTTCCTACGTAGCAGTATTCTGAATTGGAGAGAATCACAACTGTGTTTGTGTGTATGCAAGCCTGTGTGTTTATACACACACACGCAGGCACTGTCCTCACAACTGTGCTTGGAAGCATTTCATCATTTTTTCCCTCTTATCTTCCAAATATTAGCATTTAATGAAATACACATTTCCTTCATTTATTTTGAATCTACTCCAAGGCCAGCAAATACCAGAACCTCAAATGTTATGACAGGATAGATTCTTTATTGGTTTGTTTTCTTTTCATTCTTTCTGTTTTCACTGTGATTTTTCTTTTTTTTTAAAGATTATAGACCCTTATGTTCTAACTCAAGGAGCCTGGCTTCCAACTGAGGTAGACAAATATGTCCAAAAAAATGTCCCTGAGACCCATCCAATGCAGACAGCTGTGCAGCAAACAGGAAATTGAGGAAGTCAGGTTCATCAGAGACACAGGATTTCCTTCATGGATGTTTCAGATAAAGCATCTTTAGTTTTTCCACACTGGGTCAGTGCTGTAAAAGAACCATGAGAAAAGCAGGGAAAATACCGCCTTGTGGCTTGAAGACAGTGATGTGAAAGCAGAACTGAAAGAGGAGTTCATGTAGGGACCATCGCACCGTGTCCGTGTTGACATGACCTCTTCCAAGCAAACTTACACTCGTCTGTCTGTGGTCGGGGCTGGCAGGACACGAGCCAGCTTTGAACCAGAAGCTGTCTCCCAGAGCCACAGAAGGGTAGGACTGGTTAGACTGGGCATATTTCCATACTAAAGTGGTTACACTTCAAACTGGGCATGATCCTTTGAGTTTGAACTGTGGGCAGAGCAATCTCAGGTTTATCTGTATAGGGCAATTTAAATGTCCTCCTAGTTTGCAACGTGCCGTGGGAGAGGTTTTGCTGCTGGGAGACTTACATCACAGGAGCCAGCAGGTTCAACCATCAGCATGTGAGGAGTGATTTACTGTGAGAACGAGAGGGACTGCTGCTGCAGAATCACTCAGCAGGTCTGAGTTCATTGCAGAACTCTGGTAAAACCTTCTCCTGTGACTTTGAAGAAGTCAGTTGATTATCCTGTGCAATGAGGTTAATTTTTTTTTCCTCCACTCATTGGTTTGTGATGGCTCTTGACATTTCAGTGTTGGGACTAAAGAAGTGTCTATGTAGCATCTGGTATGAAGTGATCCCAAACTATTTTGAGGGTCCTATGAAACACTGGGAAAAGTTACATACCAGTAATTAACAGTGTCCATGTGGCATTATTAAAGCAGGCAAGCGCTTAGATGTCTGCCTGTATGACCTTAGTTTGCCTTGCTCTCCTATGTGTGCTGTTAGGTTTTGACCGTCTTGCATTACATGATCACAGTAACAAGCAAGCAGTTTTGACTCATTTGGTCCAAAATGTGATTGTTCTGGGATGGCTCAGGGCTGTGTAGTACCACATGTTTGTATAAAAGAGCTCTGCCTTATCTCCCAGAGAAACTGAAACATATGGGATGAATAAGGACTGGAGGAGAAGAAAGGAAGATCTCGCAGCACAGGTGGTTCCTGAAACCCATCTGAGTAACGGAGAACCTCTAAACAAGTCTTCTAAACCAAACCACTTGCCCGCGACTTTGTTCATGTCCCCATAGTATCTCCCCTCTTGTTTGGATCCAGCAGTGCCTAAGCATGGTGCTGGGGAGTGCTAGTTGCAGGGACCAAAACTTCTCTGGGAAATGTACTAATAGTTAAAGTGTACGGGTGATCGTGAGCCAAGGCGTGAGATCACATGCTAACACTATTTGGTTTACTGGTGTAGGTGTGGTCTGGGTTGTATGCACACCAAAAAAAAAGCAGTAAGTGCAGAAACCATCCATTTCAGTTTCAGCTATAGTGCACTTAGGACAGGGACTTAATAGGGCATTTTAGCTAATGAAACTGCAAATGTTGACTAAGCTTGGACCAAAAGGTTGGTACACCCAAAAGCAACTTTTCTCAAGATAATTACCAAGCCAAAACATGCAAGATCTTCATTTGTAAAGCATATCTTTGATATGGATGTCATCACTCTGTCAACCATGTGGCTGATGCAATGAGCACCTTGGGGTTCTCAGGATGTGTAGCATGAGTATTAATATAACTAATAGTTAAAATAATTAGTTGAAAAGAACATATTAATGTCTTAATGCATTTTTGGAGAAACGGATCAGTGCTTTGGAAAAAAGTCAATTCACTGGCATTGCATTTAAGAAACTGGAAGATTAATATTTGTAGGGGTAGTTACATTGAATATTCAGTCTAAGATCATGCCAAGAACATAGTTATTAACTTAACTTTATATTCATTTTAATATACAAATATATAAATACATATGATTATAAAATCATCCTGCATTCTTCAGTTGCTGGGAAAAGAGACACACAGCTAGTGAGGCAGCTATCACACTGAAGCATCATAAGCTGTTCTGGAACAACTTTTCTTTTCAAAGAAAAGGTGTGTTTTTTTCTTTTTTCTTCCTTGTTGTAGGCACATTAAATCAGGAACAGTACCTCATCCTGTCTTAGAAAACAGGTTGTCAAGATGAGGTAACCTTGCAACTGTAATCTACCCCAGAATGGGGGTCATGGACCTCAGTCAGATACTGGCCCCACTTGGGAGTTCTGCGTTCTTGGTTTTTTCCTTTGTCTTTTCTATTCTTTTTTACAGTTCTGGGTAACTGCCCACTAATTTCAGTTTCAAGAGGCCCTATTTTCCGGTTGCTTGGATAAGGCAAGTTGAATTAAAACTTTGGCATAGACCTTACTTGAGAGACCAACTGAGAATTTAACTTCTGTGTTTGACAAGCTAATTTGCCAAGGTTTAAAACCATCAGTTATGCAATAAAACTGTATGCAATTAATTAAAGGGAGCTGATTATTTTCAGTCGGGCTCTGTTCCTGAAATATCCTCCTACTCACTAATAAACTTTGTTCCTGCAGTGTTTTTTCTGAAATTAACAATCACATTGCAAAACTAGAGTAAGTCTGCCTCATTGTTTTCTTCCCATGCTCACTAGGATGCAACAGTTACTGGACTGAAAATGAGGTTTCATCCCTATGAGGTCCATATTGCAAAACCACTCTTTACCCCCCGTGGGATTGATAGGAGATTATAGCACTAGCTGATCAAAGTTGCCAACTGGGTTCAAGGTTGTACCAAAAATAAATATGAAAGAAGCAGGGGGTACAGCTCTATTGGATAAATCCTCAGCTGTAGAAGATACTTGGTAAAAATAATTTCTCTAATAGCTGATGAGAGTCCTTGGCTCTTCTTGGACCTCTGCTACTGATTTGGTGCACCTTGTGACAAATTACTTGAACTTTCTGTCTACATCTCACTCTGAGGAGTGACCACAGTAAAAGCATACCTCACATTGGAGCAGGGCTGGGCAGTAATGTCTCTGGTCTCTGTGCCTTCAGAGATGGGCACAACTGCCTTCTTTCCAACACTGGAGAGGGAGCTAGGAAATAAAGCAATAGCAGGACCTGTCAGGAATGAAACCCAGTAGAGCATAGCTTGCTGTGTAGCAGAGAAATAGGATGTGTGACTTGTTGAGGACTTTTCCAGCCCTCTGATTCTAAATGCTACATGTTATTATTATAAATTATTAGAGGTGTAAGTAGAACCAATAAAAGTAATCTTTTCATTGCAGGAAAATTATATGATGCCTCCCTCACTGTTTGAGACCACAGTGTAAGAAGACATCTAAATCAGCTTTAGAGAAACTATTTTGTCCAGCTCCCCATGCAGTTTGCTTCAGGTGGCTGGTTTGGATCATTGTGCAGTGAGGGAAACCTGCTTTCGCCTTTGCCTCTCTAGGGCCCAAGGAGACAAACTTCCTCAGTCACTCAAATTTGTGTCTGAAGTAAGAAGGAAGCCCGATGGAAGTCAGTGACCACACAAAACTAAAAACATCCCTTGCTCTTGGAAAGCCTGAGGCTCTTCAGAGAAAAGATCTGACTCTATGTATGCCTGTATAGCTCTCCAGAGAAAAGAACCCAAAACTGGCTAGAGCTTAAGTACAAGTGCAGCGCTGCCCACAACACTGGTGTGCAGACAGGAGTCCTACAGAACTCTGAGACTGGCTTAAAACTCAGGGTCAAGGTTTAGCATGTTTCTAGTGTCTTGTTGAAGGAGGTGGTGACTTTTTTTCTCATACCCACGTCTTCCAAAGCAGCCATTCAAGGACAGTTTGACCTGAAAGTAGATCCAATTCCTGTGCTATTTGTTGATGTATTTTGTCTCCTCCACTCTTCTAGCTATTCTAACCCCCAGAGACAAGGTGTCCCAGAATTTGTGTGACTGACAACTTCTGGGCACAAGATCACCCTTAGGAATCATTATTAATAGTGAACAATACCTCCACGTATGGCAAACTAAACAAGTCACTCTTGCTCTCTAACATATTCATGTATCAATGGTGGATGTTTGCAAGTTTTTTTACTGTTCTCTGCAAAGTGAGTGTGGGGCCTGATTCAGTAGAAAGCAGTATAGGAGTGAACTTGTTTACTTTGACTGATTTTACTTGTAGATTATGTTTCCAAAGAAGCCCTTTGTAACTAATAACTCTTCACTGCAACCCTGGAGGGCTCACAAGTTATGGGATGGTGGATTATGGAAGAGGGTGGGTGGGAAAAAGTCAATAATAATACCAATAAAAAAGCCATCTTTCTGATCAAAGCAGAAAATGCTTGAATAAAGATTATATTAAAGAGGAAAAATGTAGAGGTCTTGTTAAAACCTTTGGGTTACTGTCCAGTTATGTGGATTTTCCCTCTAGTGCTTATTCTGGCATTCATTAAACCCTGATAAGTTACATAGAAACACTTGAAAGAATGATTAGAAATGCTATGTGTGAATAATAGAATTGCTTAAAGGGAAATGGAAATTCTTAAAGGGAAATGCATACTGACATGGAAAGTGAACTTGTGTAATTTTCTCATTGTCTAGGGTTATTATCTTATTCCTCTTTTTTGTGGGTGTTGAATTTGTATACTTTTATATTCACAGTTTGGGGCTTCTTAGGTAAATAATATTGTCTTTCGCTTAGCTCCAGTGGGAGGCAGATGTGCTGAAGGTCTTTCGAAAAGCAAAGTCTCTTTTTTCAGGTGCCTTTCTTTGAGAGGGTTAGGCTAGAGTTTGGAGTGGATTAAAAAAAAAAATAATCCAAAACAACCCAACAGATCTAATCCAAAGGCAACCCAGATCCTTCCTCAAAGTTCTCTGTGTGACCGTTTGCAAGGAGCGCGTGGTGGCTTTGGCTGTGCTGCCAGTGTGCTGCGAGCATGAGGACATGTCTCCTCGGCTGTTACATGTCTTTACCTCAATGTGACCTAATCGCTAGGATTCAGTGCCAGGCTAACCTCAGCTCCTTCAGTTGTGATCATCTACAGGTGAAGTCAGGCTGACCTTGGGTCTGCTGGTGAAAGACTCTATGAATGTTCCTGGGGAAAGGCTATGTCTAAATCTTAAATAACTTTGTTAGGAATTGGATACCAGGCACTAATTCCTTGTGTCACTCTGGAAATCTCAGTCTCTGACTTGGAGTGTATGGGGAAGATGTCTGGGATCTGCAAAGGAAAAAGATGAGGCTTAAGATCAAAGGGCAATAAATACTTCTGGTTTAGTCCTTGAGGTTTCTGCAGTCGCCGTCCTGTCTGAATGCTTTCTCTGTAAAGGAACCTCCTCCCACCAGTTAGAGGTGTCCAAGAGCTTGAACATATTAGCAGAGGTGTGATGGAGGGCCTAGGAGAAAAAGTTTTGAAATGAGAAATAAAAGTGGATTGTACCACTAGCTCAGCAATGTTAATGCTGGATTGCTTGAACTGCAAGAGCAAAAATCTAGCATGCAACTCCTCTTTACCCTACTACCCGCAGCAGTGCCTCAGTCTCCATGTATTTGCAGTTGTTTAAGAGCTATCATACTGTACCAAATGGGACTGGAGACCCTAGGCACCATCATACAGCCAGAGATTATCCTGTTGCGAGAAATTTACAGCCCTAAATGGGTAAAACAGAGGGTAGGAGGGGAAGCTGAGGCACAGCCGGGTCTGTGGGTTTTGAGCAAGCCCGTGGCAGAGCCAGAAGCCTTACCATAGCTGATCTGGTCTTGGACACAGGGCTTTCCTCTCCATCCTCCAGTGCCCTCAGAGTGAAAGTCCTCATAATTCAGCTTCAGACCCCTTTTCACAGGTTAGCTGTTTCATGGTTAACAGGTCCAATAGGGTCCATCTTGGCATGGAAAGGGCATAACCCTATCTTGCCAACAGGACCGACAAGGAAACGCTTTGTGTTGCAAGAAACAAAGCAGCCAGCACCTTCGGGAGGCTTTTTGCTTGAGTAAGGGTTTATTGCTTGCTTACTTGGTGTTTCTGTTTAAACAACGGAAGTGTTAGTGCCCGCAATGTCAAGCACTGGAAGGTTAAATCAAAATTAACTTGTTGCCGCAAGAACATGTTATATTCCTTTTCTTTGCTCTTCATGTTACAGAAATAATATATTAGCACTGCAAAGGCTCAGGCGGAGGGGAACAGAGCTGATCCTGTGGTTGAATTATGAAGTCAAGCTATAAAAGCCCTAATCTAAACTGTGGGATAATGAGATGTGAGAGGATTTTCTGAGGTCCACTGCTGATCACATCGTGTTTGTTTAGTACGATGGAAGTGTTTTCACTGAGATAAAAGCATAGATTTCATTGAGAGAAGTTTCAAAAACAGCCTCCAATACTTTAAGCCACAGTGATTTAATGGGACATGAACAAGCCTTTTTTAAGCCATTCTGAGGTTTTTTGCTCTACCTAAGCTATTTGTGGGTACAGCATTGACATGTCTTTCTTTGCCAATGTTATCCAACAGAATTTGAGAAGTGTTTTTCCCTTGTATTTTCTTTTTCAACAGTGCGGTTAGAAAAACCCTTCAATTCAGAGGATGAAACCCTGCACCTCTGAACTCGATGTCTGTGTTTACACAACTCTCAAAGAAGGATCTGTGGGAGAAACCCAGGGCTCGGTGAGCTCCCAGATCCATCCACCTTTCACCCCCACAAAGACCACACAGGCAGATGATGGCAGGGTAGAAGTACCTGCGGTCACCCAGGGACAGCCAGTCGAGGTGTACCTCGCCGTCTGTGAAGCTTTCAGGCACGTAAGGCTGCATCACGTGTGCTCTGAAAGTTGGTTTTCCCTTGTTCCTGGGACCTGTAATTGCCGGCTTATTGTTGCTGTGGGTCAGGTCTTGAGGGAGACCTTGTGGTGCGCTAAGGAGAAGGCTTAGATGTATCCTAAATGTCATGGTTAGGGTGCTTTTTCAAAGCGAAATTCAGGTTATACTCAAAAGATTCATCTTGTCTAACTGAAATAATTTATCTCACCCTAAAATCGGTGTCCAAGACGCATAAATTCCCCTTCCAAGGTGTTGATTTCTCTCAGCTGAAGGAGCCAAGCTCAGACTTAGATGCTCATGTCTAAACATATAAACGTGTAAGCTAGATGAGAAGCCAGACCTGGGGGACGTTCAGAAAGAAAGACTTGCATGGAGACTATTTCCCATGTAGTCAGAGGAGATGTTCTCTGAACTGGTTTTGTAAGACTCCATCGTAATTTGGGTGATGAAAATATAGTAATACAAAACCATGGCCTTCCGAGGATGGCACTAGGCATCAAGGTTGGGTTTTCCAGTGAGATCTAGAAAAGAGATTCACCTGTCTTTAACTGAAGTTTCCTGACAGCAGGTAGCTATCACTGAAACCTTGCCAGACTCCCTGTTAGGTCTCTGATCTAGCAGATGATGTGAAAGAAAAAATACATGGTCCGTATAGCAGTGGTTCTGATTCTTTGCCTCGGTCATTATGTGGTCTCTATGTTTTGTGTATTATGTCAATATCTAGAGTTGTTTAATTTTAGGTTTGGGTGGGAGTTTAATCTTTCTCAAGTCTCTGAGATAAAATTTATTTTTTTCCAGTTTTATGTAGAAAAAACCCATCTATTTTGATTTCATATGCAAACTTGAATTTTCATTTCTGTGTTTAAAGGAACTTTTTCAACTTTCTTTGTTTCTTTTGTCATTCATTTTTTCATTGAAAGTAATAGTAAAAGGAATACAAAGATAGCAGTCCCACAAATATTATTTGAAATTAGATACAACTGATGATTTAAAAATACCTATTCTGTTAAAAAAATCAGAAAATTGAATATTGATGTGAAATTTTTTCAATTTTCTAAACTAGGAGATGGTCTTATGAGCATGAATAATTGGTAACTGTCTTTTCCTATGGCTTTATCTTTTGTGACTGATCGATGTTGATGAAATTGAAAGCTGTCCTCTGAAAGAGGCTTTTCCTTCAGCTTAAGGACTTGAGAATGGAAGGGGTTTTGCTATCAAAAGACATTTCTAAGACATGTCTTCTAACTCCTTTAAATGAAGATGGTGAGTGAACTAAAAAATTCTAGGATACATAAAGCCAAGGGTAGAGGAACACATCCATGGTGCAACTGCAGAAGACTTGCTTCCACAGAAAACCCAGTAAAAAGCCCAATTTTCAACTAAAAAGGAAAAAAAAAAACCTATTGAAAATATCCTCAGCTTGAAGTTACCCATTTTAAAATAACAAAGCTCTTCATATCCTAAAATAAAAATGTCTGTGTTTTTGAAGGACTGACAAGTCATCCCTGAACTACATGTGCTCCTGAGCCCAGAACTGTCCTTCCTCCTATTTTACAAAGCTGAAATAACATGTTGTGTTAGAACCCAGGTATGACTGTTGTCCCACAGGCAGGTTCGGTACCCGCTGTGCAATGAGCCGATCTTACACACAGAGCCGAGATATTTATTTATTTCATGTCTGTGCAGAGATGGGTGCCAGGTGGTAACTCCACAAAGCTGGCACACCACACCAAAGAAAAACAATGCATTTATTCTGTTAACATGATTAGTAAAAACCCGCTTAATTTTACGTTCATTGGTTAGGACAGTAGTCACCCTCTCATCTACTATTGGCCAGTTACATTTAAATTAGCCTGGCTTGCTATGGAAGTTAGCAGGCATGCTCCTTGCAGGTGTGTGTGGGCAAGTTCTTCCAGGCTTGAATTGAGTTGGAGGTGGTGATCCCCCCCTGCCACCTTTCCCTTTCCCTTAGTTCATGCTTCTTTGGCAATCATCAGGTCTTCGGTGCCTTCTGGGGCGGGATGTCTCCTTTTATCAGGCTTTAGTTCCCTCTTTAATGACATAGTCCTTAGCAAAGCATGCATAGTTTATACAAAGTAATCAGGCTTCCATAGTGAAGCTATCTAGTAATGGTCCTCCTTAAAGGACAGTGTGTCATGTTTAATCCAAAATTGAGCAGTATCACCACGGCTAGGCTGTAACTCAAACATATGACTACCTAACTACACCCCCAAATGAGGTGACTTTTCACCTGAAGAAGCCTCAGAAGACCAGACCTGGTTTTCAGCCTGTCCCCAGCCACAGAGAGACTAGCAGACCCAGCCATGTGTCTGCCTTGACCCCAGGGATATCGCAGGGAAACCTCGCAGTGGGTTAGAGGCATGCAGGTTCACTTACGTCTTCCTCAATCTGCAGGACTCCAAAACAGAAATCATCTGTATCAGGGGGTGTCTATACGTACTGCAGGCAAAGGGAGTGGAGGTTCCTTGCTGCAAGCCTTTATTTTATTCACCCAATGTCTCTTTACTCTCAACAGCCTGTATGGAGGCTGTTAACTACACTTTCCCTCCCATCACTGAGTTAGGCTAATTCAATGGCAAATTTTAAGTAGATTGGGCTATTGCAGGGATGCATTGAGTTTATTGGTGGAAACTGCAGAAAACTCCTTCTGTTGCCATCACATTTATGCAAAAGTTGAGCAGCATTAAATAATTAAAATCTCCATTTTGTAAACTGATACCATTTATAGTTTTTCTGTAAAATATTTCCAAAACTACCTTAACTGTATATATTAACTGAACCTAAACATGACGTGTACCTGAAATAAATTATGCATTCATATAGATATATTTTTACATTGCAAGGTAATAGATGGTAGATGTATAATGGGATTATTCTGCTGTCTTTGGTCTACAGACCATTGAAATAGTGAAGCCATCTCTTTCTTTTCTCCTACTTCCCCAATCCCTTTGGCCACCATCACCCCCCTGCAATCCAGTGATCTAAAAAACAAGGACTGGCGGTGACAAAGCATCAGAGGGAGGCTAAAATCCGTGTGGCATGTGACATAGAGAAAAGGTCACATTGCCCTGCATCAGCCCTCTCTTAAGTCAAGTTAATTAATGGTTCTTTTTTTTTCTAATTCAACTGGATGGGCCTCCAGGCAAAGAGCTATTTGTAACAGCACCGTATTCTGGAGTCACCCAGCCTGACGCTGGCTATGCCCCTGCATATCCCTATGTCTTCAGGCCAGGAGGCATCAGCTCAGCCCTCCACTCTTCAGGTATACGTATTGCTCCCAAGTCACCTGGCAAAGGGTGATAATGAGCCTGATCTAGGTGACTTTCCATCAAAAATCCAAACGTTAGCATCAGTACCATGGAGCAGAGCAGACAAGAGATGCAAAGAAAGTCTCAAATGAGAGGCCATAATAATTTAAGTCTTCTCTGTTGTGGTCATGCAATGGACTCCTGTCCACAGCAGCAAAAGAGCCAGCAGTCCTTGTGTGCTTTTGCACAGATGTATGTTGGCTGAGGTGGTGTTCATGACACTGGACCTGCTTGGAGTGGACCTTATGCTCCTGTTGCTCTTGGTCTCTGTGGGTGTATTTACACACAGCCCCAGCCCGTGCTTCTGACTCCTCCTGGCATTGATGTCTGCTGTGGATCAGCCCTGTCTGTCTCTGAGCCTGTGCTTGGAAAAATGTTTCTGTGCACACCGTGCCATACGGTTAAAAGAAACAGCAAGAGGTTTTGCTGAGGTTCACAGTTCTCATCCAAGGCAAGGGCAGGCAACAGATGGTTCTCTTCAAAACCCACTGGTGGCAGAGTCCTGGTGGTGTAGCCACCCCTCACCTCATCCAACTCTTGCTCCTGTATTTGCTCAACGTGTCTATAAGAAGGATTCCCACAGCTAGTTTGGTTTTGTGAGGCTTTATGCACACACGTTTCACCAACTGTTTCTCAGAGCATCTTGACTAGAGGGATGCCCACGTATGATGTGTCGAGGAGGGGGCTTACTTGATGGCATCGTGCATCAGACTATTTCCCACAACTACATGAGGCCATAACCTCACTGAACTCAAAGATTACGACTGACGATTGAAGACCAGTGTTGGGTCCAGCTGCATCAACCCAGAAAGACACTAATTGAGTAGACACAGGAAATTATTCCCAGGTTTGCTCCTGTGGTGACTCCAATCCTCCCAAACCCATCCTCCCTGTATTAATTAAGGTGCAGTGGGTAGGCATGTCTCTCTTCAGCTGCTGTCAATCTATTGCCCATTTCCAGCAGGGAGATAACAGCTAGGAGGTGACTAGATTGTCCCTTCCTTCTCTTCCATTCAAGTTTGAAGCCTGCTCTTGCAACAAACAGAAGGCACACAGCAACAACTTTGTTTCCTGCCTCACTAATAATGGTTTTAATAATCACCTCAAATTGTTTTTCTCCACTTAAAATATTTTTCTAGTGCAAGAAAACGTCAGCTCCAGCCTTGTAAACTGCTAAGTGAACAGTAATAGTTTGTTTGCAACAAGTATGCAGCAAATGAATATTATCTAAGTGTGAAAAATTCACCAACCTCCAACAATGCCAGGAGAAGGCCAAATATTTCAAAAAATGTCTGCTTGATCTTTGCCTCTGGGTGTGAACTTTCCTCTCGAAGGTGCCCAGAATTAATACTGGCTGCAGGTTTCCCTGTTCATTTCCTTAGGTTCAAGATGCCTCTCTAACTGATGTGGCCTGTGCCCTCTGTTAAATTTTGCAGGTAAATTTGTGGTCTCAGCAGCACTCTCCAGGGCCAGATGTTAACGTGGATAGGGGCTATGCCCATGCTAAAATAAATAAAGTGGTGCCAGGCCACAGACGTGTAAACACAATCCTCTGCTCTGCAAAAATAGTTGCAACAGCCCCTGGCATGCTTTTGTCCTGGGCCAATTAACGCTCTCCCAAACAATTCTTGGGTGCAGTTGGGGAGTTAACGTATGCCAAGGAGCAGTCCCAGTTGGTCTGTTGGATGATTCCATCCTGTTTTGAAAGCTGAGATAGTTTAATAGATGAATGCGCCAGACCATGTCAGCTGGCCTCGGTGTCTGGGAATACTCCTGGGCACATTTAATTTACTAGTGAAGATGTAGCCAGAATGTCTCTTCAGGACTATCCATTACTTATATATCTGTGTTGAAGTCGATGTTTTTTGCACTAGTCTGATTGTATTCCACTGCCTCTGGTTTTAAAGCTCTTATTTTTTCTTTTGGCTGCTGTAGCTGATCTGGGACGTGATCTGCTGTCTTCATAAATCTGCACTGTGTCGGTTTACTCGGTCCTCAAAGATGCTCAGATTCCAAGAGCTGCTATGTTTTTTTTTTCCATTCTGAGGTAATTAAGCAACCCTGATTATAGTCAATTAAAAGGCATCCTTTCTCTTTTGCAAAGAAATGTGTTACATTTTTTGAACAGTTTTTTGTTCTTTTCCGCCTTTTTAGGTTCTTTCTTATATGTTTAGATAGTCAGCACAGTCATCGCTGACTCCATAAGAGTACGAATAGTTGGTCAGGAAAAACCTGCCAGTAGCTACCTCATTTTTAACTCTACCAGTGCCTCCCATGCTCCTGAGCTGCTTGAAGTGGGATGTGTCTCCTAAGAACAGTGGGGAGCATGGAGGTAGTGCTCTGCACAACATGGCTGCAAAGATCTCAGACCTTTGTGCTGGGAAACTACAAAGCACCAGAACCAGTTTTATGGCCCTGGGGCCAACTCTTAGTATGGCCACATGCATAATTATTAAAATCCCTTATCCTCCAGACTAGATTGGTTGCATCCAAACTGGGATGGTCACTAATCACGCTAACCCTCAGACAGCTCCTAGACAGTGTTTCGGTCAGTGTTAGTTGACCTAGACAAAAAAACATGCCAAGCATTGTTCTAGGAATGTAAAATATGTGTGACTGAATACCAAGGCTAAGGCATAAGCCTTCACAAGTGTAGACACAGCCTCAGTGTACCTCTTTTTAAGGCTGATGGAAAACGTCTGTGTCCTACTGTGTCCCAGAAGGTAGAGTTGAGCCTGGAAAATATGTGGTTAAAGTTTGGAGAGTTTTCAGCATGGGCAGCATGTTTAACATGCCATCCCTACCCCAACCCCAGATGAAGAAATGTCTCTGTGGCAGGTCAGACATTTATTCTATTTGTATTTTTCTGTCCTCTGTGAAAGAAAGAAATCCAGCCCACCAAAATCTCAGACATTGTTGTTCCTGGCTGCAATGTTCATAGCTAGGTCCTGAGATGTTTTGTCCCTCTTCATTCCCCTTTGGCATCACTAATGTTGAGAGTGATTAGCCTTTCCTATGCGAGAGGTTTGGTGTCTGGGAGTAGAAGGACTCTAAAAGGTTCCAGTTCCCCTCAAATCCTTCCTATTGATGTCCCAGATATGGAATAAAAGCAAAAGGATTAACAACAGCAAAAAAAACCCCAACACTGAGGAAGCAAAGGAGAGGGTTGGTTAGGGCAGGGAGGAGACAGATTTGGGCAGTTCGAGTGATGTTTGGACAGTCTTCAAAATAGTAGTTTTCATTGATGTTACTTTCTCAAATTGTATGTAAGTGTAGTACCAGAACTATACTGGTTCACAATGTATTCTATGCAGAGACTTCCTGCATAAAGTGGAGTGTCTTTACATGTCTTGTAAACCTTTTTTCACGAGTTATTAAGCAGACAGAATTGATATCTCAGTTTTAGTGTTTATTTCCCAAATTACTGTCTATGGTTTGGGATTATCTGGGAAAATATTAACCATCTGTGCTTGAATTATACGAAGAATCTGGTTATTAAACCAGATTGTAGCTGTCAGGTCCTCCGAAACCTTTCTTCCAGCAGTGGGAGAAGGTGAGGTGCCATGCTGGATTTGAAGGCTGGACCTGGTGTACATACACCCTCAGCTCCCCGTAAGGCTCAGTTCCTAAATGGTAAATCTTCCTTTTTCTTCCTGCTCTCTTTCAACTCTAAGACATCTGAGGAGTATCTCACTGTCAGCTTTTTTGGAGCATAGCAAAGGGGAGTCCTATCTCCATAGACCCTTGGCCGTAACACTTTCCAGGCGGATAATCTTAAGCCATTCTTGCTCCAGACTAGCACTGTCAGTTTGCGCAGATCAGCAGAATGATCCCTAAATGGTCGTGTAAACACTGTTTCTGTTAAACACTGGTTACTGATCTCCCCTGAACATCCTATTCGGTACCAAGCTGGCTGGTGACACCTGGATTTAAACCGTGGTTACGGTGCCTCAGAAATGTGGTGCAGGCTTTGATGATACAGATCTGATCAACGTCCATATGCCCCTTAGATGCCTGCTGGATGCTTGTGCAAAGGTCAGGCGTCTTTAGTGCTCTCCCAGAAGGTTTTTAATGGAGTGAGCTGCTAGCTTTTATCCTTTCTCATAATTTTATGAGGCAGAATCCCCCCTCCCCCAGGCAAGCAGCCAGCCTGCCACTAGCTATTCGCTTTAAAATTATGATGAAGCTTGAAATAAAACACAGCCATGGACTGAACCCACTAACCCTCAGTCCAAAGGTATTAAGGCTGCTGGTTGATAGAGACAGTATCTAGTTCTTGGAAATGTTTTGCTTCTAGCACCCCGGATGATTAGGAAGAGAGGACTAGTAGAAAAAGATAATGATTCCGTATTTGCTGTGGAAATGGTAAGTGCAATTAGAATTGCCAACTGAGTTGTGATCAAAATTCTGATTAATTACTTACTGCTATTTCACAGAGAAGAAATTAGTGCGTATCTAATTGGCGTTACTGAAATGTATTCTGTGCCTCACTTGCATAAATTAAATGTAAAGAACAAATCTACTGCGTGTGTATGAGAGAGGGAGAAAGAGAGGGAGCAAAAGTGAATGTATGATACTGGGAAAGATCCTCAGGTGATGTAAATCGGGACTGCTCTGGTGAAGTCCCTGGATGGTGAGACTCGGACCCGGGATGCTAAAAGAGGTCTTTGATTTGGGTGTTTGCTGAGGGTCTGTGCTATATAAAAAGAGGAGTTCAGACTAGAGGATCGCAGCAGCCTTTCTTGTAGTCTTATCAAATCTCACTCTATCAAAACCAGTCACAGCAGTATCAAATCCTATTTTCAGCTCGTGATGCCATGGCACCAACCCCCACCATACCATCAGAGACTTCCTATCGTATGATTTTTGTTTGCTTATTTATTTCAATTTCAGCTCTGCACATGCTCTAGGCACATATACAATAATGGCAATTACACATTGTACAAAGCACATCAATAATTTTAGTGTGAAAGAGAAGGAAAATGCAGAGCTATGATTCCAGTGCTTTAATCGGCAGGACCACATTATGTCAATGAAGCGGGGACACGGAGGACTGATTAGATAAATTCCCCCTCGCAGTTCCAGCACCCACACTGAAGTGCCCACCATGTTCTGAAAATGAAATGTATGCATTAAAAATGTATCTGCATTTATTTTCCCTCTGGTGTCTTTTTGGTTTTTCTAACAAACAGACTCTTATGGAAAAGAAAAGGAAAAAAAAAATCCCTAGATGGAAGCTTTGGCAGTGCATTTGCTCTTTATAAAGAAGTCAACTCGGTACCTTGGCGGAGAGGGCTGTCCATGTCAGTGGGGATTAGATGAACCTCCTCCTCCTCCCTACTGCCCCTCAATTAACTTTTACTCTCCAAGCAGAAATGGGAGAAAGTTTGCAGAAACGGTGAAGCAAAAAGTCCCTCTCCTTTTGCTAATCTGTGGAATTTATTGTTACCTTGAAAGAAGTTATTTTCCTAAGCAGGGGCCTAATTCTGCTTGCATACTGGAGATGTAGCTGTACTGAATTTAAAGGGTCACTCCAATACCCCCCAAAATTGCAATTAAATCAAGCAGCTATATTAATTGTCTTGCACCGCCTTGCCATTATCCTTGCCTTTCCTTGCCTTTTGCCTATCCTCATTACAGTGGCATGGAAGTATGTGTTCTAACCATAAAATATTTTTTTTTCTTTCTTATTCTTTTCATAATGAAATGGTGTCCCACCTCTTAAACAAATACTTCACTTCTGCCCACTTGAGTCTGAAAGGGCACAGCCATCACCAGTCAGCTATAATGTCCTTTCTTTTCCTCTCTTCCTATCTCTGTCTTTCTTATCTCCATGATCTTCTTTTCGCTGTCTCACTTCCCCTCCAGACAGCTTTATTAAATTCAGATCTCTCCTCCTGAGATCTCTATGTCTGAGCTCCCATTCCATGTAAGCCACTGAGAGCAAAACAAAAAAAAAGTCAAGATTCCCTTATGTTCCTCCTCCCCTCAATGTCCTTGGCAGCGCAAGGATCCTTTCCTCAGCACATCCTTCTGGTTGGGTATTCAGGTTACAGGCTGCCTATTTGGACCTCAGGGAAACGTAATGTGCAAGAAAATGTGAATTCATTTTTGACAACCGACAACATGTGCTTGACATAATGTACCACCCTTTTGGGCAGGATTTGGATTGGAAAGTGAGATTTCTGCTGATAGCTCTTCCCCAGGGAAATTATACATAAACAGAATTCCTGTGGCTTTCATGGAGAGTGGTTATAGCCCAGATGTCTTGATAAGGCAACACAAATTTAGAACTGGGTTGGACCAATTTTCTACCTGCTGGATAAGTCTTAGTACTTAGTGCTTAGCACTCAGTACTCAGTACTCAGTACTTGGTGTACTCTGACTCTGGAATGAGCCTTTCCATGCTAGAGGGATACAAACATGATCTACAAGGCTTCAGCCTGGTGTCCCTTATGGTTGCCAGGTGAGCATGTGCAAACTGAGCAAACCCTGCCAGACAGGCTCTTTATAGGCTCTTCAAACTGGCGTGGCTCTTCGTGGCACTTTGGGAGCTGAGAGATGCTTTCTGATGGCCCGAACCAGCAGAAAAGCTCATGTAGGTTCCTGCGGAGAGCCTGCCAGCTAAACTTTGCAGTTGGTATGCCCAGAAAATGAAATATATTCTGATATTTTTGATGCCAAGGAATAAACAAGTGAAAATCACACTTATGATTATCTCATGTACCTGTCTGGCAATGCGGTGTTATACCAAAAAATCAGACCCCAAATTGTCCATACTGGCAATTCTTTTCATAAAAGTTAAATAATATAGACTACTAAGAGTAAAGGGCATCCTTTAAATACTGGCAGGGTGCCTGAGCTAAGTGACCTTTGGGAATCCTATACTGCTCTGCCTATCTTAACTCTGTTTCGGTGCTCTTTTTTTCACCGGTGCTGAAGCACTAAAAAGTCTCAAAGAAAGAAAACTGCTTAATGCACCTGTCTGGTTTCCTGTGCACAGCTAGTGTATTCCCACATGATAGCTTTGAATGAAATTTTGTAGCAATTGAATATTTGTATGGTTAACCACATACTCAGGGCAATGATAAATAAAGACACAGTACCCCAACTCTAAGAGTCTCAAAAATGTTATTGACTGTCATGTTTTAGGGCTTGAGCATAAGGTAAGCGCCCTCAAAAATATATTTTTTTTTTTCTCACAACAATCTGGAGGATAAGATCTTTGCACCATGTAGGAATGCAGCTTTATAATTTTATTCTCAGATAGGGTCAAAACATCAGCTGTTTTATATTGGCCTAAGCATCAAGCTGTCATCAAATAGACCACCTGAGGAAGTGGCCTGCTGGGAATGCATTTTAACCATCCAAACAGAAACATCCAAACCTTTGCAAGCTCAACCACTAGAAATTACAGGGAAAAGCAGAGAACAAATGGGCTTCGGATTTAGTCCCTTCAAGCACCATACGATGGGCCGTTACTTCTCTTTTCTGTTTCCCAGTGCAGGCTGGGATGTTTTCAGACTAAACAAGTCCCTGTAACCTGAAACCTGGCCATCATTTATGGAAGTACCCTGTGCAGCATGGTTAATAAATAAAAAGTTAAGAAAAATAAAAAGACAACCTTTCCACTATTAACAAAAGACTCTTCAAAGCTATTCTTTTGCTCTGGGCTTTTACAATAATAAGCTGAAAAAATACATTAGAGAGCAGAGTCCTTTCTAGCCACTTCATATTTCATTTTGCCTCTCACTTGTCTATTTATTTTCACGTCTTTCCTGATTACTTCTCAATTGTAGAAAGACAACATTAGGCACAATGAGTTTTAAATATACTGCCTGGCCAAAATAACTCCAAGGGCTGTCTGAAATTTCAAATGGCTTACTAGTAAGGCTGGAATAAAATGCAAAGGGAGTGACGCCTACTAGTTAGAGCAGGACAATCAGAACTGATAAGTGTTTGCAGTGCTCCACCAATGTAGTTATTCTTTTTCTCCATGGGCACCATACCACACAACCAGGATCAGTGTGACTCTGAGTTCATTCACGTTTAGATGAAGACAAAGAACACTAACTGGTAAAGCACAAGAGATGCTCCAGCTCCAAACCTACTCCTTCCCTGCTGGAGCTGTCCAGAAGATTTTAGTGGGACAAGGAACAGGCCTTGGACTACCTAAAACAAGCACACGCGAGTATAAAAACTATTTGCAAAAGTAAACCTCAAAGCTTCTTCAAACCATCTTGCAAGCGTGTGTAGTTATGTTTGAAAGTGTCATTAGGATCACAGATCTTCTTCAAGCCCTTTTCAACCCCAGCAGCTTCTCTGGACATACTGTAAACTGGGGATCTTGTCCTAGTAAACATATAGAAGCCTAAAACGTAGATATACTATGATTTGTGATAAAGCCCTCAGAAGGCTGATCTAACTGTGTAGTTAGCCTTGCTCTGAGCAAGAGGTTGAAATAAATGACATCCAGAAATCTCTTCTGACTTATTTTCTCCTAAGATTCGATGTAGGCATGGTATTTTAGGACTATGCCTACAGACACATTTGATTTTCTTGCAAGTGGTGTTTGAAACCAGTCTCTTTCCATCCCTGCACCCATGTTGGTTCCAGAGGTGAGAAATTAGTTTTTTAGGTTCTCGCTGTGTTTGCACAGATGTCTTTTTTCCAATAAATTCTCTATTTCTGTGGTTTCCAAGGCATTTTGCTCAGTGCCCCCTCTGTTTTCTATGATGTGAGCGGAGCAAGCCGTGGTCTGCAGGGTGACTGCACCAGGCACAGGTGGGAGTATCTGGATCTATCGTAGCTACAAAAGCCAAACGCAGAGTTTGATCTTTTTCAGGGTCTTTCTGAAAAAATTGTTTGCAGCCTGTTTAGATCTCTGTCAGGCATTGGGGGACTTTCTTATTTTCTAGGTTAACGTGGTAGTGCCTTCATCTCCCTTCTTTCTGTCTTTCCCCTTGTTCATAACTGGAGAAGATGATTACTTTAGACGTGTGTACAGAGCTATCATTTCCCACTTATTTCAGAATAGGAACATCTATTACCCTAGCTGTTCTGCAAGTCTCGTTATCTACATCATTAGGAGTTGGGCTCATTTCACCTAACTTCAGCTGTCCAAATACAGGCCTTCAGTCCAAACTATCTGTCTAGGTTTCCCATATAGCCAGTAGAGACAGATACCTCCAGAAGTGCTACAATCCATCCAAGGGAAAGCAGGAATGAATGACCCTCGTAAGTCTCTCCTCTCTCTCTCTCTAATGATTATTGTCTAGATGAAAAGCTTAGACTAGACAATTAGCTTAGACTAGATGCTTAACATTTAGGCAGCTAAAATTAATGTGATGAATCCCATTCTATGTGCTCAGATAATGACTCTAGCCTTTGTATCTCAAATTTTAGCTCTTCAATATGTTTTCATAGGTGTTCAGATTCTGCGCTATGCTTTCAGATTAATTTCGACTTCTAAGGCTTAAAATACTTGCCTCCCATTACTGTTCATTGTCATAAATATGCCATGGCATAATATAGCTGTCTGTACCTATAATGAAATCCTTCTGCTTTAAGATTCAGCTCCATAACCCATACAGGACTAATATTGCTGAAAATCACCCTAATAATGTCACAGGGACTCTTGGGCTTGCGAACCTTTCTGTCATGAGCACAGGCTCTAGGACTGTGCCTTCAGCCAAGGCAGGTACAAGTAAGATTTTAACATTTTTTTATAACTTACCTGGGCAAAGAAAGAATGAAAATGAAGACAAGGCTGCTGATAAAAAGATATTAGAGGCATTGGGCAGGATGGGCAGAGAGCTCACGAAGTCACCTCACCTATCCATTTACTCTGAAGTGATATCTATAATTACAGTGCTCCCAAAAGAAATTAATATAACATGCTAAAAACCCTCTTCAGTTGTGTTAGTTCCACCAGGTTCCTAATCGTTTGGTTTCAAGGCTTTGCTGGTTTTTTTTTGTTTTTTTTTTGTTTTTTAAACTAGAAAGATGTTTTTCTAATTTCTAACCTAAATCTCCCTGGTTAAAATATTAATACTTTTTTTTGTTCTCTCTGCACTGAACATGAGAAACCAATTTACCTTCCTTGCTATGATGGAAGCTTCCTATGAAGCTTCTATAAACTAATTATACTCTTTAATATACTAACTGAAATGTCTGCAGTCTTTCTGGGCTGAACTTGGGATATTTGTAATATGTTTGTTTAAATGGTATATCTGGGGCAAAAAAAGGCTTTTCAGTAAAATAGTTTTCCAGAAAAATTTTACCTGGTCCAAAATATTTATGATTTCTCAGGTAAAGCTGAAAACTTAGTAAAATTTTGCTTATTTAGTCAAGATGTTTGATTTGTTAATGAACAAAAAAAGGGAAAACAATTTTAGGGCAAATGCTGAGCTCTGTTCTGTCCTCTCCTTCACCTATGTCTTACAAAAATATTTGTCATTTTTAAGCTTAATTCTAATGCCAATAATTCCAAAATCTGCAGGTATTTGGCGTTTTCCTTCTGTCCCACTTCTAATGGAAAATCATTCTGTCTCTTTGTGTGTCTGTTCCCAGGACCAAAGAACTGTTCTCATTGGGAAGAAATTATAATAATAATAGTAAAGTGGAGTTCCCTGTAAATTTTATTTTGAGGCAGTTCATTTTATCCCCTAACTTTATTTTTGCAGAAGAAAAGGATGATTTGTCTTTGCAGTGACTGCAGGCCAAGGAGGGAAAGAGAAGCTGAGAACCTTCCCGTCCGTAACAAAACCTGGCAGCGATGGTCTTAATAGAGTTCAAGTTTATTTGACTAATTCTTTCACCACTTGTCAGAGAACTTACTTTTGTTTGCGGTAACAAAACAAGCTCTTTCCTCCCCCATTTCTCCAGTGAGTAGCACAAGCACTTGTGTGGAGCACACATTACCGCTAACCGTTATGATGTTTGCTGTCAAACTCATTTATTTATGCAACCGCTGTGGAAAGGCCTGGGGCCCATAAGCAACCCTGAAAGATTTCAGAGCCCTGGTGTGGGGTCATGAAAGGGAAAGTGAGGGGGAGGGTGAAGCCTCCCCTGGTTATGAGAAAGGAACTGACACAGGAAATGGTCACATATGGCACAGATTTATTGTGTCCGGGACTTCCCATTCAAAACTCATTATATCCACAGCTCAGAGCAGTGCATGGCACGGCCACATTCATTTTTAGGTCTGGCATCCGACGAAATTGCTGTTCTGCTTTCGGGACGTGGTGGTAGTTTTATCATTCCTTGGCCAGAGAGACGGTGACTGGAACCGTGTCGGCAAAGGCTCTGCCATTTGCTGCCCTTTGCCTTTATGTTGAGCCCTGGGTATCGGTGTCATTAAAGCTTCGGTCGGTGGGGTTGCTGGTCAGGAGGAGAGAAAAATCTTCCTGGGCTTTAAATACGCCTAAAGGAAACCAGGATTATCTTAAGGGGAAACATAATGGGAAAAGCTTTGGTAGTGACGTGAGAAACAAATTGATACTTGCAGAAGAGCTTGTTTTTTCAAAGGTGAAATAATTTGGACTAAAAGCCGTTTCTCTTTGCATTTGTCTCTTTTAATCATCTTTTGTGGGAGACAAGATCCTTGTCACACCCAGCTATTGGTTCTTTGAATGATGCTTAATGACTTCAAGAGTTTTGTGGGAATAGTTTGTTTGTATTATCTGCTTCATGAGAGCATCTAAAAGCTCCAGTTAGGGCCCTGGGTCCTATTTTGCTAGCTGCTGTACAAAAAGCCATTATTTCCACCCCTTTGCTGTCTAAGCCCTCCTTTGAGAGGGCTCAAGATACATTCTCCTGGCTATGTGATTCTCCTCCCCAGCTCTTTGCAGTTTTGCGAGACAGATTTGATATTTTCTCTCAAAGACCAAAGATGATCTCTCTGACTCAAGAAGTTCCTGACCTGTAAATCACTGAAAGCTTGAGGAGCATTTTGGGTGGACATTGCTATATGCGTGCTTTGTTCCCATACTCTTTCTAGATGACTCTTTTTGATCGCTGTTGGAGACCATCCTGGCCTCAGTGGGCTTCTGGTCTCTCTTCTTAAGATTTTACTTGTGCACTTACGCTTTAAGGTCAAGAATGAGTTATTACTATAGTCTCTGGGAACTGGAAAACTGCAATTTTTTGTTCATAACTTGGAAAGATATACTATCGTTTATAACATATGTGCCTTACCTCTTAGGCATGGGGGAGCTCTGAAGGGTTGGTGCTAGCATAAAAATATATAACCATATGAAAGATGCAAATAATGCTTGATTTCACGGTGAATAAATATTAGCAGAGTGTGTGGCCATATCAATCCATGCAAACAATGAATGCAAGAACAAATATTTCACGTACTAAACCTTTTTTTTGATGGATTTGTATGTGAAAGGGAAGGGTCAATGCAGATCCTGTGATGCATAATAAGAATGAGCTTATACTACAGACTTTCTTCCAGTGGAAGCACTAATAACTGTCTTTTCTCTACTTGGGCACCTACTTTTACAAATCTTGTAGGAACATAGTATCTTTGAGTCCACAAATGTGACTGAAATTGGCCAGGGGGTTCAAAGTTTTTTATGGAGGAACGATAAACAGGAAAGCATAAAAACCCCCACAGTGTGATATTACGAGATTCATTTCCTTCTAAAATAATTTTCTTTAAAAGAAAGAATTAACAGCCTAAAGCAATCACTCCATTTTTATTTACACGGTCCCTGCTTTGAGTATATATTTATGTGTATATCTCATGCATGTACGTACACAAATACACAAGCAAGCACACATGCCACCATGCATTCCTACGCACATATTCCCAACACACACCTTGCGAGAAACCCACCCCAAATAAGTTACTTGGCATTGCGTATCTTTGTGTTTATCCCCCATGGGAATGCTGCTAAACTCAATGGAGTGATATCCCTAATTTACAGTTGGTGGGATTTCTAAAAATGATGGGGGATGCCTTGTTTCAGCATCCGCTGAAGCTGGTGGGCTTGTTTTGACTTACCTACATGAAGATTTACAAGATCAGCAGCTGCAGAGCCATTGCTTTCAAAGGATGAGTGCGTAGGCATGAGGACCCTGTGCCAGGGATTAGACAGGAGAATCAGGGTCAAAATTATTTACGGGGAACATCTGAACTCGAGAAACATAGAGAACCTTTTGTATAGAAAAAACGACTGACCTCAGAATAATTTACCTTTGCTAGATTTCTAAGGTCCTACTGCTGGGCCCTTTTTCTTTATTTCACATTTGAATGTCAGCAGGTCAAAAGGAACAGTTAATGCTGATGAATATTTCCCCCTCAGCAAAGATACGTGCTGGCCAGCCCAAGGCCAATGAATCGCAATTTCTAAACAGTGCCCCATTTATCTCTCCCCTCCCCCTTCCTCCCCTACTCGCTTTTATATTTTTGTAACTATAATTGTAGTTAAATTAGAAATAACTGACGGCCAAATCCAGTCAGATGGAAAGAAAATTGCGGGAGATTTATTTTATTTTGATAAAAAACTGACATCGCCTTTTGTTTTTGTCAAAAAAAAGACTATATTTTTCCTTGTAACGTGAATTGTGAAATCTATCATGAAATGGGTAAAAATTATTGAAGGAAATGGTGATGTTAACCTGAAGGGGAAAATCATTAATGCTGATGTATTTCATTCAATTTTAAAAGTAGAATTTATTTTATTTTATTTATTTGGCGTTGGTGAACTAGGGTAAAGGCAGGAGACTTGCACAGGACTCTATGTGCCTTTAAGTCAAAACATCTATTTTAAAAATACTCTTCCCTCCTTACCTCCTGCTCCATTTTTCTAAATAAAGGATATGAGATGGTGGTGGTGGTGGTGGTTTTTTTCCTAAACAAAGAGGACCCCCTCGGCGCATTTTTCTTTTCAAATATGAAATGAGGTGGAAAATCCTCATTTCACGACAGGAAGGACAAATATTGACACAAAGTTAATATTTGTCAGGAGCCCTAGAAGCAACCTGAGTGCTAAAATCTCATATAGATATATATGTTTGTGTGTCTATGTGCGTGTGTGCATGTATATAATTAAATAATAAACTTGACTTGACGATAGGGGAATCTGCAGAAAGCAAAGTCTGCTCTCGGAAGCTGAGGAAATAGCTGCAGAGGGTGAACGCACGCACTCTCCACATATTATTTCTCCCTCTTTCTTGCACCGAGCAGGACACACACACCTGCCCGTGCCTGCACCCAGTGCACACACGTCCTCTTCTTCTTCTTGGGTGCATGGAACTCCTGGTGTGACGTTCAGCCTCACCCGTGCACACATCACTACAGATATGAACATCTTTTCCGTCTTCCATTTGTAAGGTCTCTGGTTGACTCACACATGCCAGGTTTCTCTTTCTTTTTTTCCCCATTTTTTCCCCCCTCTCACACACGTGTGTGCACAAACACACACGCATATACAACTATAACCTGTTTAATCGAATTTTACCCATCGCGGGGGGATGCTTCTGGAATTTATCACTGTTATTGTTCATCGCCAATGTAAATAGCACATGTCAGCTCAATATTCAGTGGTCACTCAGTATTTATTAAGTCCTGTCCACTCTGGCCTTTTTTAGAGGAAAGCCCCGGGGCAGATTAGCTGCTGGCCCTGACACGCCGCGTCACTTATCTATTCGCATTGATTATGAGAGTCAGCTGTGGCCAGGACTCACTTTTTCCTTCTCCTCTCAGACCCCTCTTACAAGCACCCCTGCTTGGATTTTCATGAGGAAATAATCAGATTAGGGCTTCAGCGGCGAGTTCATATGGAGTTCTCTTTCTCCAATGTGCTACTAACTGAATAAACGTGTTTTGTGGTAAATTGTAAATGACATTATGATTACTAAGGCCAGCATGGGTTTCATTTAAAAGTGATCGAAATTGCAGGCTGCAGAAATTGTGACTGGCAGATAAGGCCATTTGGAAGGAGACGAGCAAAGATGTGTGTGCGTGCGTGGGGGGGTGCGCGTGTGCAGGAAACGAAGCAAACCCACTTTGCGAGGCAGGCAGGGCATAGGAAAGTCCTGGGAAATCACAAAATATCAGCAAATCCCATTTGTAGGCAAGAGAAATGTCACCAGGGGAAGATGGGAGGTTTCCGGGAGAGCAGACGATGAGCTCTGTCAGCCTCTGTGGGCTGGCTGCCTGCTGCAGGGTGCATCCTCCCAGCACTCCAGGACAACACCGAATGTCTCCGAGTGCGGCATTTCCACTTCTGCTTCTGAATGGAGTTGTCTCTCTCTCTCCCTTTGCCCCCAGCACACGCCGATAGCAAAATACTTACACTGATAAAGCAAAAAAAAAAAAAAAAAGGGAAAGGCGAGAAAAAGGGAAAGAAAATGGTAAGCTGGTGTCTAAAAATAGGGGCTTTTGCACAGATCCTATCTCACTTGGACGTCGTCCCTGAACAGAGCTTGATATTTATGTAATTTCATTGCTTTCCTCGGTGACATGCAGAATGAGAGCTCATTCTGGGAAACGCTCACAGACCACGGTCTGCACATGAGGAATCCCCTTGAAATAAATAATAGGTAAGTGTCCACAGGATCCAGGCATCGAGATCTAACTATAAGCACATCCCAGAATGACTTCTCATAGTTCGTTTCTTTCCCAGGAGTCTGTTATTTTCTTCTAGCAGTGAGTTTCACATAATGTTTCCTTGATATGGGAAATGCCCTTTTATTCATCCAAAAGTTTGTGACCCTCAAGGATATTGCTGCCCCTTTCTTTTCATCATTAGTGCCAGGCACTGCTGATCTGCATGCACATCCCCAAAGCTGCTGAACAAGGAGTGCAGAGTTAATTTAGACATTGGCCATGTTTTGCCTAAAACACATTCATTCGTGAGCACAGCTAACTAGGGAAGGAGCAGGCTTGGTGAGGGAAAGAGGGTTATAGCTGGCTACAGCAGCAAATTCCTCCTTTGATTTTATTTTGAAGAGAGGAAGGAAAAACAGAAACACACATCTTTTCCTAAGATGCTCCAGGCAGAAATGTTTATGGTTTTGGTGCCCATATCTGAACTCATTTACTTTTATTCTCTCTTTATAATCAGTGATGATCTCATCATTACAGCCTGAGGCACAATTTCTCTCATCTTAAAGCAGAGACCTATATTTGGTCAGACACAGCATACCCTAACTCAGAGGACTGTATAGAGCCTCCCATAAAAGGATCCTCATGACTTGTCTCCACAGACACTTAGGATGGGATTTGATGGCAAATTCTGACATATGTGGAAGTGTCTTAGCTCCTGTTATATTCAGTGAAAGAATACCTAAAGTGGCTTTTGCACTCACATGGATCATGCGTTATATCTATAGGTGTTTTAGCTACCCAAAGAAGTCCAGGCAACATTATGTATTTGTGTTTAAGTGACAGGATCCTACCTCTGGTCAATAAAGTTAGAGGATAGTAAAGGGTGATCCAGCTGACAAAACAGAGGTATTTTAGGGTGAACCTCATTGCTTTCTAAACTGCTTTATCTGTATTGATGACTGGGGAATTGGGTGTGTTTTGATTACCATAAATGTGTGTCTAGCGTAATTTCAGGTGCTGTGGGGTGTCCCACCAAGCGTCCAGCTGCCACCTTTGAAGGGCAAAGGTCTTCTGTAGACCCTGTGTCACACATCTTAGAAACCTCAGGGCATCCCATGTGATACTAGATGCCTGCCTGTGGGCAAATGATTTAAACTCCAGCTCTCCGCTGACTGCAATGGGAGCTTAGGCATGCGGAGAACATGTAAGGGTCTCTGCTATTTGTAGGTTTCTGAATCTGGTGCTTTCTTTTAGCTCTAAGACTCGGTGAGGTGGTTCGCCACTGGAGTACTTTAATGATGTTCTGGTCCTTTCTAGTTTTTTTGTTTGAGATAGAATCACCGTGAGTGCGATGAGACGGCTTTCTGTAGACTTAAATTGTATTTCCAAAGAATTGCAGTCAAGCCCTGGTTTGTTACCCTTATACAGGCTTAGAACCAGGAGAATGTAAAAGACACAGGGACATAGTGCTGGGTCAGAACAAAGGTTCATCTAGTGTGCTTGCTTTTTCAACAGTGACCATAATTTGATATCTAGAAAGATCAAGGTAAGTGTATATGATGCTTCTCTGTCATTTGTTAGCAATCTTCAACCATTTTCAGCTCAAGGACATCTTGAGGTAGGTACAGTTTCTACCTATTTAATATCCATTAGTGTCCAGGCTTCTCTTAAAACTGTGTAAAATTTTAGCGCCAACAAAAGTGACTTGAGTACTGAATGGGAAAATAAGCAGCTATACCACCAAATGTTGAGATGATGTCTGAAACAATTAATGTTTTTTTTTCTTTGCTCATCTCCCTCTATTCTCTTCCAGGAATTTACAGAGATGACAGCAAGTGCACCTTCAAGCCCTCCATACAAGGCTACTTCTGCAAACAGGCAGATCACGCACTTGTCATCCTAGAAAACTTGGACCCCAGTATGGTCAGCCAGAGACTGTTTCCAGTGGTAGCAATGACTGGCAGCTTCATGGATACCTTCAGTGATGTGACTTTGCACACATCGTGTTATCCTGCAGAGCATCGTTCTACTTTCTTTTCTGTGTTGCTGTCCACCAAACTCACTACGGTTTGCTTCCCAGACCTAGCACCTCTGTCTTTCAGACTCTACCTCCTCAGTGGTCAGAACACAACCAGACTGCCCCTAGCTATATTCTACAACGAACCGCTCAGCCTTCGCGTTTTCATTCAAGGGAAATACGTCTCTCCCACCCCATCGTCTTTTTCAGTGAATGAAGGGGCAGGAGCCAATTACTTTAGCTTTGAGGACAATCTTCTCTATGTTCTCCTCCATGAGAAGGAACCTGTAGAAATAGTTGCTGGTCTTTCCCTTCTTGTGGCTTTCACTGTAACTGAGGCTGTTGGGAAAGAGGGTGAGGCAAGTATAATACATCAATTAGCTGATTTCTTGAAGGTTGGTCATGACAAAGTCAGAGTAGTCCATCATGTGCTGGGAGGTGAAAGCATGTTGAAAGTAATCTCAGCCAATGCTAGCAAAAAGAAATATCACTGCCCTAACATGACATTTTGCACAGCCTTTCACAGCAGGTATGGCTCACAGAAAGTGGGGAGAAGACCAGTGAGCACCAGAGCTCTGCAGCCATCTGACATGGCTGGTCCATCCAGAGTGCTCATCATTGAACTTAGTGATCCACCAGGCCAACCAAGAAAGGAGCTGACAAGTGACAGCTTAAAGAGTTTGGCCAGAACAATTATCAACACTCATCAGACTGGAGACCTTCAGAGAGGCCTTGGCTTGCCGATTGAAACCTTAATGGTGACTCAGTCTGCCTTACTGGTTCCAGCAGAAGCTAACAATAGGTAAGTATCAGAGGCAGTATCAGCAGATACTGATTTAAGTGTAGTGAGGCAATTTAACCACTTGATCTGCTTATTAAGATAGGGAGTAAGTTCTTCATTGATTGAAATATGACTAACCATGCTGAAACACGTTATAAAGTTTCCATGACAGAGCTATGCCCGAGTACTAGCTGGGCTCCCGAGTGTGAATTACCATGTTATGCTCTTGGTGCTCATGAATCTCTGTAGTGCAGATATGTCCATCATGCTTTAAACCAGGAACAGAGTTCCTGGAAGTCTGCCCTGAAACTATAAAGTATTGGGTAAAGTCAATGTTTCTAAAGAAGTTCAGACTATAATAGCTCCTAATTTTTAAACAGTTTAATCTATGAATGTTTATAAATGGATGTAACACCAGAGATGCGTTATTAAAGATGAGTTGCTGCCTTAACTGCATGCAGGTCTAAACCTTGATTGCTGTACTTCTAAAATTTAAGGCCAGAAAAGATTGTTTAATCTTATACTTCAATCTCCTGCATGATACAGGCCACTGCTGTTCACTTTGATACCTCAGCATTGACCTTTCTTTTTGGCAAAAATTCTAGAAAACCACCTGGTCTTGCAGATACAAGAGCTGGACACATCCAATACTACCTGAATGTGTGCCTAGATGTTGGATGCTATCCCTGGTTTTTTTGGCACAAGTACTTGCCCACTTTCTCTTGTTAGCCTTTCTCTCCACCTTCCCATGAGAGTTTCTTGTTCTTTCCTTCACGGTTACATCAGCGAGTTTCTGGGCATTGACTCTTCCTCCTCCTCCTCCAGATACCTCCAGAGTAATCAAATCACTTAGCTGTCTGCTTTTTAATAAATTGAAAGGTTTGAGTTCCTGTGAGTGTTTCTTTCCTTCCCTGTCTCTGTTTTCTGAATCCTGTTTGAAGTGTACATGGCTGAAAAGCCAGCAGTTTTCCTTTATGATAGATTCCCCAACATTGGACACTTTTAAAATTCAGCTGAACAGGGTGCTGGGACATCTTGTCTAGACTGTGCTTTTGCCAAGAAAGGTTGGATCAGGTGAGCCTTGAGGTCTCTTCTAACCTGGTATTCTATGATATCAGTGCCATGTGCAAAAGTGGTATTAAATCCTATTTTCTACTGGCAGAACTCAATGATCCCATTAGCCCATTTTTCCTCAGAAATAGGACAGCTCATGGTCATCTGTTTGCTCACTGTATTCTCTAATTCCTTTTCAGTTCTAGATTTCTAGGGCCAAATCCACTCTGTTTGCCCAGATCCTACAGACCACATGATCTAAGTGCCCATGTTTGGCTTTTCTCTCTGTAATTTATCAATCCACCCATCCTTCTGTGCATTTTATCAGCAGCAGCCTTATACTTGTTTCTCAATGCAGATATAGCATCAGGCCTGTGGCTGATTTTGACAGAACAACACAGGACACTCCTTCACTTTATAATAATTTCCCAATGGGAGCTACCTTTTGAGCTCTCTCAGTTACCTAGTTCTTGGTTAGTTTTGTACATACTAATTTTTTATTTATATTCTGTACCAAGATTCAGTTTTCGAAGGTCATTTTTTTTCCTCTTCTCCACAGCAACAAACAGCCCTTTCTGTCCCTCCTTTCTGTGTCCCCATCTTGCTCTTTTCAGCCTCTCGCAGCCACTATTTACATGTCCCAGATGGCAGCCCTTATCTGCAGAGAAGGCTGTGAGATACAGGGCTGGAAAGGGAGCAGACAGCAGTGTATTTCAGCCTCAGATCCTGAATCTGTATAAAAGCATATGGGAAATATGAAAAAGGTAATATCCCATCTGTTTTTAATAGGGGACATGGGATTTGATGTTTGGCAACCTTATTGTGTATTCTCTTGATATTGCATAATATTAGTTTTTATGTTGTGCGCTACTGAGCCTTACCCAAGTATAAGCATATTCCATCTACACAAGAAAGAAATTGGATTTGTCTAAGACTTACTTTCTCTAATTAATACCATATCCTCTAACTTTTACCACTGACCTCTGTACCATCCTGATGTCTGTTGGCTGCTAGTGATACAAACTACTATTCACACACTTAACTTTTCTACTAGGCACTGTGTGACTTACGGTAGTGAAGAACCCACAGTAAGGACACTGGTCTGTGACCACAGGAATCTTTGGTTTGGTTTGATTTTGGTTTGTTGGTTTTGAGGTGGTTGTTTTGGGTTTTTTTTGAAGTAGTAGTATTACGTTAAGCACAGTGGGAAATTATTATTTGCAAGATCAAATCTTAAATCAGGGCCAGACTCTGAAGATATACAATATTTTTTATTAGCAGGACTAACATCACTATTGTCAGTGGGGGTATTTGTGTTACGATGTAGGATACTACAAAATGTGACAGCAAAGAAATGTTGTAGGAAGTTTTACAGCCTGTGATAGGAAATGTTATCCTGTCTTTCCGCCATCCCAAGGCATGCCATAGCCTGCAGAGTGTGACAGGTATGAGGCCCCTGATTTGGTGTGTCCATTATTGGTGATCAGAACAAAAGGAGCAACAAGAGCTACGCTGTGGGAAAGAAACAAGGTACAGATTTTTTAAAGCTCACCAGAACCCTATTAAATGCCTATAGGTTCCTGAATGCATTAGTGTAACATCACGGAGGGGGAAGCAGAGATCACATAAAAGAGAGGACCACCCTTTTCTGTGTGCTGGGGGAGAAACCTTGTGGCTGCCTTTTTTCAAGCAGAAATGACGACTTCTCCACACTGGGGACTACTCTCCCAGCTGGGGTTTGTCTCCACATCTGTGGATGCTCTGTCGGAGCGGCAAGGATGAGGAGAGGCTGTTTTCTTACAGGGAGGAGAGCAGTGCTAGCTGAAAGCCACAGATGCAGCATCTCAGTAGGGGAAGACCTGGGGATGTATACCGAAGAGAATACTAACATCACCAGATCATAGGGCCAGCTCAGAGCTTATCCACCCTTAGCTGCTTGGGCTCCTCTGTAGTGTTATTTATTGCTCCCCATCAGTCATAGCTTTTCTGGAATTACTCATGGCTGACATTTCTGATGCAATAAGGCCACAGATAACTTGTGAAATGAAATCAGGGTTTTCCTGTTGGGACATGTAGTATCCCCACTGTCTATCTGTCTCTCTTTAGGCAGTACATCCTAGCACAGGCAAGGATAATGGGGCTGGGATTACAAGTCAGGCTAAGTATTCCAGTGTATTTTTCTGTGGAAGGAAAAGAGAAATATTTTCACCCCTGAGTCTTGCAAAATCCAATCAGGCTGTCAGATATATGCAGAACCTGCACTCCTGCCGGGCCAGTCTCCCTGCGGTTTCAGACTAGTGGCTCCTTTTGCATCAAGACAACAACAAAAAGGTCTTTGATCAGCAGAGACTGGGTGTTCGTCTTTGCAGCCCAGGACACTGAGGCTGAAAGGAGCCTTGGAAACCTTGCTGTGGTCGGGTAGATAGGCAGTCAGTCTGTATATCACATTGCCCTTAAAAAAATGACTTGTCCGTTACGATTTGAAATGCTTTTTTACGTGATTTTAATTTAACTCCTTTGTTAGGGTCACTTCAAGCACGGCTCATTGGTTTGTCAAGGAAAGACAGAGGTGATTGCTATCGACTGCTATAGTCTTGCACAGCTGGAGAATCAGAGAGATGATTATCACATAGTTTTATCTTTCTGTGAATGCCTGTGTATTAATGCATATTGCAATGTATTTACAGATAGAAATCTCTGTTTTGCAAAGTTTGCCTAATATCAGTATAAATATAAAAGTGAAAGAATGAGAGAGCACAACAGAGAATGTATTGGGTGTGTTTGTGCTGGTGCCTTTATAGAAAATCAGAAATATAAAGCTGGACAGTCGTCCAGAAGCCATTTAGTCCATATTCCCACACTACAGCATGATACTTTTTGCTCCTTTTTGATGGACCTTTAACCTGCTACAAACTGAAATTTGCAGAAATTAATCTTTCTTTATTAAGAGTTAGGTTTGGGGTAGCATGTGAAAAACAGTGTGTATGCAGGAGATAACAGTGTTTGAGACTCACAGCAAGCAATAAAAGTGAAGCAAATCATCAAAGAACTGCTCATTTAGACAGCAATACCCATGCAGAGGACTAAATGAGAAATTACTACTAATTCCCTATGTCACACGGCATATACCCAGGCAGGCAGGGTTCGAGGTCCAAATTAGATTAATTCTGACACATCCTAACCCCAAAGTGCTCGGGTTTGGTAACCTTCGTGCAGGTTTCAGGCAGGCTGCTGTATGGAATTGCACAGGGTTTTAAAAAAGGGAGATGACAACTTTTTTCCTGCGTAGGGATCCAACTTTTCTGCCAGTGGCTAGGCAAAGGCAGGATGCTAAAAATCGTGACCTCAGAGCTGCAGCTATTGCAGCACTTGAGGTTCTATCAAGGTTTTATCTGCCACATACCCCTGAAGTGAAGATGCGGAAAAGGTGATACTCAGTAGCTTAAATTGTAAGTTTAAAATCTCCTTAAAATTAAGCTTACATAATTTTAAGTCAGATATTCATAGGGACACTGTAGAGGGCATGTTCTTGAGTAGCATGTGTCACTCTGCTTGTTGATGTACTAAAAAGACAAACTCAGTTCAAGTAGATACAGGGAAGGACATTTAGGCTGATCGTGGAAATGGAGTTTATTTTAAGATGTAAGGAATAGAATCATAGAATCATTTAGTAAAGAGTTTGGTTTGTTTAACTTGGCAAAGTAAGGCTGAGGGAAGATACCAGCCTATTTGGGAAAATATGTTGGAAGACTGAGAGGAAGTTCTAGACTCTAATGGACAAGGACAGCACAGGAACAAATGAGTGTAAAGTATCAAGAGGTAAATTTACATTTGAAAATGGAAGAAGGTTCCTCCTCAGAGAATAAACTGGAAGAACCTTGCAATAGAACTGGAAGAAGACCGCTTCCCATTCAACACCACTCTATTTTCCTGACTTTTTTTCCCACATGGCCAAAGCTATATTCTGACTTTTTTTTTAATAGTTTGGGAATAGCTGAGGCCCATTTTTGATCAACATCTCATTTAGTAGTCTAGACTACTGTAGAAAAGTACACATGAATAACCTAGAAGGTTTCTAATCAGAGAAGTGGGATTCTGTAATGGGTTATTTGTAGGAGCAATGAGATAAGATACTTCATGAGAATAAAGCGGAGACTAATACATGTATAAACAGTCTTATGTCATATAAAACTGTGTGATCATATTGCACTTAAGGAGTCAGAATGACTTGTACTATTTTGTTCTCAATTAATAATTCTTTTCAAACTGGGAAATTAGAGTAGTTGCGGGATCTGTCAACAAGAGGTAGATGGTCATCAAGAACTCAGAGACTCAGACAGATCTTCTGCATGGAAGATGGTGGCAACAGAGGCTTGTGTATGAAAAGAGTTTGAAGGGAAGTCATTCTGGATCCCAGAGGTGAAGTTTTTTATGACAAAGCCTTTTGCTATTTTTTTGCTTCTGGGGGCACGTTTAGCGGAAAATCCAGGAACTGAATGGGCATCAAAACTAAACTGTCAGTATATTGGTGGTGTCAGGAAGGCACAGTCGTACCAGGGATGATGATGCCACACAAGGTCTTTGGCTATGTAGATGTTAGACTCCAAGGCTGTTATTTTAGCATTTTTCTTCAAATTGAAATCAGAGTGGGGAAACTGAGGAGATATATGGTGGCCCCTGTCCATGGTTAGTAGAGGAACTAAATCGCAGCTTAGACAGAAACACTTTTCATTCAGGGACTGTCCTAAATAAGCACAAAGTATACCTTGCAGAGTAGGTATGTGAATTGTTCATGCAGGTTGAAGGTAGTGCCACAATATAGATTACTGCTAATTACAGTGATGTCTTCCCCAAGCCTGAGTGTCTGTCTTTGGGGGAAAAAAAATCCCAAACAGTCAAAGTAGTCTGCTTCTTCGTATACGAACCTTATGTGAAGCCACTATTTCCCTTGTAAGTTTTCAAACAAATCTCCAAAATACCCTTCTAGACAACAGCCATGGAGCTTCATGTTGCCACCGCAAATCAGAAAACAGTAGTTTTTCACCACTGCTCTCCTGGACTGGACCCCTCTGGCGGTGTAAGTGTTAAAGGGTCTATCACTGACTACCAATCTCCCAAGCTACCTTTCCTCTCTTATACAGAGCCTTGTTTTTAAGCTACTTTTCTGTTAGTATCCACTGCACATAATAAACCTATCTAAATTTTGCCAATCCCACTCGAAGGTGACACCTGTGAATTACAAGGTTCAGGCAATTACCTCCACGGTAACCATGGTGGAAACCACAGCTTGCTCCATCAACGGGCTTCCAAACCCAACTGGTTCCTCTGCAGGAAGAAGGGAGGAGAAGGTAGGAGAGGTAAAAGGAGTGCAGGAGAGAGTAGAGGAGGAGGAAGATGAAGGGTAGAAGGGACTCAGGAACGGGAGTGCTAGCAGACTTTGTGAGTCGCTATGAGAGGAAGGAGGGCTATATTACCATAAATTCCCCACACCAGTGTGGGTCTTTGAAATGAAGGGGTTTGTGTTATTAAATCTCCATTAAAAATAAAGAGGACCAGCTCAAGAGAAGCTTTTCCCAATTCCCCAGTGTACTCCCAGAAGTTACGGACGTTTGGACACATGCGGGAGAGCCAGGAGTGTCCCCATTGTCCTTCTTAGGGACTGGAAAGAGATCTGGTCCCAGCAGCACCCCAGTGCTGTCAGACAAAACCTGCCTTGCTCATGTCACGTATGGATCCGTTTTCCCCCTTAACAATTAACAGGACCTGCAGTGAAAGGGATGATTTACATGACACGTGCGCACGGCAGAGACGAGCTGCCAGCCGTGTCTCCGAGGGACTGATCCTTTCCCCGCTCCGCCGTATTTAAAACGTCAGCGCTGTCACCTCTATCAGCAGAGCTTGTCTGGCGTGACATTTGAGTGAGTGACGGCCGCGCCGGCTCCCAGGTCAGCCCGCTGCGCCGTCGCATCGCGCTCTTGACTGCTGCCGTGCGTCGGATGGGAAAGGGAGGAAAATTCTTCCACATGCTTTCTTAGCAGGAATCTGGCCAGCGAAGGGTTAAATGGCTCGGGGTGCTGGGTCTTTGTGGGGATGTGTGCACGTATATCTATGTATACGTGTGTGTGTGCATATATACACACACACACCTTGGTTTGGCTGTAGGACCTCGCGCCCGCAGGCCACAGTCACATTATCATCTGGAAATTGGATAACGACAGCACAATGACAAATCCAGGTTGCTTGCAATAAGGTGCTAATCCCTTTGCTTTAATATCGGAGCAGCGTGTAATGATGTTTGGACATCACTCCAGTTTACTGACGACCCCACTGGGGCCAGCAATAGAAGCGTACAACTGTCTAACAAGCCATCAGGTGACCGCCGTCGTCAAAGCAACGGAGGATGCAATCTAATCTTCCCTCCATCCCTTCCAGCTCCCAATAAGGACCAGATTATAGAAGTGGCCCATCAATGCTTGGTAACTCGAATCAATTAACGTTAATTCGCACAATGCTATGATGTATTGTGATCACTTTCATTTCGGAGAAGGGGGAAGAAATTGCTATAATTCACCTAAAATGAGGTTGTCTATGGTGCTGAGGTATTAATTGGGTGTCCATATTAAATGGAAAAGGAGCACGGTAGTGAAGGAAAAGTGGATGAGTGACTCTCTTGGCTGCTATTGACCTATCAGAAGAAGACAGTGCCCTTTTCCTTTGCTTTTATCTATTACAGTTTTCCCTATTGCGTGTCAAGTTGATGTATTATAAAAAATTCATTTGGTGACCTTTCACCCCCCTAGCAGATTAAACAATTTCACTGGGATGGCATCATTAACAGGGCCTTGCATTTAATGATGATTTCTCTAAAAGGCCACGGAGATTCGATTTTAAGCTAACAGATTTATTGCACTATTATAACATATCGTAAAAAACTGTACCACCTACGGTCTGGTTTTAGGATAGAAACTGTTTAAGAGTTTATGTGGAGCTTAAAGTGGTATTACCTTGGGATACGCAGCAGCGGCAAGGCTCTGACCTCCGGCGGGATGCTGTTTACATTTAATAAAAGACGTTTCTCTAACAGTAAACTTTGGGAATGTGTTATGGAGGAGGTCTGGCTTAGTTCCTCGCCACTAGCAGGCGGCTTTGTAGGTAGGGGTATTTTCACTCATCTACAGCAATTAATGGAAGTCAGTAATGAATTTGGAGGATGTTTCTCTCCTATCTGATGCATCTGCTCTGTCCCTCTCCTTCTAAAGGCTCCTGGTGATCCCACCTTGCCCTTGAGTAGATCCATTAAGTCCTTCCAGCCTCCCTGTTTTTCTTTTTTTAGGGTGTCTTATCACTCCAGACTGCAGGAATCTGGACTCCACCAGCTGCATCCACCAGGCAGCTGCTTGCCTTCACCTCTTGCTGCCACTGGGATTGAGAAGTGCTAAACGAAGGTTGTCTGAGCAAGGGGAGAAGACTGCCCTTACCGGGGAGACATGTCTCTGTGTTCCTGGACAACTGTGTCCATGCTCTGTGACTATATTTACTGATTTGTAAAATGGGGAAAAAAAGTTCCTGAATGCTAGATCAGGAGCCATTTGGAGTTTGGACAGTCTGTAGCAAATGGAGAAATGGAGATCTGATGGTAGTAGTGCCCCAAAAACTTAATGTCAGAAGTTGGTCAAAAAGACTGGGTAGTTTAATTAATATATACTCCAAGAGAGTATGCATTGGACCTCTTTTTCAGAACTTTTTCAGTCTAACTAACTTACCTGATGCTTTCAACAGCCACAAAATATCTAGCTTCTAACTAAAGCATCTTTGCTTTATGAAAGGAAACCCTCACATTAATTAGATAAAGAAGCATACTCCTCTTGCCTGGCCTTGCCCACAGAGGCAGTTCAGTTACTTGTTTCTTATCCCAGTTCACCATCAACCTAGGCCCCCTTGCTAATTCTCCACACTACTAGATCTTCTCTCGTTAGCTTTCTGCCATCACAGCATCTGACCTCCAGAGCAGTGGACACATGGCTGCGTTCAAAGCTCCCTGCTGATGCAAGCTAGAATATGCATTTAGGTGCCTAGTTTTTTTTAATTTTGGTCTTATTGACTCAACCTACATGAAAGAAGGGAGACATCAGTAATGTCTAACACCATGGGTCCTGTTCAGTCCATTGCTTTAGTCCTCATAAGGAGATATGATCAATATTAAGTATTTATTTTTTCTCTGTTGTCAAGGGAAGCTGCAGCCTGCTTTCCACTGGAGTTTATTTTCTCTAGCTTTGATTTCTTTCTATGATATGGGAAAGCATGAGCATCGGTGGAAATAAAAGTCATCCTTCAGATAGCTTTTGCTTAAAGTAGGAATGACCTCAGACTCCTAAATGTCTTCTGGATGCTCATATTTCTCTTTCCCTGTTTCTTTTACTTAATGATAAGATCTGCAGGTGGAGACAAAGTTCTAACGGTGCAGCTGAGAGGGCACAGGTACCTGGTGTCTGGCTAACTTCATCACCGCATCACGTGAGAACTCACTTCTCACCTGAAGATGCCAAATTCCTCACAGCCCTTCCAGTGAATCTGTACCTACTTTGCCTTACACAAGTCCTCAGCTTGCCTATCTCCTGTCTTCACTACAGCATCTTCTTTCTTGTAGCCTGTCTTCTCTTCACCAGCAATCACCATCTTTTGAAGAACAAAAAAAAATATCTCCTTGGCTTGACTATGATGCATTTTGACATATTATTTATCACTCAAATTCTTCCCAATCTCCTTCTCCTTTCAAGGATATACTGATGCCACAACACTAGCATGGCAGACATACCCAGGTAAATGTTCAATTTGTTTCATTGTCTGATGTTTATTAGGAAATTAAATATGCCAGGGTCTGTTCTCTGGCACCAAGGTCAGCTGATATGGATCAGCCTGTGTCCATAAAATTAAATTCTCTCACCCACTGTGTCAGGGTGGCCTCATCCAAACTGCCAAATGAGAATATTTTCTGACTGTATTAGCTCCCAGGCCATTTGGGAGTTGTCCTGGACTTTGCTATTGGGCCTGGAGCACAGCTGGTGATGGACGGACAGGTTAACAGTAGAGGTGATCAAGTGTCAGTGCCAAGGCTTGTTCTTTGGTGTTATTTAGTTTTCTAGCATAGACGTATCCATCAACTTTAATAGACCCTTGACCCAGGTTCTCAGTCTGATCTCTTTCCCCTTGAAGTCAACTGATAATAATAGCTGCTATTATTGTTGCTGTTGTTATTATTGTAATTCTAATTCAAATGTCAAGGTCTTCTTGATTTCAGGGAGACTTCCTTCCCTCTGCCCCAAATCTCTCCACCTAGTTTCTCAATCACACCTCAATACCTGCAGTAGACCCTCTACTTTCTGAGACCTCTAACTTCTTTGCTACTAAAGAGCAGACGCTTGCTCTCCCGCCGAGCCTCAGCATGTTCAGCAGACACCTCTTGGCGCTGATGGTGAAAGGATCTGGGATCTCTGGTGTCCCTGCTGACTAAGGTATCACAAGCGGCGCCTGCTCGCCCGCTGTGCCCACGTTTAGAAGAGCTGCAAGGCACTGAGCAACGGAGCTGCTCCCCGTTGAGCGCTGTCAGCAGGGAATTGCAAACCAGCCTGCTCCTTCCCAGCGTGAGACTTCAGGGTAGTGACAAAACAGCACGCTCCTCATGCCCACCAGGAGGAAGGCAGGTCTCCTGGCTCTGGTCCTTGCCAGGCTACAGGCACATTTCTCCGTCCCCACTTCCCAGTGGCAAAGCTATGCCAGGAAAGCCTATTTTCCTTCCAGCCCAAATCATCAGGGCAGCCGCAGGCTGATCTTCTCTCCTCCTGCTCCGCACTGACGCTCACTTGCAGGAACGTAACTTGCTGCGCGCAGAGTTGCCCCCTAAGGCTGGGGCTCCCTCACAGCAAGAGTCAGGTTGGACTGTGTGGGCTATACACACCATGGTCCATGTTGTGTTCACCGAATTCAGGGGGAAAAAAAAAAAAAGACTGTAATTTTTAAGCATACATGTATATTTCTGTTTTGGTTTGTTTTCTTTGCCACCACTCACCCTAGGGAGTGGGAACTATTTCCTACAACCACTTTTTGCAGCAGTCTTCCTTTAGGTGTGAAATAAGCACAGTTTTACCGTGTAGGGCTTGGGGTGTGGAGGCAGGGCATTTCATGCCAACATTTTTTTCTGTTTGTTGGAAGTTTTAAAGAAGCTGGAGAGAGGAAAAAAATTAATTTTTGGCTTACAGAAGCCATGCCAAGACTCACCTGGACTCTGCTGGAGTCAGGGAGCTCACAGAAATTGCAGCTCTCTGCCCTGAAAACAGGAGTGACTTGATGTATTGGTCCTGCAGTGAGTTTCAGTCACAGTGCTGCATGCACGCTTACGGAAGGAGGTGGCTAAGAGCAGTGATGAACGCATTTGTGCCTTTGACATGAATTTCAAACATAATGCTGCCTTTCAGACTTTCCCACTCACAAAACAGAAAAAGAACCCAGGTAAGAACTGAAACTTAAATCCTTGAGCTAGCTCTTCTAGTATTGGCCATCAGCTGCAATATAAACAGTTTCTAGTTTGTAATGCATAGTAACACTCTGAAAACAAAACAAAACAAAACAAAACAGAACAAACAACGCACAACCAAAACCCAAACCAAAAAACTGAGTTAAACCAAAGGAAACTTATGCTTCATATATCTTCTGTTTGTAAACACCTTTAAGCAAACACTAGAGATGAATGAATAGCTTTTCTACTTTCATTTCAAGACAATAGCAAACCCCCAGCCGCTTCACTGCAATTGCAGATTAGAGGGTTTTATATATATATAAATTATATATATATGAGATACTAAATGACACAAAGCACTGGAAGAAGGAATGAAATGATACAGGCTCAGAATAAAGTGTTGATTCTTTATTCAAATGCAAAAACCCTCTCCTGGGATGCTCTGATTTAAATTTCAGTCTTGGAAAAAAACAATGTCTTTCAATGGGGTGTCTGTATACCGCTATATTTCAGTATGCAGACTTCACAGATAATGAAGGGTAAGAACACAGGTGTGGGAGGATAAAGATATGCAGTAAAGCCCTGTAAGTGCTGTGCTTGCGTAGAGGAACTGAAACTTTGTTCTTAGAGGAGTTCGAAGGTGTTCACTGGAAATCTTTCTGCTGGACAGGAAGCTTCCACTGCTATCGGTGCACTGCAATGAAGACTTGGGACTAAGGCATTGGGTTTCTGAATCCATAAAAATCCCTGTCTCTGCCACATACTTCCAATGGGATACCAGGGAAATAATTTATTTTGTTAATTTCTCAGTTTTCCATCTGTAAACTGGGGATTGAAACAAAAGGGTTTTTTATTACTTTGGTGCTGCTGTCTCCTTGGAAGTGATGTCTGTTCCATATTTCTATACATGTTGCTCTCATCCAAGGAATGAAAGTGCTGTGATAAGGTAAATTAGTAGTTGTTTGGTATAGTGCTCCTTCTTATTCATAACAGACTCTAAATATTTCCACCTGCATTACTAAGGTGGAAAATCCCATGAACACAAAGTAACATGTCATTCCAAGGAAAGATGTGAATTAATTCTGGGACTAGCATTGGGAGTGTTCATAGCATTAATATTTTTTTTTAAATTATTTTTTTAACATTCCTTTGCATGTGAAAGAAATGGAAGCAGACAACACCCAGGAACGTGCCTGTATGTGAGGCCCTATAATATCTCTGTTCAAGTGCAGCCCTCAGACGGAGAAATTGAGAAGCAGCTTCCTGTGCAGCCGAAAATCATTTTCCTGGACATGAAGGTAGGATTTTCTCCTTTGTAGATGGACGCCTCTATTAATTCTATACAATTTTGACATTTCCAAGCAATCCAAAAGCTATGAGACAGACCTAAGTATGGTATAGGACAGCTCTATAAATAAATATGGCAAAGGATAGCTCTATAAATAAGCAGTCATTGGTATTCTGGGAACTTGTTCCAGGATAGACTTTGTTCACATTTTTCAGCTTTTTCCGCAAGGGTTAGATTCATGCTGTAGAATTCACTGTGTGCAGTTCTCTGATTTCTGCTCCTCAAGTTTTGAGGAATGTGGGAACAACACCACAATCATGAAGTCTGGCATTGTCAGGTATAATGGGGTATCCTGAGCTGCTCAAGCAAGTCCTCACCACGCAGAGCAGTGGTAAATAGAGATAACCATGTTTAAAACAAGCTTGGACATCTATGTGATGTGATTTAGCTCTGCCAGAGGTGCTAACACAAGTCCTGGAAGCAGCAGACCAGGTCCACTGAGTTATTAGGTGTGGATGCACTAGGTGCAGTCCCAGAGTCACGTGAAAACTGCATAGCATGGCTTTGTGCTATGTTTCTATTTCCTTTGTATTTTCATGTCTTCTGTCCTGTTTTCCAACTATTTTCTATTATGGAATCATTCCCATTTTACTGGACAGGCCAAAAGTATAGCCACAGAATAACTAGCCTCAGGTATGACATTTTTACAGTGTTGTCCCTGGAGCTTGGTATCAAATCCAAGCTTGGACAGCTTTGTGGACATTATTTCTGGATGCAAAGTCGCTTTATAATAAAGCCAGCTCTGTATATCCGTTAGTCATGAGACTGATTTTACAGCTGTGAGACACAAACCTTTCAGCTTCTTTCCGTTTTACTTCAGTTTCCTACATGCAGGCATCTTGTTGTGTTGTAAGCTGTGGAATAAGCTGTTTGGCCTCCAGCTCCTGTAGAAAAGTAAGACCTTTCCACAAGCTAACTCTGCTGGATGTAAACATTGTTGGCTAGCTGGAATGACACACAAAACTTACATCTAGGCAATTGAATCTTCCCTTGAGATTCATACCCTTCTTCAGATGTGTTTCAGGTTTTCTATTAGGCTTGAGAACCAATAGCTCTCTAAAAAAATAAAAAAATTGAAAGATAATATATTTATATACACATAGACTATAGGATCTAGATCCTGCACACCTGTTACAGCTGGGTAATTTAGGTATCAAAATGAGTTTCTTTCACTGAGCATATAGGGAACTTAAATCTTCAACCTGACTAAATCGACAGACTGAATCTACTCAGTTTCCTTGAACTTGTGGAGTCACCATCCTTGGAGATATTCAAAAGGCATCTGAACATAGTCCTGGGCAACCCTTTCTATGTGGCCCTGCTTCAGGAGAGGGGTTGGACCAAATGACCTCCAGAGGTCCTTTCCAACCTCAACCATACCGTGATTCTGTGAACTTAGACACCATCGAAGCCACAATGTCAAAATTACCTACTTCTGATAGGCGATGTGAGTGTGAACCTAGATACTTCAAGTGAAGCAGCAAACCTTGCCAGACTTTACTGAAACAGACCTGAAGTTGCCAGAACTGGTTCCTCTGAGCTTAAGCTCATCTTAAAGAGTTGTGGTGAGCTTTGTGACATTTGTAACATATGACATGTAGATGCAAACTGCCCTCCCACTGGTGATTAAAAAATTATTACAGTTGTTAAAACCATGAAAACTTTCTTTCCTCTTGTTGAGGAGATGAGACTTCAGCTCTTCTCTTTTGTTCTTCCTCCCAGGGTCAAAGAGTTGACAAAGTGGGGCCTCCCTCAGAACCCTGGGTCGTATCAGCTCATCTCAAGGGCTCCTCCGAGGCTGTGCTAAAAGGTTTGGATATGTTTTCTTATAGCGAGGGTTATGGCAAAGCAGCTGTGCAGAATGATGGTGATAAATTTAGGAGTTGTCCCTGAGAAATACTGGATAGCCTTTGGGCTGAAAAAAGAAGGTTGCAGCAGGAGTTTGGTGAACTGGCCAGTCATGTGCTAGAGAAAGAGAAGTTTATACAAAGTATTTTTGTGATGTGGCAGCTTAGAGGGAGTATATCCAGTAGTTTATCTTAAAAAGAGATAGATCAAAAAATAAAAGAATTAAGTATTAGAAATCCTAATACTTGGTTTTCAGCTAGTGTTAACTGGGACATTTCCTTAGAGTCAGTGACAACCCGTTTGTCCCAGCAAAGGATGTGGCAAAGTAGAGACAGAAACAACTGCCTATTGTTTGTAATTAGCATACTTTAATATGGAAACATTTTTCACGAGGGATCTAAGTATTTCCCTTCTGATCCTCATTTATTGAAAGACCTGAACTCATGACTAACTCTAAGCATGTGAGTATTTCCTTGAGGTTATTGAGGCTACGAGCATGCTTAGGTATAGAGTCCACTAGAAAGTGGAAATTATATTGATTATAAATCATCTTAATTTCATTTCTAAAATCTTTAAATGTAAGCAAACAGGGCACACATTGAAAGGTGAGATTTCCTATTACAGGTACAGTATTTTATTTGCAGTAAAGCCATTTGTGTGTTAGCTTTGACTTGAAAAGTTCACATTTGGAGAAGAGAAGTGGCACTCGTGCTGTAGATCAGAGCTTCTCACCCTTTCAGTCTGTGTTTCTGTTAATTAGACATTCTTCCTACCTCATTGTAGTTCCAGGTTTACAGGTTAGAAAAATCCTTTGGTCTTTTCTGCTGTTTTTCATGCCTTTTCAGGGCGGTACACCTGACAGGTTTAGAAACATGGGTCTAGATGAACCACAGGTTATTGGATCAGCTACTGGCTAACAGTGGGAGAAAGGAAGGGAGAAAGGGAGGAGGTGAGGAAGGAGTCAAGGAAGGGAAAAGAAAAAGAAGAAGACAAAAAGACAGAAAAGAAAGACAAAAGTAGAGAAGAAAGAAAGATGGAAAGAAAGAGAGGGAGAAGGAGGAAAAAAGGGGAAAAAAGAAAGGAAGTCACCCAAGAGAAATGCACTTCACATTCTTTAAAAGATACATGCATCAAATTAATAGTCAATAAACTCCAGCAAAGAAAGAACTGCGTAGTACAGATGTTCTGCATGTAATAGTTTGCTGCAGTTTTTCCTTTGACAAACGTCCTTATTGCACTCGTCTTTTGAAGCATATGAAAGCAGCATTTAATCGAAATGGGTCCCGTCTAGCACACTGAGGCTGCTTCATCTGACAGCAGCCAAACTGCCTCATGGAAAGTAGTTTAGCTCCAAATTAGCTTGCTTCTATGTTAAATACCAGCTTGCCTGAGAGATCTTTGTGAAGACTCCCATATATATCTGTAATATTCTGAGCTTTGAAGCATATGTGCCCAAAAGCTGAGATAGTCTCTGTTGAGAAGTACAGTACAGTACTCCAGGCTTCATCATAGACTAGAAATGGCAATTATAAAGTATTTGAACACAGCTGACAAGACCCTCTATAAAAGCAGTGTTACAGTGAGTATCAGAGCCAAGAAAAGTCTTGGTAGTCTGGGCAGATACTGTCCTAAGGAGGATCACATGTGTAGTGGATAAATAGATGAGCCAGGATCAGGCTGGAGCAATTAGAGAAATCTAGATTCCCAGTTCTCCACCAAGTCTATTCACAGTATAAATTACTGCCTATTTATCACAGCTGGTCCTGGAGACTCACAATGAAATTGGGTATTTGGTGCGCTAGATGCTGTACAAAAGTAGAAAAACATATATGTAGCCAAAACTGACTGGGATATTAGTAAATTAAATAGTACCAGATCACGGGGAGAGGAAACTTTATCACTTCTGTTGCTAGATCATTAAAATATGGCATGCTTTTGCCAAGAACCTTGTGTCAGGCAATTTCTGGCCATGGTTCCAAACTCAACACAGCAAGGAATTAATCTCAGTAGGCAGTTTGCATTGCAGCATCTCTGTTTGGAGGCTGTAAGAGTTTAAGAGGTTTGGCCAGGGCATACCAGTTCTTCAGTGCCAAAGAAGAGATCCTAGCACTGTTTGTATCCTAGAGGTGTAGGCACAAAAAATGGGATAAAAGCAGGGAGAAATTGTCCTTCAGTCTGGCCTACCATCAAAAGCCTTGTCTCCACCTGCTGAAACCTTCCTATGCATCTGTGATTGCAAGATGTCTCACAAAGAGGTTTGCTACTTCACCACTTTGTTCAATACCCTGGACGCAGGAACAGCAGAGTATAAATGTCCTCCTCACATTCAGGCTTTACGTACCTTCACCTGTGCTGCTTAACGGCAATAAAATGTCAAACCACCTGCTTCATAAAGCAAATAGTTATTACATGTTGCCTTTGAGCAGGCAAAAGCCTGTGTTTGTGATCCCTGGAGCAAGTCCAGCATCCTAAGAAGTTCTGACTTCTCACGCCCACCTGAACCAACATTCTGAAATTTGTCAGTCTTTAGGATTTTACCCCTCTCACCCTAAGAGCCTGAATGAAGCCCAGACCTGGTCAGCATTGCTCAAAGGCCAGGACTTGGCTGCTGCTCAAAGATACACACAATAAAATGGAGATCCAGTTACAAAGTAAATTATAACTTTCAAAAAGAGCCTACAAAAATAAAAGCCATGGCAAGTGTAAATGTTGGGTCAGAATGCATTCCCTGATAGCTTAGAACAAGAGGTAAAGTGATGGAGAAACAGGCTCTCCCGGGTTTCATTTTAATGCTTTCCATGGCCTTTCCTCTGCCAGGTTTCTAGCTGAAAGTATCTCCTGTACAATCACAGGGCAGTCACCACAGACATTTTTCATGGCCAAATCACTTTCAAAGTGTCTGAGAGGGTTGGAGAAGTATTCAAAATGATTTAACAGTAGGACAGGAGCTAATATGCCCCAAATGACGGGGTGAAACACCTACAAATCAGAAAAGGGTTAAAACGGTCAGCTCTTTTCCCTTAGCTGCAGTGGCTGGCTCCTTGAGACCATTCCTTTAGGACAGAAAATAGTCTCTCACTAAAACTCTCCTAACCTTGGTGACGTACTTAGTCACACAAGACATGAGTTAAATCAAAAAGATGAGCATCTGGAACTTTTTAGTGCATCTATATAGCTCCCATTACCTTTGCTTGATCCCCTTAAGATCTGTATTCTTGTTACACCCCCACAATATAGATATATACAGTAAATGCCATTTCACAATGAGCTCAAGCAACCAAGATTCAGAAGCTAAGGTTCTCCAGTCCATCAGGAATTTAGTGTCCAAGTAAGTCTGGAGACCTAACCCTATGTGAAATTTCTGGTATCAGACAAGAAGTTTACAATTAGGAGGGACACTGAATTTAAGCTTTCTGAAGCTCCCTTAAAGTCATGAGGACTCTCTGAGGGGCTTAGGTGATACTTATCTCGACGCTGTTAATCGCAATGCAATTTTTTTTACTCTGCAGGGCTCACCCAAGTGCAGGTCATAGATGGATGGGCAAGCTTTTCCAGCTTGGCTGTCTCCAGTTCAGGCACAAACTGGAAACTTGTGTTCACTGTCACATCACCTCCAGGTAAGCTCCGTTTTTCTGCATGTTTTTTGATTTGGTAACTGAACTTAAAACCTACAGGTGGTCTGGATTTGTAAAAAGGGAGTTAAGCTCATTCAGAGTGGAGCAATGCCAAACCTCTAAATAGCCTGACTTCTGTTACAAGTCCAAGTTGGCATTACCCAGGCAGCAAGAGAGCTGGGTGATTCCTGTGCTATTCACGCAAGATCCACAAAATCCAGATGAGTTAGTATAGAGAAGTATTGCCAGAAAGAGGTGCCTCTTTCTCCCTGCATTCCCTAGCTATGTATCCCATGTAGGAATCAGGTACTTAAGGTCAGGTAAGCTGTCAGAGCAAGTTTTTTCCTATAAATTGAGTCCTTTTATTCCCTCTTTGTTTCCTGTTTGTGTTCAGAAATTTCCCATCTGTGCTCCCAATTATTTTCATAGTGCCTTTCACCAAGCGTTTGTCCACATCTGGTCATCTTTATGGGTGCAACAAGTTATGCACATTCAGAGCATGCCTCCAGGACTGGGCTCTGCTAGGGGTATCCTGAGAGTTTACAGAGATGATGTTGGGACTTCCAGGATTGTGAGGCTTGCACGAGGCCTCTGAGCCTTCACCAGTAATGGTGAAGAGCAGGTGAGCTTAATGCCTCCTTAGAAATACCAGCTGAGGGGAACCTTGGGGATAAGGCACCACGTGAACTCTGGCTTGTAAAAGCCTCAGGGCATCTGCACGAGATTGGTCCAACTGCTTGGGGGCCTGAATTTATCTACAAACGTGGGTCTGAAGGTATATAGGGGTCAAAGTGCTGGATTCTTCTCTCAGAATGACTGCTGAAGCAAGTCAATGGAGAAGCAGGAACATGCTGTCTGGCGTGTAGTCCAAAGATACAGGTGTTGTAAGACCATGTGTGAAGTGTCTATTCTGATATTGCATACATATGTAAATATATGTATGGATATATATCTAGATATATATAGATATAGATGCAGATATAGACATAGATAGATATAGATATAGATAGATATAGATTTATCTCCATATATATATATAAACTGAGAGCCATCAGGCAGAAAGAAGTCTAGGAAGGACAGGCAGAAATATTTCCAGGAGAGGTAAGTCAGTGTGTGTGCCACCGCATAAAGCCCCAATGAGTATTCCTTTGAAGTACTGAACATAATTTTGTTTATGCATGTTCAGAGATGATCTCAAAATGGGGTAGGTACAAACTGAGCATTTTTAATGAGAAAACTCCAAGATAACGTGGCTTCTTTCAGCCAAAAAAAACAGAGAGGGCAAATACATCAGATCAGTGAAGTGGCCAAGTGGAAGTGGCAATGAAAAAATCTAAGCTAAAAAATTAGAAGAAGGTTATTAACATTTAGACTATATTTTTCTGAACAGCCTATCTTAATAGGTATGAATAGTGAGAGCAGATCAAACTGGTGTTGGATGGAGGTCAATACACTTGAGGATGATATTGTACAACATGGTACATACAATATCATGGGATAGGATTTGTAACCCAAGAAATCCCTTCTTATCCAGGGATTAAATGAAAGTCCAGGGGTTTTTTTAATGAGAAACCTTTGCTCCTCCTAGTCACAAGTGACTAATCAACATCGAGTGTTGCCCATGGCTTTGCAAAGGGAGAAGTGGGGTGCAGGGATTACCTGGAGGTGGGCCTTTACCAGGGGGACATGTGTCTATTTTGAGGGTGTGTGCTGCCAAACACCCGCAGCTCCCATTGCCTTCACTTCAGTGAGAGCAGATGGAAAGTCAGCACCTCACAGGATCCGACTCTTTAGTGGCAAGAACAGCTTAATGAAGTGTGTTTTGAAAGCTATTTCAGGGAAGTCACAAAATCTTTCCTCTGAACAAAGGTCAAACGGAGATCCTTTTTATCAAGCATTTAACCCTCAGACTATTGCAAAGAGATGTTTACAGCTAGCAATGTGGACGGCTGATATGTCTGTGTAGGTGTCACCTGTGTAAATCAGAGTATTGTACACTTTTAATATGCATTGCAAAAGTACACACCAAAGCAGCAATCCCCTTTACTTGCTTGTAATTGGGAACTGTGCTGGAGACAGTATAAAGGCTTTTATACTGCCAGACTCTTACTAAGGATATATGCTTATTGTTTGAAATAGATAAGCAAACAAAAATTAAACAATCAAATAGTGGATGTTTGGGATACATTTTCATGACCAGGTTTCTTTGGGTACCCTGGCATAGTTTGCTATTTGCAGACAGCTCAGAAGATGCAGCTGATGTTGAATGCAATAATTCCAAATGTTTTAGTGGTAGTTCCTGGGGAGAGTAGACTATTCATAGCACTGCTGCATAGTCTTGCTCCTTGTTTTACAGTAATATTCACTTAACTGATATGGATCCCAATGGGCTTGATCCATCCACTTTCCATTTAAACCAACAGCAGTCTACTCACAAACTATTAGAGTAGTGCAAAGCACCTTTAAGCACCTGTCTGTGTAGAGTCCTTGATACCTGTGAGATTACTTCTTTCCTCTCAACTGAAGTTCATATGTGTTTGTACCTGCAGGCAAATTTTTCCCAATTGGAACATGCTTCCCACATTGTTCTGATGAAGCTCTGCTTTGTTCAAGTGGACAATATTGACACAAATCTAATTAGTTTCAGATAAAAGTACTTACAGCTACTTACCCTAGTCTCCAAGCTTCCATCTGACAGTGTTTCTGATTTTTTTTTAATGAATTGATGAAAAAAAGGCTTTTAGGTTTTTATTAAAAGTGAAACTCAAACAAGAAAAAGAAATTTCCATCCATCAAAATTATTAGAATTGTGGGGTTAGGACCGATAATGAGTCAGGTATTAAGACAGGTAATGAGTTGATGTGCTAATCCACACCCTTCAAATCAATCTATAGAGAGGGCCAGGGCCAGTTTTGTTAAACTCCTGTCCTCCCAGGCACATCTCCATTCAAAATGTGTTTTGGAAGTGATTCAGGGAACCAAAAATTTTCTATATTTCTGATTTTTAAAAGGGCAGTATGAGGCATCTTCCAGTCCTTGAAGCTCAGATGCTGACATGCAATGAACTCTTGACCACAGAAACTATCAGTAGTGGCTGGCTTGATTCTGACTTCATTTACAGAAAACTTCAGGATCTCTGGGTGAAGAGCATTACCCAAAGCTTGTGAGCATCAAGAGACTAAATATTTATCATGCTAACAGCAAGGACACTGACAATTTTTATTTATATTGCTCATTATTGACATGGTGGAAAATATTAACAAGTTCACTTTGAGTTTTCTGCATCATGGACGTAAGCTTAATGCTAGTGAATGTTTCTAGGTTCCCCATAAGTTACGCTGATATGAATCATATATAGCCTGTAAAAGCTGAGTATGACTTGGCACATTTCTCGTTGCAGCCAGTTTCTTTGTCTTGCTAGGCAGAATGTGCATGTTTTCTGTCTGGGCCTGATCTGTTTGGCCTCAGAAATAGATACTTTGTGAACGTATTTTCTGGGTTTGGGAGTCAGCTAGACAAATTCATGGAAGAAATATTAAGGATTGTTAAATACAAAGAAGCTGCCTCTGCTTCAGGCAGCCCTGAAAGCTTGAAACTTACATTGGAGAAGTATTGTTAGATATTTGGTTTGTGCTGGTACTCAGACCTAAATAGATATTGTTGGCTAATGTTGCATCTGGAGATAGAAGGACTTCTGGGTTGTTCCTGCATGCATATTTAACAGCAGCATCACTGTTGAAAGGCTCTAACCTGGTGTTTTAGCTGTGAAACCAGTGTTCTTACTTTTGTAATAAACTCTGCTTTAAATTCTCAGGGGCCAAGTTTACTGTGCTGTCTCAGCCATTTACCATCTTCCCTGTCCCCATGGGAGTGAAGGCCAGCATGATCCTTGTTGTCATACTGAGTTCAGCAGCATCTGCATTCATCCTCGCTCTTGCATTCTGCTGGTTCAAGAAGAGCAAAAGCAACAGTAAGTTGGAAATACCCACTAAAATTTATACTTGCAGACTCCCTATTTTGTTTAACAAATCCCCAGAGTGGCCACAGCAGGGTTCAGACAATGGCACTCAGAGAAAGCTCTGAGAAGTTTAGTAATTAGCAGTATAGTTTGTAGTTCAAGGTTATAGAGTTTTGTGCCTATAACAGATGCCTGGGTATTGTCTGGAAAAAGTTTTAACTGTATGTGAAACATGATGAAAATCAGGTTCCTATAGCGCAGACAAGGAATTGAGAAAGGGAGGAAATATTTGCTATGATTTTGATGATCCATTCAGCCACTGCATTTTCCTGATGAAGGATGACATAGCAAAATAGCACTGTGATGAGGATATGTAAAGCCTTGGTGCTGACCAAGGACCAGACACAGCTGCAGTGCGAATGCCACAGAGAGAGCAGCACAGTCATGCTCACGTCACGCTGTCAGCATCCTATGAGTCAAGGTGGTAATGGGAGGGCTACAGCTCTTCTGGAGTTCTCCCCCAAGCAAATCCACACCTCTACTAATTTACCTTAAGGTTGCTTTCTTTTTAGCATTGATCTTAAAACAAATATAGCTACCTCAAGGAGGCTTTCCCACTGCTGAAGACATAAGTCTATTTGTGTAAGAAAAGAGCTGAAGATAAAAGGATGTGACTGTAATACTTGGTGGCTTGATTGCTAAACAGCCACCTCAAACTGCTGGATATGTTGAAAGTTACCAAAAACTTGGCCTTTCAGATACACTAATTGAAGTTGTGACCTCGCCAAAGGTACAGGTAACCTGTAGCAGAGGAGTAAATGCACATCCCGGTTAATAAGACATCTCCCACTAGTTTCAAGACCTTCTCACAGTTTCTCCAAACTTTTGCTTTCAAGTAACTTCTAAAGAGTCTTTCTCCTAAACCGCACCATTAGCACTAGCTGCAATAAGGTCTGAATTTCTAATGTTATTGAATGTGGTGTCAACAGAAGGAAGGGTTCCACTGAAGAGAACAGGTGGGAACCCTAATGGCAAAACATAAGATGGTATGAGCATAAAACAACTCTCTCCACTTTTGGGCAGAAAGAACACTTCTAGATTATATGTTAATACACCAGCAATATATTGTTGCTTGAATTAATAACTGCTGCTGAGCTGAGGATAGACTGAGAGTGATGTAACTATATGTTCCATTGCAGAAATGAGGACTGAACAGGCTGACGTACCACGGGCCAGTACCAAGGGACCCCATAAACAAGCACAGCCTCATGCAACTCACATCCAGCCTTGCTACAGTCAAGGAGAAGATAAAAGTAGTGTGCCTGTAGCAGGAGGTGAGACTGCAGTTTGACAATAATTATAAACAGTCGAACATCAAAAGAATTGGTTTAGGTCTCTTAACAAACTATAGTTTTGCATAGAATCGATGGCACACCTCTTCTCAGAAGGTCTATCACTTTATTACCTCCTCCTTCTCCCTAGTGTTTTTCTATTTGTCATTTTATCTCCTTTTTTATATATTGTGTGAAATCCTAGCTCCACTGAAGCCAGCAGCATAACCCCCCTTATGCTCAATGAGTCCATGATTTCACCTAGTAGTTTTGGAGTAGGGTAGGTACCGACATTCCCACAGTGTCTCCCTGCCCAGGTCTCCAAATGTAATAACTGCACAGTGCTCAAAAAGCTCTGGACAAGTTTGCAGGCTGTGGAGGACTGCAGCGAGGTGCACTGGAGGTAGGAAAAAACCCATTCGGGGCTCATTTGCACAGTCTCTGTTTCCTCCACCACTCACAGGACCTTCACGCCATGCTTTGAGTCCGAGCCAGCACCCCAAAGCTGCTCCATTCCCACCTGCTCCTCTGTGCGTCCCCCCCTTTACTCCCCAGGGTCCCTGCCACAAACATCCCTCTTCCACACACCTCCTCGAGACTTGTCTTTTCATCATCTGCTGATCAAACACGACTTCTTCTGAGGTCACAGGAAAGCAGACAGCCTCGGGGGCATGTGGCTGGCAGCATAAAGCGCTGGCTTCCCTCTCTGCAAGTGTGAAATGTTCTTATAGTATTTTTTTTTTTTTTTGTCTCACCTGCCAACAGCACAGATCTAAGGGCATTCGGATAACCCTGCTGAACCACCCATTTACTCTGTTTTGGGAATTTCTTTTTCCTCCTCCGTACCGAAGCCTGTGGATTACATAAGAGGCAGGAAGAGCCGAGCTGGAGTTTTATCTCCTTTTAATTAGCATCTATCACAAAAGCAGAGGGAGAGAGAGGAGAGAGGAAATTCTGCAGTTTATGTGTTTTGATATTTGCTGTACTCCTCCAAAACACAGCGTTCAGCTGTGTGCCTTAGGATACATATCTGCTATAAATTCATTTTTTATCTAATTTGTCTGAGATCTAAGCTTCCTGTGGAGGTCTGAGATCAAAGGATCTGATTCTGTCTGATGTCGGCTCTGACACATAATGCGTGCTGACTTAGTTCTGTCTATAAACTCGCAGTGGGAGGCTGCCATTCTCCCTTGGCACCTTTACATAGTGAACTTTCATTTTGGCTGGGGAGGCTGACAGGTATAGCGTTGATTGGAGCCATCGTGTAAATAATTCATGGAAAGATTTTTTTGTCAGAAAAAGGCTATCCAGCCACTTAAAGTCTTTTAGGAATAGTTGCAAGACAAAAAGATTCCCCGATATGTTCAAATCTAAACAAGGATAACAATATCTTAAGTGAATTTAATACATATGACTTGGAAGTGTCTAATGTTTGATTTCCCCTTATTTAAAGTGCTGTTGGTTTTGGAGAGAGAGAGGAGGAAATCAAAGCTGCAGTCTTTTTGTTTAGTTTCTGCTTTATAGCTGTTCCCCCCATAAGAAATCCCACCTTTCTAATACAATTAAGTGTTTGGAGCCTTTATTATTAATCACCACGGTAAGTCTTGCAAGACCGGGTTTTTCTGTTTGGTAAGTGGTTATACAGTGTAAAGTCTGCTGGAAGTAGGGGCCCTGGTTGTTGTCCCAGAAGAAGGATCTGAGGATGGAAATGAGGAAGAAAACTGTATGCATAGATATGCAATAGTGCAGGGGAGAAGGGATCAAGATACTCCCTTGTCTGACCTTGACGTAACAAAAAATCTCCTCAGCTTCACATAATTATCTCTCTCTTGAATTAAATAACTTTTGATCGACTGATGCATTGTTAACAGAGCAGCATCTGGAGGTGGAGGAACATATTGCTTCTTTTCGCAAATTTTACAGTTATTCTGGGGGTTCATCACCTTCACTATTGAAAGGTTGTATCCTATAACAACTTACGTTCCCTAGCTTCAATTTCCAGTCCTTTCAGGTATTGTAGCTTTTGACCCTCATCCTGAACTATTTGGCCACCAGCTCTCAGAAATCACTGTTGTATTCCTGAGGAGGTTCTCCCACTCTGCAAATAGGGTCTGCATCCCTTGCTCTTAGGTTGTTCAGATCAACTCCTTTTTCTTTTCTACCAGTTTGCCATTTTTTCCACCTTTTACAAAATTTCACAGGAATCAATTTTAATTTTAATTCCAAATCACTGGTGGAAACACTGAATATCTTTCATTTCAGTGGTAGTGTCTGGTACTGCCACACATCCCCACCTCTGAGAATTATTTCCCATATATAATTACTGCCTGAGCTCTGTCTGTTAGCTGGTACTTAATCCAGTTAATCGTGTGCTTTATTGGTATTGAATAGTTTGTATTTAATTAAAAAAAAAATCAGGATATTTTAGATTACTATGTCATATAAATCTCAGGGCAGTATTTCATCCTTGAAACTGCTCATATCCGGAAAACTTTTAGCCTCCTCCATTAATTCAAACTCCTTTGAAAAGATCTATTTTCACAGCTGAAAATTGCACCTTTGAAATTGAAGAGGGCATCAATACATATCAAGAAATAACATGAAGCTTTGGAATAGGGGATCATAACCTGATCATCATGTTTATGTGTATAAAGAAGAAAACCAAACCTAGTGATGTATGCAATTTGTGCTTTAAACCAGCCAACTACCTAATGAGAAAGCAATCTTGAGAAGGAAAACTGTTACACACAGAAACATGTGTGACTACTGAAAATTTATGGACAACTTTCCAGTGGATTTCCAAGAGGTGCAATCCTGAAAATGAAAGCTATGAGTGTACAAGTTGAAAAAAAACAACACTCCTTAACAGAAAAAGTGAATATAAGCATGAAGAAATAGGGAAATTGTAGAAAATACATGAAGAGAGGGGAGAATTATTCTAGCAAATAGAGTTCCAATTAATGAATTATAGAAAAGGGAGAAGAGCAAGAATCTGAGCAGCAGGTCTGAGAAACCATGGGGCTGAATGTCACAGGCTGCTAAGGGTTAAACTTCAAGGACAAACCTGAAAAATGAGGAGTGGTAACAATACATTTTCTGGGATCATTTGTGGTAAGGACATTTAATATATGACGATGAACAGACTGCAAAAGCCAGTGTTGTCCACTAACACATCAGATACGTGGACTAGGACTAGTTCTGGATTTGGAAAAAGTATAAAAGGTTTGGGTCTGGGCTGGTTTCATTTTATTTTTTGGGGGAAGGGAGAGGGTTGCAAGAATTTTACAAATGTTTTTAGCATCCAAATGAAGCAGGCTGCCAATCTCGTGCTGAAGTGATAGCACACCCTGTCAACTCAGAAGCCATCTGCTGTAACACCACAAGTGATTCTGCCTCTGTGGTTGATAACCGTTTGTTTTATTAAGATGTAAACATTTTTCATTTCCACATGAAAAATGTATAGTATATGTTTTGGCTTTTCGGCACTTTTCAAAGGCATTTTTTTAAACAGCATTGCAGGTTACAGGCTTTGCCTTGAGTGGGATTCAAATGTCAGCAATGGAAAGTTCTACCTTATATTACAGCCTGATTCATGAAAGTTGATGTATTTTATAGATGTGTAGTATTAAAATGATTATCAGTCTTACCAATACCTAGCTTATTAACCAGCTGTATTCTATATACTTTATTATTAAGCATTTATTGAAGAATTTGATAACCATTGGAAGATGCTCTAGGAGGTATTAGTGTATCAATAGGAACAAACCAGATGTTTTAGCTGCTGTATATTTATTTGTGGAAACAGGTTATGTTCATTTGGTTTTAACACTTATTTCTGCCAAACTAAAATTTGTGCCAGTTAAAATCATTTTCCCAACAATAACTCCTTTTTCTTCAATGTCTTTAAGATGTAATAAAGGCATAGAAGGGTAAGGAGCACCGAGATAGGGTCTTACAATTATTGTAAAGCACTCACAAGTCGTGCTTTCACAGATATGGAAGCAATTGGAGCAGTGGCACATGCTACAGGACAACTGGAGGAGATGAACCCGGAGCCCTGTGAAGCCAAGTCAGGGAGAAAAATGACCACTGTCCAGGGTAAGACAGGTGACAGAGACACTTGTTCTTCAGCTGGGAAAAGTGACAGTCACCAACCGCTACGTGGAGGACCATCTCCTGGTAACTCTCTGGAACTTCAGCAGCTAACTGACCTGGGATGCTCCAGCCAGAAGGATGTCACCCAGCCTTCACCTGGTTACAACAAGGAAAAAGAGAAGTCCCAAAGGATGCCCAACCATCAGAATGATGTCAGAGAGCATGTTGCTGTGGTAGCAGCAGAGGTGTAAGAGAAGTGATGTGAGGTGGTGGACCACCGACAAAGCAAGCTTTGCCTGGCTTGCAGTCAATGCGAAGCTGAGATTTTGTCTCCGTGGTCAGAGAAAAACACACACATGTTAGCATGGGGAACCAGCCTGCCGCACGGCACGTGTCCAAATTATCTGTTATCTGGATCTGCAGCCAACTGGGAGACTCTGGCCATGTCTATAGTGTTGACCTTTCTTAGCTTCCAAAACAGGGTGGGTGCATCCAAACTGCCTGTTGAGAATAGTCCTTCTGACACCTCTAAAACTCTCTCCACGAGTTGTTTGGGGGAGTGCTAGATGGCTGGCTAGGTCAGCTTTGAGATTACATTCAAAAGTATTCAGGGATTAGCCGAACAATTCAACAGTGCAGATGATGGGATTTCTGACACTTTAATATACTAGCACTGATGTAGTCTTAGTGTCTAGAGCAATGCTGATTGGTATGTGTGCATATATACAAATATATAGGAATTTTCCCATTTCTTCCAATCATGCCTTTAGTTTCACTTAAAGAATCTCAGTATGTGCATAAATCTTTTTCTGAGGAAAACCAAACATGTATTCAACTTCCATTTCATTGTCACTTGAGTAAGTACTCCCATTCCTCCCTAGTTAATTCTGTGTTTGATTTTTTTTTTTTAATTATTTTGCAGAGTTAAATCTTCACCATGGCATTGTTTTCTAACACCCTTAAATCAATGGCTTGTTATGAACACTAGTCTTTATGATTGATAATAATAATGCTGATGTTCTTCGGTTGCTCAGAGAATTCCTCTGTGCTTTGCTTTACTGAGCTGGAAGATGAGGAACTTTATTATGCCCTCTCTGTACCATAAAATTCTTGGTTGCAAGGTGTCCTGGTGGCACAAGATAAAATTTATACTCCTCTGCAGATAAAATACTTCAGCATGAAAATAAGGTTTCTGGCCAGATCAGCAGTGGAAGAGAAGGTAAGAAAACCTGATTGGAAAAAAAAAACCAAAAACCCAACCACAAACTGGTTCACTACAAGCTGAAGGAGGTAAGGTGCAGATGCTGGTCAGTAAGCTACACAGTTCTCTAGGCACAAAAATAAATTCACCAGCATTGGCTCCTGCGCTACATTGTGTTTATAAGCATCATTTTCAGGTGAAATCAGACTGATTCCATGCTGAACTAGGCTTCTGGCTGACTGCACAGGAGGTTTTCTGGCTTAAGACAGTTGAACATGAGGGTCTTATTAGGTGCCATAGATCAGCCTTTCTGACCTCTTCCATGCTATTGGAAAAGCAATTTCTTAAGCATTTTCTGCAGAGGCCAAAATATTCTTTTATGTGAATCAACATGGTAAATCCCTAAGGCTTGTGATTCAGGGTCCAAATAAAAAGATATACCTTGCAGAGACATCTAGGTTTGGTGAAATGATTTGGAGACCCTCCCTTTCCTCCACAGCTGATACTTAATTTAAGATGCTTTCATGTAGTAGAAAATCCTTTCCCCTCTGCAGAAAAACAATTCCTCCATCCCCTGAACTCCACTCCCCTTCAGTAGTTCTACTTCTAGTAAGTGACTCTATCACATCCAAGCACTGTGAAAGCAAATAACATATAATTGCAAATATCAGAATGTATGCAAATAATGTGCAAATAATATTGAATGTAAATTATATGCAAACATTATACAATGGAGCCTTCTTTTTGGGAAAAAAATCAGACACATTGGAAACAGTTAAGGGCTTTAATTAATCCTTTAATTCATAATCCTTGCATTTATCCATACTTTGTTTACAGAATAAGTAATGTCTTGCATGTCTAGACCTCTAATGGAATAAGCAGGGCTAAAAAGTCTTTAACTGCACCATTATCGATCTTAATTTCCCACAGTGCTGTGCATTAACAGAGTGAGTGGTAGACCATGGGAAAGAAGTGGGGAAGAAGTGAAACAAAACACGATGAAAAATCAGCGGAAACATGAAGTGAATCCTAAACAAGTAAGAAATTTAGGGGATCTTGTGTTGTGTACCAGAAAAAAAATCATTCTAGTGATCAGAGAGAAAGAAGATGTGACTGAGACTTAGTGGTTGAAGAACATGGTTACACATGAGATGGTATCTTTTCTAAAAATAATTGGGTTTAGACTGACTGCAACAGCACTTGGGTGAAATGGGATCCTACTGCTTTATGGCTGATGGAGATCCAGATTTATTTTGAAAATTTTTCCATCTACACAGGCAAAGGAAAAAACAGGGAACATATGGTTAGATGAACAGACATACCCAAGCTGCTCCAGAATGTCCTGGGCAAGGCAAAGAGAGAGAACACACATCTCATGTCCCAGGCCAAAGGCTTTATTTTACAATTGTTCGAATACCAGCTTGGCCTGTGGGGCATCTGCATGTCAGTAGTGTCTTACCATCAGTACTTTTGCTGATGCTGCTCAGGACCCTTAGTCTTCTTTGTATTGTTGAATTCTCCTTAATCCTTGCACTATAATTAAGACCATGGTGGTTTCCAACTTTGCATGGTTGTTTTATGGGTAAATTTGTGTGTTGAAATACTCTGCGATAGGAAGACATTATACATTCCAAAAGCCAGGGTGAGGGCAGGGCAGGGTAGGGATGGAGTGGAAGGAGCCAGAGGAAGAACCCGCAGTGTGAGACGTGGGTTACCCATGAGGGATGGGGTGCCTCGATAGACTTGAGGTTATTAAAGACTTCTGGTCCAGCTGCAGGACATTCAGCTGAAAAGAGTTCACTTTTTTATACTGTCAAAATGCAGCTTCTGGGAGGACACGTAAAAAAAACAGGAGCAGGATTTCAGCTCAGCTTTTCAAAGAAGCCTATAGGCATGTTGTGTCAAAGCCTCATGCTCTACCACAGCCCACATTCAGGAGAGCTCTGCGAGGGACACTAAGCCCTTTCAGCAAATCTGTTTAGGCTTAGCGAAGTGCTAACTTCCCCACACTGAACACCAAGGAAGCCTTCAAAGTGCAGGCAAAACAAATGTAAAAGTCTCTGCATCTCCCTGTGCAGATCCATCCTCCCAGACCCAAAGTCTTTCTTGACAGTCACGTTAAATGTCAGTGAAATTTGACAAGTTTGGCTCCACTGCAGCCAATAGCAAAAATTTCATTAAGTTTGCTGGGTTTAGGGTTTCCACCTGCTAACTGTTCTCTCTAGTCCCATCTCCAATAGCACTTGAGTTCCTTTATTCATATAAGAGTGTAGCTGAAAGGATGCCTTATTTTTAACCAAGCTCTACAGGCTTGTCTGAATTCCTAGACAATGTATGGTCAAAATTATTCTTCTTCCTTTTTTTTTTTTCCTATTTTGTGGAAGTGGTATTTTTCCTCTTATGTCTGAAGTAGGAGAGTGCATTACAGACAAATTTGCCTAAGGCTTTGGGCCAGAGTTGATGAGACTTCACGAAGATACAGGAACAGGCACATGGATAGAAAAAAAGAAAGCCTGTGAAAAATTAAAATGACAAGCCTGGTTAGGGAGCAGAGATAACTGGTGATGTAGTAAAATTAATTACGGTCTGGGTTGAAGGAATTGTGTGCCTAAGACAAAATTAAAAAAAAAAAAAAAAAGAAAGAAAAACCAAATAACAGCAATAAGATTATAAACCCTTTCATCATCTCTATGTGGTATAACTCCCAATCCCTATTTATTATGACATTTATTATGGAACTTATTTCTATAGGATCAGAGGTATAAATGGCAAATAAAGGAGGCAAGTGTCCAGTCAGAAGGCTTTTCTCTGAGCTTCTGATTCTGCAATGAATAGCCTTGTTAAGAGTGAAATTATGTTAAAAAAAAAATCTTCAGTTGACTAGGAACTATGAGAGAAAACCTTCACTGGATCAGGAAAGCTGCATGATGCAACAGTCCAAGGGTGATTATGGGTGCTTACTGAATACGCAGATTCACAGGTTTTTCAGATTTACTTTTTTGCAATCACTATGCATTTGCGAGGACTTGAAATTATTCCAGCTTTGTACTTACTAAAACGTGGGAAATGTTGGGTGATGACATGTTGATCAACATTAGAAAGACGATTGCAAGACCAAAAGCCAGATACACCATAGGATCATTCCAAGATTCCAAAACACACCAGCAAAGGCAGTTTTGCACGGGGATTTCTATGGTACATAAAAGGAGTGTGCTTCTGAGGGATGGGGACAGGAGGTAGGTACCACCTGAGATACAAGATTTCACATACTAGGTGACAGGACAGGGTGCAGGGAGGGACAGTGAAGTTCCTGGGAGCATGAGGTCAACCTAGGAAACACCTTTGGTAGATACCATAGTTGCTTTTCACTGGCTCAGACCTCTGTGTGTGTGTGTGTGTGTGTGTGCAGGTCTGGATCTGCCAAGAAGCTACTAACAATCTGCTACTTCCTTACCAAGGCATTTCAAAATTTTCAATTCTCAAAGAACAAAAGGTAACTAGAGTAATCATTCCATTAGTGAATTTTCAAAAAAGAAGAATAGAAGGACATAGAGAATGTTTTATTTTTTAAATTGGATATTGAAATGTCTTTTGAAGGAGGATCGTTTGTGGAGGTATTTATGCTCTCCTTTTGCTTTCTTTTTTTTTTTTCCTTTCCTCTTTTCTTTCACATTGTGACCAACAGAGAGGAGAAAAAGAGTAGGGAAGAAGGAAAGAAAGAAAAAAAAAAAGACGCAACACTCCCAAATTGATTGCAAAACAAAATATTATAAATTGCTCAGTTTGTCCTTAGCTTTATGCTCAAGGTGAACATTTTGGAAAAAAACCCAACCAAACAAACAACAAAACCAGAAGAAAATGTGAAAGAAAAACCTGACTCTATCTGAGCTTCTGTTTGTCTCTCTTGGTCTCCAGCTCAGTGAATGATTTTCTCTTAAAATACTCCCAGCATGCTATCAACTTTGCTTTGGATGTTTCAATTCAAAGCTTTTTCCTCTCATTACAAGCTAAATGAAAAATAGTCCCTGCTACTGATGAACCTGGCTCAGATTGCAGTTATGAACAAAGGCCATGGCAGAAGTTTGCACACCAGCTAGGTAACCCTCTGAAGAGCTTCCATCTTGTATTAGACCAGACCCTCATACCGAGGGCTGCTGGTGTTGGATACTTGGGGAAGAATGTAAGAAAAAGGCAAATATGAAATGAGCCTTCCTTAGATTTTATTTTAAGCAAGAAGAGACTTCTGGGAATGGTGGTTGCTCCTAACGGCCATTGGATGATGGATTTATTGTCCCTGAACATTTTCTGAAAGTGTAGCATTAGTATCATGTTACACTGAATTATCTACATCCTGTGTGAAAAAAGAAGTTATTTCTGCTTTTATTTTAAGTGTTCTGCCTGATAGTTTCCAGGTCTTGTTGCATGACAAATAAGGAGCAATGCTTATTCACCTTGCTTTTCCAGATGTCCCGCATGTTCTTCATCGCTTTAGAAGTTCTGTGGGAGTCCTGTGGGATGCAGGGATCTGACTTAAAATTCAGCTGAACAGATAAAGGGTAATACCCCAGAGGAAAAGAAAAGAAGGAGAGTATATACTCAGTCCTCCTGCAAAAGACCTCCCTCCTTCTGGATTTGTGCATTTGTAACTTAATGCACGTAGATGCTGACTAGGACCCTGATCTTTGGTCCTCGATTAGAAACCTAAATCTGGGTGTAAAAAGTCAGGGTTGATTTATACTAGTTTAATACTAGTTGGGTTGATTTATAGTAGTTTAATACTAAACCCAGCCACTTTAATTTGGTATTACTAGGGAAAAAAAAGAACAGAAACAGGTGACACGGCCAATACAATGGCAGAGAAAAGGATCTCTGCTGCAACACTGGCGAAGATGGACTCAAGCCGTATCGGACTGTGTTGGTCGGAGACAGGAGCTACACACAAGCTAAGCATGGAGCGTGCGCAGAAATCCTCTGCTGCTTTGGGTGTAGGTCATCTCATTCATTTTCCAGTAGATCATTTGTCCATCCCCAGGGACGGGTTAGGTGGGGTTGGATTAATTTGCGCTTTCGCTCCTGATACACCTCTCTGTTCCAAAGTACATTAGAGATGAAGCCGGTGCCCAAGACACGCCAAGTCTCGCAGCCGTCAAAGGGAACGGTGCTAAAAATATCCCACCCTTGGTCTCCCTCCCCCCTGCCACTGTCTCTCCATGTCTAGGTGCTGACAAAAGTTATTTGTCGTATTCCCTTCATTCGGTGAGTGACAGGAGACTGGTGTCAAGTGAGAAAATGAAATGTAAATTTTATTAAACACCTTCTCATCTCTGTGTATCAATCCAGATTCCAGCCTAACACAGCAAATCAAATCCTGTCTTCACCAGGCCTGAGGGCACACAAAGAATCATTTCTCCTTAATACCATTCCCTCCTAGTAAAATATTTTTCTGTTTAGTAAATGAAAATTTAAAATGCAAACCCTATTTTAATCCCAGAGAAAAGATGTGCATTGCAGGGAGAAGGATGCTACATTTCATTCTGTTATGCCTCATGCTTTCTTCTTGTTTTCAGACACAGCAACGATGATTAGCTGAAGCATAAATTGCGACTCCCTTTTAAGACTTGCCCATCGGGACTTTTTATCTTCATGTCCACCACTGGGCTTAGTAGCTTACTAGTCCAAAGATGATTCAGTATCCGCTTGTTTAATCTAAAATTGCATGGTGAATTATATGATGTACTGAAGTCTGAAACACTATTCCCAAGTCAACGGCATCAGAAGTTCTTTGCTGTGGGTCCTAATACCTTTATTTCTCTGAGGATGAGAGTCTTGGTCCACTGTGAGAGGTTAAATTGTCAGAAAAGGAAGCTTTTAATTCAAGGCTTCTTGTTGCCGAGCAAAATCGTAGTTGATTTGACTTTGATATTCACAGGCAGAGCATATAATAATTTGTTTCTTTTGGTAACACTGTGAAGACATTTATATCTGTTTATCCAGGCTGTGTAGAGGTCAAAATTAGGATGGAGACAATACATGTATGAGAGAAACCCTGAACACGAGACAAATTTTCCTTTGCTCCCAAGAGGTGGCACTGGAGAATATTCTTATCAAAGTCACTGGTTAACCAACCCTCCATCGTAGTGTGGGATGCTGGAAGCACTGGACCATTGCTCTCTGAGACACTCACAGGACAAGCAAAACCAAGACCATCTACTTTTCATCTACACTCATTACCCCTAATTATTAAAAGGTAGGTGTCCATAATCTAATTCTCCCTTGCGTGTGGTTGATGTAGACAGGTATGCACTCAGGAGGGTGCTTCACTTTGCTTTTCACACACAGCGAATGCGGGACAGGCCAAATCACCCCGTGGAAGTGCCTGTCTCTGAAAATAGTTCCCTGCTCTGTAAATGACCCTCTTAGCAGTAACTCATCCAGCACCAGCTTACCTTGGAGGTGGGGGTCCTGGGATTGCCTAGTTCCCCCACCTGAGGCAGCCCTAAGAGGTGACGGGGATTCAGGGCTTTGGCCATCTCGTGGTCCTGGGAGTTAACTGCTAGGTCAGGCAAGGTTCCCATCTTGCAGGTCCCACAAGAATTGCCTACAGCACTTCAAGGAGGCTAAGGGTCTATGCAGTTCCCAAAAACTCTGGAAAAAATTTGTAATAATTCTAAAGAAAATGTTTTTGTAACCTAAAAAAAAAAGTGAAGTCTCTGGCATTCTTTTTTAAATTCAGGTTTTCCCTTCAAAGAGAAATAGTAGACTCCTGCCAGCCCTTATCACTGCTTTTCCTAACCCCTTTGGGAGGAAAAGCTGTGCCATTGTCCATGAATCAGGGACAGATGACATGAAGCAGGGAAGAGTTAAGCAAATCACTAAAGCTTGCAGTAGGAACAAGAGGAAAAGAAATCAGCAAAAGCACCCGTTTCCCTTGGCTATCTGTCCTTAGACAAATTCACTACACCATTTTTGTTATCTGAGCCTGTTTCAGAGAGGAAAATGGAGACAGGCAACACTGAAAAAGTAATGCAGGGCAAGACTTGCAGCATGTGCATTAGGTTGGATATCGACTGTCCTCAGCTGAAGTCTGCATCCTGCCACCAATTCCCCTCTGTGACCTTAGGCCACTCATTTAATGTCTCTGCCCCTCAGCTCCTCACGTGCAAAATGAGAATGCTAATACAGCTTTTCTCCATACCTCAGTCCACTTTGCCCACTCAGGCTTCAGGGTCCTCAGCACTGAGGCTGTTTCTAATTAATTATTTTCCAAGTGCAGTTCAATCCTGCCATCCCAGTTGCCATTGAAACCACCCTTGAAACAAAAGAGTAATAGTGATAACAATAATAAGAGTGATAGTAATAGAAATACAGAGAATTAGAAATAGAAAATAGAAATAGAAATAGAAAAAATAGAAATAGAAATAGAAATAGAAATAGAAATAATAAGTGCACCTAAACTGGTTTCACTTGCAAGGTGCTGAGGGTTAAAGAAAAAAAGGAAAAGAAAAGTGCAGTCCGTGCAGAAGAGCTGTCATGTCACACAAATTGTCAGCTTCCCTAATATCACCAATCCCTCCTCCGCCTCACCAACTTAAATTCTCCCATGCCTCAAGGTAGACGGCTGTTGGGACTCGGCGCTCTAGATACATCCACACCGGAGATCAGTCATTTCACACTGCCAGTGGGCTTCTTTACTATTCTAATACAGAACCGATTGCACACTATGACTAATAATGTTGGCTGTATGAAAGAATTATTTATATAGAGACTGAGAAAGGCCTCCTTGGATTTCTAGACAGGACAGTCTTGATTTGGAGAGAGCAAAGCATAAAATAACTTCAGGGCCATTTCAGACTGCAGCAGTCTCCAGGAGACAAGCCGACAATTGGTGCTTGAATTTGAAGCTGCAGATGTATGTGTTGTGGCAAACCCTCTTCCCTGGTACCCTAGAGTCCCCCATCCTCAGAAATAAAGAAGGGACATCCAGTGAATGCCAGTCAGCACGGGCTTAAGGAAAATAGGTCCTGTCAAACTAAATTGATAGGTCTTTTTCTGAGGAGATTACAAATTCGGTCAATAAAGATAGCGGTATTCAAGCAATAGGCATCTGTGAGGTATTTGAATTGGTACACCGTGACAGTTTGATTGCAAAACCAGAAAAGGAATACACAAAATTAACATGGTGCACCTGAAATGGATTAAAAATAGGCTGAAAACCTCAAAATGTGTTTATAGAAGTTACAGCTGAACGGGTCTGTTTCTAGTCTGGTCACAGATGGATCAGGCTTTGTCCTGATGCTATTTTTGCAATGTTTTATCTACAAACATAAAGGTAGTCTAAAAGGTAGTATTCAGCCAATTGGCTACTGAGGTGGAGCTACAGGGGTTGATAAATAAAATAAGAGGACAGATCCCTTATGTTGTGTGATCAGTGGATCAACGATGTTCAGATAAAACGAGGTACATTTTACTATAACAGTAGAAAAATTATATGTAAGGATATGGCTGTATTTACCAGGCAGAGTTTCTCTTCTGACGGCTGGTGACTGAAAACAGCTTGTCATCATGATAGATAATAACTAAAGATGATTTTTGTCAGGATAAAGGTCTTACAAAGGAGCTAATGTTATTTTGCTGCATAGACACAAAGCTTTTAAATAAGAAGAGGATGCTTTTATTCCAGGACTGATACTGCTTCTGGTTTTGATGTCTGCAGTTCAAGAAGTTGTTTATAATTTTGTGGAGGGTTCACAGAGGAAACACAGGTGGGAAAAACACTTTCCATAGCAAAAAAAGCGGGGGTTTTAAACCAGCTGATAATTAAGCGCCCAGCATAAATTGGTCATTTAGGCTTTCTCTGTAATCAGCAATGGGTACCTGCAGAAGATGCCTCACCTTGCATCTCTTATCTTAGCTTTACAGTGGAATAAAACACCTCTGAAAGTGCTGATCTCATGACATGGTCACAGTCTAAAAATACCCATAGGTGAAACAGAATTTGAAAATAAAGAGCTTTTCTATTGCCTAGACAAAACACTGTAAGCCAGGCAAATTCAGAGTAGAACTACTGGGGTGTTAAGAGTGAGGATATCAGTAAATAGTTTTGGAAGGGAGGGGTTGATCGTGGGAGATCCTTGCCACAGTTTTGGCTAGATGACTAAATGTTTTTGTTGGGATGCTTCCTTCCCCCTTTGGGCACACTCGCCAAAGGTCCCTGCAGTCACCTTTGCACCCACCATCACCCTTGACAGAAGAGAACAACATGAGGATTTCCTCTGCTCCTGGACTGGCCCATCAGTCTCCTTTTTTCTTTTGGAAGATGGCCCATCCCGCCTCCTTTTCCCATTCCTCTTCCTTTTCCCAAAGCCCTGGAAAGCCCAGGAGAGCAGGAAGTGTTGCTGGACAAAAGGAAGACACTTTTCCAACATGGGTGGTGGGAAAGGGAAGAGCGGCTGTGTGCGACCTCCTGGGACAAGTGCGCTGAGGGTGGCAATGCCATATCCCACGGCAGGAGGGGAAGGCAGGAGAGAGCCCAGGGAAAGACACAAGGCAGCAAGGAACACCTCTGACATCACTTTGCAGTCCTCTTTATTCATCCAGAGCTGTTTCAACCCTCTCATATTAGGAAAAATCCCATGCAATTAAGTCTTTCCTGCCTGATTATGTCATCCTGCAAAGCTTTGGTAAGCAATGAACACTCTGACTGCATTATCAGGAAGCTAAGGCGTGTTTTTCTTACAAATCTCAGGACTTGCTCCTCACAAGGTTCCCCTCAATGTGAGAGATGTTCAGAGTTAAGTGCTAGATGCTGTCTCTGAAGAAATGGTAAGTAATGGGTGCAGCAGCAGCCACCTCTATTTCTTTTTGGCTGACTCCAAAGCCCTTCCAAGTCCATGAGGTCCATTCTTAGATAAGGTCTAAAATGTAAATGTGGTTAATTTACTGCTTATTTTTATACAAGCCCTCTTTCAAAGCCGTCCATTAGATTAGCTCCTTCCCAAATCTATGGAGTACAAACAGTTGTGAAATACAAACTATGATGCCAAACCCAGTTTAGTAACTCCAAAAATGCAGCTTCAAATAACCTTCCACTTTTGTAAAGTTCTTCCACTTTTGTAAAGTTTTTCACTTTTGTTAACTATGTATTCTGCATTGAGCATTATAATGGGCAGACTGGAAAGCCTATGCTCAGATGTAATATTGCTTTTCAGATGAGCTCTGGCCCTACTCTGTTCAAATGTAGAAAAATTGGAAAGACTCACTTGCATTAAGCCATCACATTTCTCCTCTGCTCTACCAAGATATGACATATATAATGTTCATTAATATTTCTTAATAAAATAGGCGTATTACAAGGATGATTACAGATTAGAATCATATTCTTGTATTGAGATTGCTGCAGAGGCTAAGACAGTACTGCTCTGATCTTAATCACCATGGATATTTCAGAAATAAAAAAACCCAAGACTATCCTTTAAAAAAATTACACATATACTACCCTCACCTCTCAGGATGTTTGGTTCAGTGAGGCAAATATCCTTCATCTCAAGGTTTATTTATTGGCTTATAATATTCCTGGGTTGCATAATAGAGAGATGTCTACTAATACTCTAGAGAAAGGAGGATTTCTCATGAATTTTATACACATAATTTCCTTTGGGAAGTGCTGAGTATGATACCTCCTGAAGGACTCTGTGGAAAATTCATGTAAATAAGGCAAAATGGATTCATGGCTCCAGCCTGCAGTTGCGGGGTGAACAGTATTTTGTGAAACAAAAGCACTGAGGGTTTAAAACATTGAGATTTTCTTTACACAGAACGGGCCATGGTACATTGAAAGGACTTGCTGGTGCCTGCTCATAAGGTGACCTATCAAGGTATCCACAAAGATAAAATTTTGCCTTTCTAGCACCGCATGAAAGGTTCCTGTGCACTTTGCAGTGGTGAATGCAGATTCAGTTTGCACTAACAGGAGTCCCTAGACCTTACCCATGAAGGACCTCCTAACAGCACCATCATCCAGAGGACTGCGTGCTTTAGATACCCTCTGCTTATACTTTCTGATTTATGCCATTTGGTGTATAATTATACCAACCTCTGCAATGAGGTTTCTTGAACTTGCACCTCCATGAACCAACAACTTTTTGAAAGTTCATTAGGAACGAGCCCCATTCACCCCATACAGCCAAAACCTCTGCTGCCTCTACCAAGCTCGGCTGGTCAAGAGCAACTTTATTGCTGCCCTGTTCAGTCTCTCAGCACTGACAATGCAACTCTGCTTTTCTAACTTGCTTTCCAAGCAAGAATATCCACATTATCTCACAGATACAAATGAAGTCAGCCCCACAGTTTGGTGTAAGCAATGCCAGTAGAGATGAAGTGCATCAGCTTGCTCATAGGCACACAGAAGAAGGGGACATGGTTTAGTGGTGGACTTGGCAGTGCTAGGTTAGCAGTTGGACTCAATGATCTTAAAAGTCTTTTCCAACCTAAATGATTCTATGATTCTATGATCTTTCCTTTCTGACTTTGCCCTGATAACCAGAATTATTAAGGAAGATACTGATATTCCATGCTACATCCCTAAATGAGGATGACCCAAATTTTTAACTTTCTTTTTTTTTGATGGAAAATTAATTATTTAGCTAAATTTTAACAGTTTCACAGGGACTGTCTGTCTTCCTCAAACATCTTTGTCTTAAAATTTTCTTTGGAAAACCAAATACCCCAAGCTTTCAATGATCCTCTGAATACTGATATCTTTTGAGGACATTGACCGAAGTTGTCTGTTTTCCAGCGCTTTACAGACAAAAATTCTTCCCCTGTGTTAGATAGCTTTCCACCAAAATGGGTAGGCAGGGGAAGCCATGGATTATGCATTGTCTGGGACATGCACTCTTGGCTTGACTGGGAAAGGTGGGGACATCTCCTTTTACAAAAGGAGTTAGAAGTTCGCTGTTACGGATAGGAGTCTTCACACTGACACCTCGTCTGCTGAATGCGGGTGCAATTGTTTTCATTACTTAGTCTGAAGTTTGTGTGTCCACTGGGTGCATGAAAAGAAGTGGTTTGTCTTTCTTCCTTACCCATTCCGTCTGTAGATAAACGTCCATCAACAGAAATGGCTGAATTTTTGGACATACATTGTCAGGCAGAATGTCTCAAATCATTGCTTATTTCTCCCCATCTTCCTCAAATGGAAAAAAAAAAAAAGACTGAATGGTACAGATTCAAAAGCAAGGCACACATTGTGAATTGTGCAAAGAATGTATCAAAGGAGAATTTCTTTCAGGAGGAACAATATTTCTACTTTTTGCTAATGATTCTTCCACTTTAAAAACAGTAAAAGTACAGACAGGTCTTGAGCTTCTGAGGCAGAGCAATACTTCCATATCTGTTGTAAAAATAACTAAGAAGATAAAAATGAAGAAAACCTCCTATCTCATTTTTATTTTATTTCAGGAAATATTTAAGAGAGACCATGAAATTCATAAGTGACAATTTCTATTGGATTTTACACAGGTATTTGATATTCCTGTATGGACAAAAAGCCACAGTTGATCCATTTTCAACAATTATTTTGATCGACAAGAGAGAGAATTTGGGGGTTTAGGCTGTGTAAGGATCCCGTATCCCTACATTTCATTTACTGTTGGGCAAGCTGAATCAAAACTCAAGATTTTGTCTCTAATAAGACCTCAAAAATCTTCAAGGCAACAGATATACCCTGAGTTTTGTTCCGTCTAACAAAATATCTTCTCATGGCTTAAATTCCTATTCTCAAAATGCTGCCTGGAGACCAGTGCAGTGGAGAAAAATAAAATAGAATAATGTAGAAATCCATATTCAGGACAAATAAGTGAATCCTCAGAGGGGGTAAGCAGGCACAGAGGAGCTCTTCTGATTTACACCAGCTGAGCATCTGATGCCAAATATCACTAATGAAGTCACCAAGCCAAATAATGCACCCATCCTATTCCCTTATAATCATTCCAATGCCCCTTACAGCTGTTTCCAACTGTGTCTCTGATCTCCTTGCTAAGACATTTAAATCTCCTGTTTCATTTGCATGGTTATCCAGTGAAATAGCTCCTAGTGTTTCTTTTCTTGTTTGCAAAACTGAAGAGAGGGGGGAGGAGAAGAGGAGGGGGGGAGATGTAGAAATGTGAGGATTTATCTACATGCAGGGAAATTATTCAAATCTGACAACTTACTTTTGTTCCATGAGAGACTAGCTTGGAGGCTTGGACTCTCACGGGGGCAGATAGCCTTTTTTGTAAAGTCTTACCATAATTAGTATTTCATCCCATCTTGTTTGACATCCAAGTGTTGCGCTGCATTTCCTTACGATGGAGCTGGCTGCACTGGAAGGACCATGGCTTTGTTTTGTTGACAGTGAGGTTTTTTTCTAGCCCATGAATAGCTTCTCAGGTCAGCAGATCAAGAACTCTGCAGGAAAACTATCTGCAGGGCAGTTGGGCTGTGGAGCAAAGAGTAAGAGCCAGCAAAGAACCAGAAAGAGATGTCTTGTGATGGGGACATAAGAATAAGTTGGCTGGTCCACATCAAAGATCCATTTAGACTGGTGAGTAACAGTGACCAGCGTGCCAAGGGAATAACAGAAGCAGCAGGACAGCAAAGACTGATATTTCTCTGGCGTATTCCCCTACTCTCCTGTGACTTGCAGCTCAGAGGAAGCCCATTTCAATTTAACATTCCTTGATGATTTCTTGCTGTTTGTTTGTCCTACTGTTTTTTTTAACCCGTGTAAGTTTTAAGTATCACCTTGTCATCATACAGCAATGAATACACCAGTTTACTGATGTACTCTTTGAAGAAATAGTCCTTTTGAATGTTTCAAACCTGCCTCTTGAGCTATTTATTTTATACTTCCTAGTCCTTTAACTGGAGGAGAGACTGAACGGTCATTCCCTGTCTGCCTTGTTCCCTCCTTGCCCTCTGCACATCCCTTTCCAGTCTAAGTTGATGTCCTCCATTTGTAGTACTGCACTGAAGAAAAGGGGACTATGCACTAGAAGCAGGACATTCTGCAGGACTTAAGAGCCAAATTTTTAATGACGGTTCAGTGCCTGTAAGGAATGTGTACATATTTAATATCAATCTCTAAATCCTGAATTGGTATATTATCTTCTACTTTTACCTGTTGCACTCTATTTCACATATTTTCCACCCCACTTTTTTCTCTTACTTTTGATTCCTTGGTCTCCTTCTCCTCGTACAACTCCCAGTACCCTTTTGAAAGCAAAGCAAAGCAAAGCAAAGCGAAAAGAATTTTTAAAAATAATAAGATATAACAAAGAAGTTGATTGCAAGAATCACCCCCCGTATGCTCTATTCACTCACACATCATCTTGCAAATTTTTGCATTTGTGCTGATTCTGACTTGTTATTTTACTGAGTCATAAAGTTGAAATCCCACTTTTTCAAGGTCATTGCATCTCCCAGAGCACTGATTTCTGTAAGCAATAAGAAGTCCAGTCCATGTGGTTTCCAAATCCCTCATTCAGACATACCATAAGATGGTTGGGGTATAACTATGGTCACTTTTGGTTGGGAGGATTCTGCTAACAGTATCCTTAGCAGAATTTATACTCTGCAGCATCCTAAATTCCTTTCACACTACACCCCAAGGCATGCAACATATATTCTCAGTGTGATGCAATAAAAACATCACTGTGGCCATAAGGCAGACCTCACATTAGGAAAAAAAAAACCCAAAAACCCAACCCCCCAAAAAACCTCACAGAAAATAATATGTATGTTTGAGGGCCATGGAGGCATCTCATGGGATCCTGAGAAGCTGTAACTGTGATGTAGTGTGGATTAGATAGTTTCATTTTGAGGAGATTTGTCCTAAACTGTGTAAACACAAGCCATTTCTGGGCTACCTGCTCTCAAAACCAGGGATCACTCCTTCACCCTTTCTTATTTAGCACTGTAAACATATTTTAGACAGCTAAGATCAGAATAAGTCTTTATGCTTACCCCAGTGGTAGTGGATAATGTTTTTGGAGAGGAAAAAATAAGTTTTCCTTATGGGCGTGCTGAATCATTGCACTGGAGGAATTGCAGCCAGCCTTGGGCTGATGCATCGCTTTTCTTTTTATTTTGAAAGGAGTAAACAGGATTGAACTTTTTCTGTAAATAAGCAGCAGCATGTCTCCAGCACGCAAGGAGGAGAAGTGCTGTCGATGCACACGCCACAGCACATTGCTAATGGGACCCTGGAAAGTCCAGTCTCTTCCCTTGCTTTTGTCTTCAGTGGTATTGCCTTTTTAAGACAAAACTACTAATTAGACGCGCAATGATTACAAAAGGATGTATTCCTACAAGAAAAAGAAAAGGAAGAAAAGTCAGAGAAAGGGATGTACACTATTTACTCCCTCAGCTACAAATTGGCATTGAATTGGAGTCTAAGACGTGTATATTAACATTCAGCTGGCTGTTACTGCGAGCCATAATAGACATGAGCATTGACTAGACCCAATATTAGTGATGGTACTGGGAAACCATCCTTGCTTTTGGCTGCCTGAAGGCAGTAGTGATCCCCTGCTTGTCCTATCTGTCAGTCTATTTGATCTCCAAATGAATTGCTTTTGATAACAGCTATATAAATGCAGAACTGTTCCGCTGGGCCTTCTTAAATGAGACTCCTCTCTTTCATCTCCCAGTCATTTCAAAAAGCAGATAGACTTGTTAGAGGTTTTTAATGCAATGATTTATGTTTTATCTTGCCTGGTTTGAGGCAGCATTTATTTAGCACTAAATTCTTCCCAAGCCTATATGTGAGGGAGAAATGCTTCAACACAATATTTGGGACTTAAAATAGTGTGTCTGTGTGCATGTGTGCATGTGTGCATGTGTGTGTGCATGTGTGTACTCTGCCTCATCAGAGAGAAATAAGTGGTGTACTTTCTTTTTAGGAATTCAGTGCTCCAATTCACTCGGATCGTTGCACCTCCAGCCAAATTAAGAGAAACAGGAAGGAAACAATATTTGAAAATCATCTAACTAGGAGCATTCAGTCTAGGGCAAGTAATAAACACTTTGGAGAGGAAGAGAGTGAGAGAAATGTTGTATCTTTATTAGGTTCAATAAAAAGAAAATCTCTGACTCTCCTTAAGTTATTAGCATATCTTAACATTAGCAAAAGTCCACTATAGGAGTGGGTTGCCTATGTTTTGCTTTTTTCATTTTCTTCTTGTTGATGAATGAAGGTCTGCAGCTATTTGGATCTAAAGATCAGGTGAAGAGTTGATTTTTAAGACTCTCATGTTCATTCATAAAGAAATAAGCAATACTTCTGCTGATGTCTGTGCAATGGAAAGAACTGAGGTCCTTTGGAGTAATCCAGGAACATTTGTCCAGATTCCATGTGAAAAGATGAGATAAAATTTCAGACCTGGGCATTATTTTTTTCCTTTGTTTCACTGTAATAATGGCTGCATTGGAGATACAATTCAACCTATGTATTCCCATTGTGAAAGCTTAGGTTATGATAGCACACGAGCATTGGATGGAAGAGAAAGTTCTTTAAAGAAAATTGGCCTAAATATCTTTGGGACAAGGAACCTATGCTCTAAAGAGACTAATTTTTGAAAGCAGTGAAGCTGGCTGGCCTGTCACTGTGTTATGTAGCATATCATTCTCTCTAATGAGAAATAACTGATACATTCAAAAACCTCCTTTCTGCCATGGAAATAAATAATACAATAAAAGGAGCTAAATGAAAAAAGGAAAATATATGTAATTTAAATCCTCTGTTTAAAATAAGGTACCATCTTTGATGCAACAAGGAACTGAGCAGTAATAGGAAAATTAGCCTATTTTTCTTTGAAATGACAAAGCTAATTTTTTGTCTTGAAAGGAAAAGGGAGATTTGGGTTAGCATCAGGCAGAGGTGAGACTACATTCTTCCACATCTCAAGTTGGGGTTGAAGCATGAAGCTGCTATACCGGAGGCCTGTGATAGATGACTTATCCCACCAAGCTTAGGCACATATTTTACACTGGAGCTCAAGTGACACCTATTTCTGTCCAATAGCTATAGAGGCAACTTAGGGATGTGAAACTTCTAAATAGGACTTCGTCCTTTCTTTTCTGTTCCTGGTGCTGCTTCAGTTAGTTAGAAAAGCTAAGTATTGTCTGGAACAAGAAAAGAGACATCCTGAATAAGCCTGATGGTTCAGAGACTATCCTGACAGCTGTTGGCTCCAGCTCAATTAACCCAGGTTCACTGAGATCTTCTATCCCACTGGTTGGAGCGCTTGTCCAGGTTATGTGGATTTTTCCCCAGCTTTGTGTCACAACTGGAGTTTTGTCATACTGAATTCTGGGTGAATGGTCTATTAATGGCATGTTAAAAAAAAAAAAACAAACAAAAAAACACTTCATTTTTTTGCTTTTGTTTATGATGCCTAAATCTGTAAATGTATTCTGGAAAAAATAAGAATAAAAATAATTTCAAAAAACTTCACCAAGGAATACTGTTTTCCCCTTTTTAAGTGTTTGTAAAAAATTGCTAGATTTAACACTTATCCTCAGATACTTTCCACAGTCTTGGATTTGAACTATCTAGCAAATAAAATTCAACGAAGCCCAGCTCTACTATGTTGATTTTGTTAGCAGAAAAAAAAAAAAATCAATGCCATTCTGCAGCTTCATGATATAGCATATATCATATATAGTTAGCTGGATGTTTGGAGATATGTCCCTTAGCTTAGGTGCCAAGTGTCCAAAACCCAATACTTGTGCTGGTATTGCCTGTCAGGTAGCCAGTGACCATCTTCCTCAATACTGCCCAACAGGACCCCTTAGCTTGAATTGTTAGAAGAAAGACGCACACTCCTGGAAACTGCTGCCTGATGGATCAAATATGCAATACATACTCATCTTCCTAGCCTAAAATGCTTCCAAACATGTAAAACAAATATGTAAAGAAACAGAAAATTGTGTTTCTTTGGATATCATAAATCTAGCGATTTGCCATTAATATTAAAAAGTTGTTTCCTGCCAAAGGATACTTGAAAATGCTGTCAAAGCTTTACATGCCTAGACTGTATTTGTATTTATATTTTTATTTACATATGTAGATGTTATTAAAGAAAAAAACACAGAAAATTCAGAAGGTTTTTTTTTTCTTCATTCCATTATGAATGGTATGAATTACCAAAATATAAAAGTAATATTGGATGAAGAACCTTAGACATATATGCTTCTCAGATATCAGTTCCTTCTAGAATGATGTAAAGGAGATTGACGTAAAAAAAAATAAAAAAATAAAAAAAAGAGTTTCGTGAAGTTTAAGTAGCCTGATTCTGCTCTTATCAAAGTCAGGATAACTTTTTTATTTACTTCAGAAGGAATAGCATTGGTGGAGTCCCTCAAATTAATTTTAATCTACATTTATATACACATACATATATTCTGAATATTTATGTGAACTAAAAAGTCTATAGAACAATCCAATCCACTGACAGTTGTTTCATGAATGCAGAGATACCTCCATGTCAAATGCAATTATTGCAAGGAACATCTGTCCAGAAGTAGGCAGAATACTGTCTGCATCTCTTTTCACCTTAAAGGATCTATATTGTTTTCATTTGGAAATGTTTTCAAAAGACCATTTTTCTAAACATTTTTGTTCTTAAGGAATAAAACTCAATTGATGGCCATGTTTTAAAAAAAACATTGAACACTTTATAGAGTGTTGTTCTTTTCAGAGTGCCCAGATTTCCACTGGAAGAGATCTAAAATGTGTGTGGAAGAAAAATTGAAAGCCTGTGGAGAAAAAAAATCAGTGGGGAAAAAAAATGCCACTTATTTCAGTCCCTGTAAAAAATGTTCTTATTGCTACTGTTACTTATTTGCCAGTTACAGTAGTTTAGGAACAGTTAGTGATAAAAATATTTTGTCTCCTGAATGCATCAGTGTTGTCCAAGTTAGCAGCGACTACAGCTTTTTAGCAGATAGTCCAGCTCCATTAGTAGGATGCATTTGGTCCTGCAATCTGCCTTAGGACGTGACCAGCTAGACCGTGTTTAATTCCAGTGTCAGTTTTGGCGTCTCTTCTTTGTGGCACGTTGTACAAACTAGGCTTGCCCCTAGATGGAGGAAAGTATTTAGGATTAGGATCCTAATTAGGAATTGGATCTGTCAGGCTCTCTAGCCCAGGTGACTGTACTGAACAGCCAAATTAGGAGGGTGGTGGTGAAATCCTGGCCAGGAAGGTCAAGGAAAAGCTCTCCTGGACCTCACCCATTTTAGACATCTAGCCTGGTGTGCTGGTTTGGGCTGGGATAGAGTTAATTTTCTCCATAGTAGCTAGTATGGGTCTCTGGTTTGGATTTGTGCTGAAAACAGTGTTGATAACTCAGGGATGTTTTCGTTACTGCTGAGCAGTGATTACCCAGAGCCAAGGGCTGTTCTGCTTCTCACCCCACCAGCAAGTTGGGAGGGGACACAGCTGGGACAGCTGACCCCAACTGACCCAAGGGAGATTCCAGACCATAGGATGTCATGCTCAGCATACAAAACTGGGGTAAGAAGAAGGAAGGGGGGACGTTTTGGAGTGATGGCGTTTGTCTTCCCAAGTCCCCGTTACCCGTGATGGAGCCCTGCTCTCCTGGGGATGGCTGAACTCCTGCCTGCCCATGGGAAGTGGTGGATGAACTCCTTATTTTGCTTTGCTTGTGCATGTGGCTTTTGCTTTACCTGTTAAACTGTCTTTATCTCAGCCCACGAGTTTTCTCACTTTTGCTTTTCTGATTCTCTCCCCCATCCCACTGAGGGGGGAGTGAGCGAGCGGGTGCGTGGGGCTGAGTTGCCGGCTGGGGTTAAATCACGACACCCAGGTCTTTTGTGTTTTTCTGGTCTATTTAGATCAGTGCTAAATCTGCAACATAGACAAATTTAAAAAGTACACTTCAAGGACTGGATAAAAAAAAACAAGGTTTCAAACTTTACAGAAGATGAGTCAAAATCTGCCCTCAGTGTCACTGATTTGAGTAACTCTTTTGATTTTTACTTTGGTTTGCACTGCCACAATTGAAGGCTATTAAAGCCTACTACCTCCATAAGAATTTGACACAAATATAGTTGAAACCAGAAAAAATGCCCTCACAAATACTGCTTATCTTTGGATCAGAGAAGACCAAAAAGCATAGGCTATGTTTGTGCTCTAAAATGAAATAGTTCCAGAAAACATTCCCAAGCCTTGAAACTCCACTGCTGATAATAGTAAATTGTTAAGAGTGGTTGTGGCTCAGGAGAGATAGCAACGATTCCTGGACCAGGAATCATTTCCATCACGCATTTTGCATGGGGTCACACAGTGCTTTAGGGATCAAGAACTCTTATAATGGATATGGCCAAACATCATGGATTGGCTTCAGGGACAGTGAATGGTCAGGGCATATTTAATTTACGGTTAGATGTATCACCAGGATTGCTGCAGGAGCAGGGCGCGGGTGATCTGGGTGTTTCTGTTGGTCTTGTATGATTTCAAAGAAGAAAGTAAAGTGCCAGATCCTTATATCAGATTGACAAAATATGAGGAAAGTGATATCACAGTACAATTTCTGCTGTTCAGGAAATCTAGCATACAGAACAGAAGACAGAGACTTTCAGAAAAGTTTAAAAATCATTTGAGTAATGGAATAGAAACATTATTTATCAGTTTTGACAGATGAGAAACTACAGTACAGAGAGACTAAATCCAAGATTTTATATTTTATTTATGTATACAGATATATATATATACACATATATAAATTTATATATGGGAGCTCCTGCTGTTGTAGAGGACTCAATGTAACTGGGCAAGTTTCTAAAGAGCACAGTATGCTGAAAACATGGCCTTAAGCATCACAATAAAAGCTGAGTGCTGTTGATGGCAGTAGAAAAGCATGAAAATGTTCCATTTGAAATGTCTTCTTGTTGAAAAATGTTTCTTAAATTGGAGTTTTCTATAGGAAGTGTTTCTTATGAGAAAAATGGTTTGCATTTTTGGCAACCGAAAGTTGGCCAGAATTCAATTTTTTTTTTCCAACTATTGGCTTTCTGACCAAATTTTAAATACTTTCTGAGGCTTGGCTATCTGAAAATGCAGAATTTCTAGTTTTTCTCTAAATAGTATTTTAGAATAAAACACCTTTTCTGTCTTCTGGATATTTGGGTTTTAGGAAAGCACCAAGGAAGTGTTTGCTTTAAAGCCTTAATGACAAGGCGATGGGCACTTCAAGACTTATCGTTAAGTTACACACCCAAGGTGCCCAAGAAAACGGTGGCAAAACCGTGACTTTGCTCTTCCGAACAGAAGGTCCACACATTTTTCTTGGTAGGTACCATCTGCCTGTCCCTTAATGCAGAAGTTCTAGGCCATTTCCGACAAATATTATGTAGACAAACAGGATTAACTATTCATGTTCTTCAGTTTCCCAACGCAATAACGCAGATCACCTTTGCAGGGGAATTTCCATACGTGCCATCAGTGAAAGCCCTTTTTACCGAGCGGGAGAGCAGACCCCATTCTGGTAGTATTTTTTGTTGTTGTTTTGCTTTCAGTCTGTAAGGGGTTCAGGCAGCTAATTTTGGGTTGGAGCAGGGGGAGAGCAAGAAGAAGAAGGGATGCAGCACTCCGATGTTTTCCCCTGTACAGCATCACTTATTAAAATCCTGTTGTCCTGACCATTGTTGTTGCCATTGAAGTCTGGTTTATTTACTTGAAAATCTGATTTGTTTCATTTTATTACTGTGTTTGCGAAGTAACTGATATCAGATTCTGCAGGAAAGAGCTGCCATTTACCAGCAGGCTGTGATGGCTCTGACGCGGTCTGCAGGACCGGCTCCGAGGCTTGCTCTGCCCCAGGGGCTCTCGCAGAAATAAGATTACTGGCAATAACTGCTTCAACTGCTTTGAATAACAGACACAACTCAGAGAGCATAAAATTAGCATAAACACAGCATCAGTGTGTTCCCTCGGCGGATACGAGACAGGCAGGATATGGAAAATTGACTGAAATGGGGTCAGGCGCTGCTGAAATCGGAAAGGCAGGAACCGCTGCCGAGCGGAGAGGTGGCGTCGCTGCTAAGAAATAAAGAAATAAATAAAATGATAGCTATGAAGTTTTAATGACAACACTTTCAGAGGGGTGTACATTAAAAATGCAGCGCCGGTGTCAGAACACCCGAAATGTTGTCTTTCCAGGCAAATTACGCTTCACCATCCTTTGGCTTTTGACTCCTGATTGGGTGGAGGGAGGGGAAGAAATAACCATAATAATAATAACAACAGCAATAACAGCAATTTCCTTTAACAAATTTCCTGGTTTGGGTGGTTTTTTGGGGGGGAGGGGGAAGAGAAAAGGTGGAAGAAGGGTGGGCTGTGATAATTTGAGGAGGATGCCCTAGATTTCTTAATGAGTGGTAGTGAGTATCTTGCAGCACTCCTATCTTTTTATATTTATCAAATATTAAAATGGGAGATGCTTACTGACACATTCAATAGAGAAGTATGTGAAAAGGGGAAAGCACAGCAGCTCTGATTTTGCAGTTTTTATTAATGAGGTGTTGCAGAAACTGCTTGCAACAGATTTACCCATGGAGCTCTGGATGTCTAAACCCTCAGACCTGTTCATACTGAGAGAGCTGGAACTAGCACATGTTTAAAATCAGAAGTTCCTCAGAAACCCAAACTACTGAAAAAGACCCATAGCGAGCGTGTTTATCTCATAACCAGCATGAGATTTAGGATATTGTTTTCAAAGCAGCCTCCCCTCCTTTGAAGAAGAGATGCCAGAGGAGGGTAATCCGCATCGGTGGAGCATAGGTTGTTTTCATTCAAGACAGAAAACGTTTATGACTCTGCTCCTGCTTCCCACTGTTGGGACTCTGTCCTTCACATGAAATGGGGACTCAAAGTCTCAGGATCAAAGCCGTTTATCAAGCCAACTTACAAAGCAGAGCCTGGGACCTACTTTCAGAAAAGGGCTTTAACCTGTAGGTACTTCAGATTAATACAATATTCCATGTTTCAACCATCTTTAGCCAATGATGAAGAAAATTTAAAAAAATATTTTTTTTTTTCCTAAAATTCATCAAAGATGGTTTGGGGAGATTGTTTATCTTCCTTCCTTTCTTCCTCCTTCTTTCCTTTGCTTTCTCTTTTTCTCTTTCTCTGCCTTTGCTCTCTCCCTCTCTCATGCAGAAGCTTCTTCAAGGCCGTGGTAGGGAAAGATGGGGTGTCATCAAATATTAATCTTTGCCTGAAAAATGATCTGTTGAAGGCCAGGAATGTTACATGAGGTTTCCACTGTCACAAGTGATAGAGAGGACGAAGGGAAACACCCAGAAGTGGGGAACTTTAGCTAACCACCTTCAAGAGAGTTAACTGTGTAGAAAAATAAAAGAGAAGAAAGTCTGGATAGAGCAAAGTATGGCATACTATTATTTTTTAACTAAGGTCTGCAGTCAGTTGTATGAGGAAGTGAGATCTAGAGCGAGTTGTGGAGTGAGTTTTAATGTTCTTGCCATTAATATTTTATCTTTTTTATTATTATTATTTTCATGACCTTTATAATTTCCTGAATTGAAATAGGGTCAGAAAAGACTCTGAGAGAAACAGTACTGCTAGCCTAGCCAGCAGTTGCCTTAAAAAAAAAAAAAAAGCCTGATATTGTCAGATTTCAAGGCCAACAAAATTTATGAACAAGCTTTGGATGTGAAATGAAACTCTTGACAGTGTGCCCTTGTCTATAAAAATAAGCGCTAATGACCCTCTGTCCCTTGCTGGTAGATCCAGAGGAAAGGGCAAGTTTAAAAAGGCCCGGGAAACTAAACTACTTTTTCACCCTTAAAGGTGGTCTTTTCAGGTCAGAGGGAAGGCACGTGGTTGTGGAGCATGGGTATAGCATGCCTGGGGACAAATAAAAGACATTTTTCTCCCCAAGGCATCAATCCAGCATCTCTCACCAGCACCACATTCGTTAAACAAATAAGCAGATGAATGTACCAGAAGAATATGCAAGGAAAAACAAATCAGACTTATAAAACGTCTTGGAGTCCAGCCATGATTTTCCTACGGAAAAAACTTAATTCCAGTCTCCTTCTCACAAAGGACCTTTTTCTCTCTCTCTATTGGGGTTAACCAGCATTTAATTGATTTATTCAGGAATATAATTGATTCTGATGACGGTGGCAGGACTAAGCCCTCAAAGACTGTAGCTTACTGGCACGCAGGCTATCATGGTCCTCATTCATTTAGCTTAACTGCGGCTCCCGTGTTAGATGCATAGTTGCCCTAGGCTCCCTCCGTAATCCGTGGAAAGAGATAGGCTTCTCCGGAGAGTGGTGCGCATCTAGCCCGGGCTAAATTCCTATCTGACAGCACTTTTCTCAGTGATTGTAACTGGGTCTGGGATGCCCATGTGGGATACCAGGCAAACACCTAAAGTTTCATTTACTAGTAGCAATGCAGCCTTAGCGGCCAAAACCTTCTCATTGTCTCTTGCTACTTATACTACTATTGCTACTGATACTGCCTTGTACCAAACATGGATCAAAAGCTTTGCAAATCAGACTTTTTAATTTTTTTTTTTTATGACTCATGGCTTCACATAATAGAAATACAAAGGCCTGCAAGTTTTATGATCATCCTCATCTTCATTGCATTGTCTTCTCATGTATAAATCCAGATTTGAATGATTTGGCTGAAAATTAGACCACAAGTGAGATGATTAAAAAGACGCTAAAAGTGGAATCACCCATTTTAAAAAATGAATGATCTAAACATGGAAGTTCGCTTCTCTGTGCTTCCTTCTCCCCCTCTCTCACCTGTGTTGGTCATTTTCACAAGTAATCTTTCCTTATTCTTAAAGAAAATAAATACACATCTTAAAGGAGATTTTCATTTTTCACTGAAAGATATATTTTAAAGGAAATAACATATAATAAACTTCAGTTGTCTGTTACCAAGCAGCTTCTAGTAAAGGCAACACTTGCTACTCTCTAATCCTCTAAATATGATCTAATTTTGATTTGGGACCATACAAATAAGGTTAAGAAACAAGATGAAATTGACTTTAAAAATCACTGAGAATATACATTTACTGAAGTATCATGAGACTTCCATAAACATTTTTAGAAGTTGTTAATGTCACTATCTGAAATCCATTAGATTTGAGTAAGAAAACAATTCTGATTCAGATAAGACTGACTAATCTTTCTTAGTTTTGGATGATTAATTCATACACTAAGGTGCCAGTCCTAGAGAGACTTGTTTGCATGTCTTTTCAGCTCTTTTGACCCCAGTTATATACTGTTCATGGCATTAAGGCCATATGCAAATTTTTTCCAAGGCTAGAAACTCAGTTTGCAGGTTTTTTTAATCCCCGTGTTTCTGGGTGTTGAAATGAATAATTGAGATTTGCAGGAGTGTTTAAAAACTTTTCACTTAAATAATATTTCTGAAAACAAACAAACAAACCACTTGTAATTGGATGAATACTGTGAGAAAAAGAAGTAAATTAGCCTGTCAGTCTTCTGAATATTGTCCTGAGTATGACTGAAGAAAATAAAAATATTGTCCTAGTTCACAGGAATCCTGGGATGCTAAATACAGTCATTAACAAAACCGAAAAATGTTGACATCCTCACAAGCAAGTTCTGGAAAGCAAACTTTCATTACTATGTCTCAGTTTCATTTAATGCCTAATTTCCAATGATCTGGTTAATTCCCTCAAATGTCTGCTAATCTTCTTTCATATAATTTTTCCTGCTGAAAACAACATCAGCCAGTTGTTGGTAAGCAGCTTGGTACTAACTCATTTAGTAAAACAGAGGCTTGTAATCAGGTGGCACTTGGCCAAGATGCCCAAATCAACACCCTCCTTATTATTCTTAGTCCTGCTGCTTTTATGATGATGATTTTTACATACTGGCATACTGCCTACTCTTATTGGATTTATGGCTTCTATCAGGTAGGTAATGAGTCAGGAGCCATCACAACCATTCAATTTTTAATTTAGTTTCTAGAGCCGAAGTCTATGGCAATATAAGCTACCTCTTCCATGTTTAGAAATCAAGCGTAAGTGGGGAGAGGCATAAGATACTGCTAAGAGAGCTGCAACACAGACACAAAGAAAAGAGTTACTTGCATTATTTAAGCAATGTTGAATGTCCACCAAAACAAGGACATCAACAAAACTGACAGGAACTGAATGTAGCCCAGCAACATAAAGTGAAAGAAAAGTAGCATTAGTTTATCCATTATTTACTGAACCTTTGTTTAATAGTAGTTTGTCACAAATATGTCCCATTCAATCCAATAAATTTATAGATTAAGCTCCTTTTCCAGGCATCCAATGATAAGTATGTCTCAGTGCAAATTTCCCAAAGTTCTCATTTCTGACACTTTCTGTAACATCATTGCTAACCTTTCCAGAAACTTCAATAACCAGCATTTGCCTGAATTTATTCCATTGCCTATTCATTACAGACTTCTAGAAATGTTGGAACAGGGATAAAAATGGAGAGACATTGTCCTATGAGATTTACAACCTCAGGAGCTCTTACGACAGCATCTTTGAAGCTACTCTAATAGTGCCAAGAGGATCTTATTTAATGACATTTCCAATACAGGTCAAGTAGGGTAACTATTAAAAAAAGAAAAAAAAGGCAGTTCAAATAACATTTTAACTGGAGGTATTTGGAACAACAGAGAGAAACTCTTGATTCCCGAAGCTGCTTTTTCTGCTTGAATCATACTTTTATGGGTGCATCATAGTCAGCAATCAAGATTCCTTCCAACCTCTTGTGGGGAACAGAAGACTGAACCTGAATTCAACCTGAATTCACACTCCTGGAGGTCCACAAAGAGCTTTAAGGTAGAAAGAAACAGTTAAGTCATAAACAGTACCATCAGGTGGGATTCATCTGCCCACAGGTATGTTTCTGTAGATTGGACATCTGTGCCTGTCTGTAGCTGTATCCCAACTGCCTTGAGAGTCAATGGAGAGAAGGAAGAGCTTGCAATTCCTTCTGTACTAAAGTACTTCTAAAATACATCAGATGAACAAACACTTATTTTTCTGCACTGAATATGAGGAGAGCCTTGGCTGCCCCGCTCAGCCGTAGCTGCCCGCAGTATAAAGTGACAGGAGGTGAATCCCACCGTTGTTTCAGATGCTAATGGGTGTCAGGCTTGAGCCAATGCCTCAAGCATTAAAATCTTCCTTCAAAACATTGTCTTCCTTAAATTCTGGACACATAGATTTCTTTACCTAATTTAAAACCGGGTAATTGTGGTGTTTAAATCAAAATTTTAATCTCCGGGGTTTCTTCTAAAATCAATAATGGGAAGTAAAGGTACTTGGAGAGGGTGACTGATCCCCTTTTAAAATATGTATCAAAGATAGGTTAGACAAATTGCTCTCAGAAAGTGCCTGTTCCTTTCCATTGACCACAAAGGGGTGCTGGAGGAGAAATTTGGTCTGACATCCTAATTTTAAACACAAACTAAAACTAGCCAGGTTTAAAACCATCACTTACTTCAGTGGGGATAATTTAGGTCTGAATATCTCTAGTTCTTCTTCTACCAGCAATGTTCTACCACTTGTGGAAAAACAAGAAAGAAGCCCAAGGCAGCACACCAACCACTACCTTGTGTGCTTTGAAACTGAAGGTGGTAACTGTCAGGATGTCCAGACATTGATCAAGTGAATAAAACCGGAACAAAGTTAAGTACACTTTTGTTGTTCTTGGTGTTAATTTTACTGCTAAATTTCCTGGCTCTGTGTTGAGTTTGCTGAGATCTGAACTGGTTCTTTCTGTATGCAAAGAGATTCACTCCTGCTGAGGCTCTTACATATTTTATTATTTATTTTCTAGTAATTAGTCTGAACCACTGACTCAAACAGAACTAGCCAAGTGAAAAAGAAAATATAACAAAGTCCCCCAATATGTTGTCTTTGCCTAGGGCAATAAGCAGCTGATGGCTAATGGGACAGATGATGCTCCTCTTCTCAGTTCATCCATTTAGCTGCTTGTTTAAGACACAAGAATGCTTATGTGCCTTGACCCACACTTTGGCATTTGAAACTTTCATATGTGTTCTTGGTAAAGCTGGACAGGTATTTTTCCTGTCCTTTGGAAAAGACCAATTTTTCAGCAAAGCTTGAAAACTGAAGTATTTCGCTTTGCAAATACACACATGCTACCTTTCAAAATTAAGTTAGCTGTCCCTTCCTCTCTTTCTCTGGCGATTACAGGGCAAGCTGCGTCTCTGAATGCACTGCAAAATCCTCTCCTGGAAAAGCAAAGAAGTGGCAAATGACAGTCCATCATCAGCAAATGTTGTGGGAGATGCAGCACGGAGATAGAGGGGGAGGAGAGAGCAATCTGAATTCTGTGAGGGATATTAATGTATTAATGAGGTTATACAAAGAGAAATAGCTGGGAGGGGGGCAAGAATAGCGCCCTGCAACCAGGTAACAACCAGATAACGGCAACCACAGTTGCTTCTGGTATTAAGTTTCCTCTCCTGAGACAAATGTCAATCACAGGTGACATAAATTGCCTACTGGAGATATATCTGTACTCTTTGGGAGCTAGCCTAGAACAGATGCCTGACTTTAAGACAGGCAAAGTTTGGTTACATTACTTTGCTAGTTTTATCAAAGTTGGGAAATGATCTGCAACCTGGGGACATAGCTGTCTAATAATTTAACAGGGTGTAGTTAAAGTTACTGAGTGAAAAAGCATGGATGCTCCCTTAAGCTCTTGGTTTACCAAAGGCTTTACGCACTGGAAGAAATTCCGCTACTACTGCTTATCTAAATAGTAGCTGAGTATAACTACTAGAAGGTCATTTATATTAACAACTTCAAGGCACAGTGCTTCTTAAAAACACATCAGTTTTGCCCGCTGCACAAGTCATGTGTCCTACCTTTTTTTCCTACTCCCTGCCCTCTGGTACGTGTCAGTGCTGTTCCTGAGGTCAAACTGAGTGAGAATCTGATGGCAGGAATCAACACTGATTTCCACATTGACTGTGTTTATTTCTATTCATTCCCTTGGGGACTTTGAGGTTTGTCTGTTTTGTTTTCTTCTCTTCTCATTTTCTTCCAAGGAATTTTACGGCTGCCTGTAAGGGAGACAATCCAGCTTTGCTAGCTGGCAATGGGAGCTTGGGGGCACCCTGAAAATGCTGAAAACTCTTTGCTTTCTGGAATGTTTGTTTAAGAAAAGTGAGTTTACACAGTTTCTGCTGAGTGCTTGCTCCACAAAAAGGTTTGCAGCTCACAGGTACAAAACACCTTCCCAACCTCTCTTCCAGAGCTCCAGTACTGTCTTTAGCGTACAAAGTCTTATGCCTACAAGGCAGAAACTGGCATTAGAAATACTTTTAAAGATCTACAGGACGTTTTCTCAGCAGTGCAATAAAGCATCAGGATCCAGTCCTAATCCATAAAAAGGTGTAGACTATCTCATAATTATACCTGCAATTCAAGATTCTCTGTCTGTTCCTCCGAACTCCCTCCTTATCCATACTCCATCCAGTCTCTCCATTGGACAGGAAAGTACCAGACCTCAGAGAGGACATGTTGACAAAAGATCCCTTTATGCTAGAAAAATTTGTAACTGGACTACTGGTCTCCTTTTAAAATGAGTGAGGCCAATAAATCAAAGGGAAATGGTGAAATATCTGAGTCTAAATTAGTGGGAGAGACATGCAGTGACTAATTGCTTCTTTTAAGTCAAATTGTATTATGTCTATATTATAGATCATAAAATCACAGAATCTCAGAATGGTTTGGGTTGGAAAGGACCTTCAAAGATCATCTAGTTCCAACCCCCCTGCCATGGGCAGGGACACCTTCCACTAGACCAGGTTGCTCAAAGCCCCATCCAACCTGACCTTGGACACTGCCAGGGATGGGGCAGCCACAACCTCTCTGGGCAACCTGTTCCAGTGCCTCACCACCCTCATTGTAAGAAATTTCTTCCTTATATCTAATCTAAATCTACACTCTTTCAGTTTAAAACCGTTACCCCTTGTCCTATTACTACAGGCCCTGTTAAAATGTTTCTCTCCATCTCTCCATCATTTTCAGGAACTTCCTCAGCTTCAGTAACTGTATACCCATCTAACTTAAGGATGCTGCATTTCCAGTGAAGATGTCCACAACAATCCTGAAAGAGGCAGCCACTCTTGAGAGTGACCCCAGTTGGGCAGCTAAAACTAGAAACACCTGAAATCAACAGCAAAATATGAAAAATTCTACTTCTACACTACCCCCACAATAAAATCTGATCTCCCAAGAAAAAAGGGATGAAGGAAAGGAGGTTTTACTTATACTCTGTGAGTTCTTTTTTTCTGCTTGAAAGAGAGAGAAAAGGAGGGGATTTAATGATTTGGTTCTGATTGGCAAACTGTGCCACTCTTCCTCCGATGTTCCTGTCCTCCTCCAATCTGTTTTCTCTATCCTCTTCCTCTTCGTCTTCATGAGGCATACAAGCAAACGACTTCGACAACACCAAGCTTTCAACTCTCCTTCTTAATCACTAAACTCAGTGCTCCCTGTCCCCATCCCTGCCTCCTTCCTTTTCTTCCTCTGCATTTTCACTGCCCATCATTTCCCCAGCTACGCAGACCAGACCGAGCTCTCACCTTCATCTTTTATTTGCACAGCTTTGCCACCTCTTGCTCGCATAACACAGTTTTGTCTTGCAGTGCTCCTGGGACCCGGTTCTTGGTTTGGTTGGTTTTGGTTTGTTTTCCCCTCCTTTCCTTCGTTTTTTTCTGTGTAAGTTGAATTGCTGAATCCACAGCAAAGTCATCAGCTTTCGGGAGATCATCACCTGAGATCACCTCTCTGCCTGTAAATGGCATGTTGGAGCTACCTGGCCAGAACAGGCTCTTACTTTTGCTTATGTATTAAATGTACTGTAACTGCTGCCACCAACAGGACGTTCAACAAAAATGAGACATTTTTCCACCCACTGCTCTAACAGCTAGGTCGCAAAAAGAGATAATGAATAGATTAGAAGAATTTACATTCTAATATCAGTTTATTTGCTGTAACAAGCTCCCTTCTGTACAATCTCTCTCATAACCATCCCTCCAGATGAGCTAAGCAGAACATGCTGGTTTTTCTCATCCAGATTGCAAGAGGGATCTGAAACATGTATATTTAAAATATGACCATTTTATACAATGCACAAAGGAAAATAAAGATGCTAAGAGAAAGGAGTAATGAAGAAAATGGAAGAAATACTTTCACCTGATTCACTGATGACTATGACCTAAAGACACTATTTTTAGTGAAGAAGCTCAGCAGTAAAATCTGTTTGCCAGTGGCAGAAAAAAGTCTGTTTTGTGCCTGCAAGTCCTTCTGCAAGAGCTACTGCATGATTATTGATTTTCTGAAACTGGCTGCCTCAAAGTGAGAATGCTATCATGAGTTCACAAGTTGCAGTACCGTGTTAGTACAAAATGCTGAACATTGTTTTTCCCATGTTTTAGTATTTTTATAGGCCATTGTCAAACTGTATCTCAAAAAGTTTAAATAGCTTAGTTTTCTCAGAAAGAATCCATTTCTTTATATCCTGAGAAAAATGAAGCCAAACCCTTTTTCCACTATAAAAATGAGATGCAAAAAAGGCACAGAAGTTTCCAAAGTTCCTATTCATTATCTCTAAAAAAAAAGAAGAAAAAGAAAAGTTTAAGAAATAAGGAAGAAATGTAAGTGAAATAAAAACTTGGCCTCAATTGCAACTTTATATACATACCATCAATGTACTACTTCTTTGGAGAATATATCCAAACTCTCTCTTGCACTAATATAACACATAGTATTGCAGCTTTTAAAAGTCAGTTTGATTTCTTTTTTGTTTTTTTTTTTTTTTTTTGTTACACATACTTGTCTCACTACATTTAGTTCAATGTAAGCTAAACTGAAGAGTTTCAGTTTGACTCTGGTTTGCAGGGTTCCAATTAGCCCCAGATATATTGAAATTCAAAGCCCTTCAGAATAGAGTGAAGGCATGTTTATTTTCATTTTGGAAGGAAAGCTTCCCATAAAAATAACTAGAACCTAAATTGCTATTCCATGTTGTCATTTAATTTTGTGGATGAAAATTAGGTATGGGATTTGGATACCTCATGGTTCAATTCTCATGTCGTTGGGATTAAGGAAATTATTGTGAAGGAAGGCAGGATGAGGGCATAGAGCACAACAGATAATCTGAAATGATTCTTTATTTAATTCTGGAACAACAGTGCTCACACAAGGCACTATTGTGGAGTTGCCATTGGACTGGGGCCTATTTTGTTCAATTTCCATATACAGGGAAATTGCTCCCAGCTCCCTCAGGCAGCTTTGCAGATCTGCTCAGGGATACTGAGGAAAATTAATCTGAATTAATTTTTGAAGTGGATTAGTTCAACTAAATTAAAACACCGTGTGGACTCTCTCATTCAGAATTAAAGTGGCTTTAATTCAGTTTCGCTTCATTCAGTTTAACATTGGATGAAACAAGACAGAGTTTAGGCTCCTTTAGAATTATGTCCAGCTGAATGCAATTTAAATTCCCACCTTCAATTAATTTGGAGTTATTTTGCTGACTGTCCCTGCATAAACAATAACATAATGTCCGTGAAGGACAGAACATGGGATACAAAGATCTCTGTCCGTAGATGGGGCACGGGCAGCGTGGTGGGTTCCTTTCCCACTCCAGTTTCTCTCAGCCTCTGCTGAGGAGGAACCTGCAGGAAGGACATCTCAGCCCTGTTGTACATTCGGTCTCTTCTCAGCCTGGCTAATGTAAGGGTTTATAAAATGTGAAAGTGTTAAATGGACTCCTTTTTCAAGCCTTTTTTATTCAAAGGATAGTTACGACTTCCAAGTCACTAGTGACGTGCACTGTATGTGTAGAGTTGCCTTTCCACCCCTTTACAAGCCTCCAGAGCCTGCTGCTCCTCTCACCTCTTCAAATGAATCATTATATTAAAAAAAAATGGACTATTTTAAGCATGGAAGTCAGCTACTCACCAGGAGTGGGAGGAGCAAAAGAAAAAAACAAAGGCCTTATTCAAATACCTTGGGAACATAAACGGACCTATTTTCTCATGGGCAAATTCCCCCTTTCATAGATGTGAGAGACCATGTTCCTGTTGATGGTGGGGTATTCCTGATACACATCAACAAGAAAATAGGGCATATCAACTAAAAAAACCCTGACTCACGTTAAATCAATTAAAGGTATTCTCCATCTGGTTCTACCCAAGGGGTTTGTACTGATTTAACTAAATTGGTTTCTAAACTGATTTAGTTAAATTGGTGCATAAACTGTGCGTGGAACAGCCAGAAGTAAGTACAAAAGAGTCTAAGTAAGTCAAACAAACCCAACTGAGTATAAGAGGTGCAGTGAAAGAGTTGGGGAAGAGATTAAGAGGCAGCAAAACATTTAGGGGTTCCATGGAGTGATTCCGAGCGCAGCTGTAGATCTGACAAAGACGTGAATGTCCGTCTCTTCCCACGCTAACTGTTGGCCTCAAAGCCCTGAAAGGTGCGGGACTGAGCCTGGAAATCCAAGGAGCACGTTCAGAAAGGTCCAAAGTGGTGGCACGGAAGGTGGCTGCTGTACTCGGTGCTTCATCCCGCCAGTGCTGACCTACAGAAAACAAATGGAGTGGCAGAAGTGTATAAAAGGCTGTTTAGGAAGGGTGGTTAAGAGATGCCAGATATCAAGTGCAACAGAGAGGAGGTAAAGACAAGAGCTATGAAGGGCTGAACTTTGGTACCAGGAGGTAGCCTTACGGCTAAAACTATTCCTAAATAGTCAAAGTTCAGATCCAGTTTGGGTTGGTGTGGTGGGGTTTTGGTAGTGGTAGAGGGGCTGCAGGGACAGCTCCTGTGAGAAGCTGCTAGAAACTTCTCACAGGCTCCAAGCTGGACCCGCCTCTGGCCAAGGCCAAGCCCAAGCCCAATCCCATCAGCGACAGTGGAAACACCTGTGGGAAAACAGATTTAAGAAGGGGAACCTGCAGTGAGTGAAGGGAGTGGAATGTGAGAGGAACCCCTGTGCGGACACTGAGGTCAGTGGAGGAGGGGATGCCCCTGCAGCCTGTGGGGAGGCAGTAGGCTGTCCCCCCCCCCCCCCAGCCCACGGAGGGGAGCAGAGGACCCCCAAAATGGCTATGATGCCTTGGGAAAGCCCGTGCTGGAGCAGGCTGTGCCTGAAGGACTGCAGCCCATGGAAGGGACCCACACTGGAGCAGTTCATGGAGGACTGTCTCCTGTGGAAGGGTCACAGTGCTGGAGCAGGGGATGAGTGAGGAGTCCTCCCCCTGAGGAGGAAGGAGTGACAGAGACAAGGGGTGAGGAACTGACCCCAACCCCCATTCACGGTCCCCCTGCACCGCTGGTGGGGGGAAGGTGGAGAAAATCGGGAGTGGAGTTGAGCCGACAAGGAGGAGGGTGGGGAAGGTGTTTTAAGATTTGGGTTTACTTCTCATTATCCTTGTTTTGATTTGATTTGTAGTAAATTTAATTGATTTTGCTTTTTTCCCCAAGTTGAGTCTGGTTTTTGCCTGTGACCATAAGTGGTGAGTGATTCCTCCCTGTCCTTGTGTCGACCCATGAGCTTTTCTTTATATTTTCTCGTCCCTATTCCAACGGCGAGGAGGAGTGAGCAAGCAGCTCCATGGTGCTTTGTTGCCGGCTGGGCTTAAACCTTGACAAGATCCTAGAACCGCTGTTGATTCTTCTTATCTGGCAGTGAAGAAATCATCCCGTGCACCTATCTCAGGGCATCTGCAGTGGCCATCACCATGGTTGTACTGGAACTTCTGTCAGTGTAGCTTAGACAAGTGAACTGACCCCCTTCCTAGCCAATTCCTGGATGTATTTTAGGAGATCGCATGAGCTATGGACTGTTTCCAGTGGGCAGTTTGGGTGTGATCACCTTATTCTGGAGGCTAAGAGAGTTTAATTGCAGAGCCACATCCAGACAATGCAGGATGGCTTTGGGGCAAAGAGTGTCCTGGAAATGTTTAATTTACTAGTACAGTTATGGCCTTTGTGCCTCAGTTCTCCAACTCTAATATGGAGTATTATTTTGTATGTGTTTTGTGTACATGTGTACAGTTCAGGGAATAGGAGATGGGATACTGGATTGTAGATATTAGGAATGTCAAAGACCTGTTACTTTTAATTTTGGCTCCCTGTCCTCTCTTGCTCCAAAGGAAGAACCAGTCACAGATCATGTTCCTGTGAATAAGTTTTCATAGGGTGCTATTCATCTCACTTGAGCTAAGCAAAAGATGAAGAAATTACTAACAGCATCATGTATCATTAATTCCCAGAACTGCTTCACCAAACCACCCTTGTGTTTTGAATTGGTATTACACTTGCAATAAGTGCCAGCATTCTCTCTTTCTTTTCATGAGTTTTCTAATTATAATCTCCCTGGGCACATGCCCAGTTTTCATACAATTTTTGGACAACACTGAGGACATTCTCAGTGTTTGTGATGATGGGAAAGAGAGGAATTATGCACAGCATGAAACTTCCTGATGCTTCTTGATGTTTTGAGATTGTATTCACATGACAAATACTGTTTCTTTTCTGTTCAACCCCCATAAATCCTCTGGCTGGCACATCGCAAATGCTCATGAACATAATTTGGGTCTTTCTGCTTCCTGTGCAAGTCATTTTCCTTCCATCTACTTCTGTACTGGACACACACAGTGCTAAGTCCATTCAAAAATGACCACAGATGAAAGCACTCACTGTTTGGACATTCAGCTGCTTCCTACAGCTGGCAGGTAATCAAAGCTTCTCAGATGGCTTATCATGCATGTGAGAGATGCTCAGATAACGAAGTGACTGAGGACACGTATGGACCTATAGCAGATAGAACTGACACGAGTTTGTTAGTACTCAGAGAGGATAGCTTCTTAGCTCTACTGGTTTTGGCTGGGTTAAGGTTAATTGTCTTCATAGTAGCTGGTATGGTGCTATGGTTTGGATTTATGACCAAAACAGTGTTGATAACCCAGGGATGTTTTCGTTAATGCTGGAGTACCCTGAGGTGTCTCAAATGGCCTAATAAAGGGACACCGACATGTCTATGCACTCATTATAGTCAATGGGGAACCAAACTATGAAGCTGAGAGAGCAGTTCAGCTTATCCCAAAACAGATATCTACTTTTGGGAAGTTGAATAACCCTCAGTTCTCTGTTGTCTAAGTGTAGGTGGAGATTGTCCTTCCAGGCTTCCAGCTGTCTCATCAGAAGGGCGTAAGTGTTCCTTAAGTCCTGTGTTATGTCTGCCAAGCTCATGAAGATATCTCTTGGACATTTTAAATGGCACTAAGTACCTATATAAGTAACTACATAGGCAGCTGAATCCCCCTGTGATTTTCATTGACTAGAATGGGAGCTTCAATACATAGTTAATATCTGTACAGCTATGCAAGAATATATGTATTTAAATGCAGGTGTTTGGACCTAGATCTGAATCCGACTTCTTGTGTGATATTTGGAAAATCAATTAATCCTCCTGAATTTCTGTTGCCCATTAATAACATGGAGATTATATCTCCACAAATTCACGTCTACACACTTTGTCAGGCACTGGATCTGTTTCCTCAGAGCACTGCTGAGCAAAGCCTTAGGCAACATGTCTGTTATTTTGATGTACATTTTTTTACATGTTACTGTGAAATAAATAAAAAAAAAATAGTGGCCCAGTCCTAGAGCCATGGCTCCATCAAAGCCTGTGCCACCCATACATAGGATAAGACAGGCTTATACTGAACAGAGCTTAGGGGCAGAGAAGTAGGGAGCAGATATCATCTGAGGGGTGACTATAACACACATAGCCACGGTCAGTCAAGCCTCTTGGAGACATCTGAAAGGCAACAATGCTTGGGAAAAACTTACATTCAGTTCCAGCACTGGTTTGTATCACTGCTGTTTCTCCTGGGCAGGTTTTATAGTATATAAAGGTGATGATATGCATCATCTATAGGCCAGTGCACTAAAGCCTTGTCCCAGCCATAGACGCCCACCAGCAGGAACTCCTTCCAGCCTCCATATCTTTGGCACTGACAGAGGACTCTGCTTTCTGTCAGTGTATTTGTGCAGTGACACATATTCTCTAGTGATTAGATTAACGTTGGCAAAGGCAATATGAAAAACCCACACAGATTACCACTGTCACCCACAGTAATTACATTTATTCATTTCCATTTAGCCAAGTTTTTACAAGCTGAGCAAGGGGCCAAATAAGCAATAAACACAGAGGCAAGAAATTAAAATGCTGATCCGTTCACTGTGAAAACAATCAAACCATCATCTTTCTTTAGGCAGCTCATTCATCATCCAAGAGGGCCACAGTGTGCTGATATGGAGGGCTGGAAATCTAATGTTATTACATGTAAATTCACTAACATGAAATTACTGCCCCTGATGTGATTTTACTAATAAATTAGTTCATTTCTACCTTTTCACAAGAGACTTTAGGGACCGTGGAGAATTGTACGTGAGTCTCGTAATCTTGCCTGCTTTATTTCAAGTAAACAGGCTGTTTAGTTCTTCCCTCCACCACCATCCCCGGCTTCTCCCTGTGGCTCTTGCCTTGGCTCTATTTCATTAGGGGATAAATAGTCATATTTTTACTGTCTTAGGGCCAGTTTTGTTGCCTTGGGTGCAGGAGAAGCGTAAGAGGATGGAGGTTCCTTGGCTTTGCATTTTACTGCTGTGGCACTGATTGGGAGAAGCAAGTGTCTAGACCTTGGTCAAAGTTTTCTGAGCTGCAAAGTCCATGCAAGTTGAGTTTTAGGAGCCTAAATTTATTTTTTACACCAAAACTAGTGGGGCAGGAACACCCAGTTCCTAAGCTGATAGCAGAATCACAGGGCTACAGTGAGTAGCATCGGACAAAGAAAAAGTTTATATAAAGAAATAATGAGACAATTCCATTTTTATATCTTTCAAAATAATTTTACACTGTATATCTCCTTTAGGTCAAAGCACCAGCTTTCAAGGTGCACTTCACTGATGTGCAGACGATGTAAATGACTTGAGGTCAGTGACCATACATCTATTTGCACATCATGGAGAATCTGGTCTACCAACTTCAATGAGCTTCAGATTTATGCAGAGAGTTGTAACAAACTCAGACTTTGGTAGAGTTGCTCCTGATTTGCAAACGTGCAAGAGGACAATGAGGTTAGGATTAACTTCCCATTTTTGCCCAGTTCAATTTACTTTTATAAATCCTCAGTGAGGGGATCTGGGCAATCTGCAGAAGGAACTGTGCTTTATTCTTCCAGACATATAGATGGCTTTTCAGTCTAACTCAGCAGCAATATGAATACTTTTCTCAGTCTACATCCATTGCTCCCCTTGAAGCCAGCTGCAAGATACAAGTCACTTAATGCTGAATCTGGTCCTTTTCGCTCCTCAGCTGTTGGAGAATAAATTTGGCTGGTGCTCCTTCTGTCACTGGTGGCCCAAACCAATTCCAGACTATCAGGTCTGCTTTCCCTGCTGCCATGGCTTTGCACTGGTAGCAAGAGTCAGCAGTGAAAACTCACCTGCTGGTACCTATGAGATCCACCTGGAGCAAATTCACATATCAAAGTTCCAGTTTTACACCAAGCAACTTCCTGGAGCAGTGGCGAGATCCTCGTTGTGTTTAAATCTCTTAAATTCACTGGAGCTGTATCAGTTTATAACATGAGGAGGGGGGGAAGTGTGTTTCAAAAGCAGCTGTCAGTTCTGAAGTCTCACTGCTTATTTGCTGTGTTGTCATGTATATTCAGTGAGTGAGTTATTTCATTTTCCCCTTTCCTCACCTATTCCAGCTCTGCCTTGCACGTTTAGCATCAAGGGCACATCTTTATCTCACTCTCTGTGTTTTATGGTGCTTTGGCCAATATGACTCTGGAGAGGATTTGGGTCCATCATTGCTACCAGATAAATAAGGACGTTTATCTGCTATAATACAGGTGTCAAAGAATTACATGCCTAAGCCTGATCCAGTTATCTAAGCTCTTCTTATAGTCAATGGGAAGAAATAGACTTTTCTAAGAGGCTAATTTTGAAGCAGATGACTAACAGGCAGTGCCTAAAATAAAAATATTTATCAGTATTTTCTGGCAATTTGGAGTGCCCTTTTGCTGTGATTCTCTTGATCATCTCCACTTAATGCACTTCAATTCATCACAATTCATTCGTTCATTTGGTTTCAGAGTGCACAAACAGGATTTAAGTTTGTGTTAAACCAGAAGATAAACTCTAGAATTGTACCTGATATTTTCTAACTATGAATGGGAATGGGAACAAATTCAACCAAAGTGAAATCCCTCTGAAATGACTACAGCATGGATGTTAGGACTGCAGCATGGATTGCTTCAATCTACAAATCCAATCCTATTTGTCCAGACTATATACTAACATAGATACTGCCTATGTTTTCCTTCTGCCTCAAGAAGTTGCCTAGAGCTTACTGTTAATTTTGAGATACCCGACTAATGTAAGCTGAACCTCAACTTAGGAAATAAATTTTATTTCTGGGTCAAAACTTTGACATAACACAAAGTTAACTTGTGCAAGGCAATCGCAGGACAGACAGAATTGTAATATTACATCCCTATTGCTAGGAGTATGGCCACTGTAAATAACTTCTGACTGAAGAGCTGTTATTTCATTAAGGAAACAACTAAAATTCCCAATAGTCTTTCTACCCAATAAGCTGATTATGTGTAAATCAGCCAAACTTGCTGTCAATATGGATGAGCTGTTGACAAATTTAGTAGTTTGTCTTATCTTGATTGTCTTAAAAATGAAATTATACAGTCAGAAGGACCTCAATATGTCAGGAGTTAGTATCTGGATCACCAAGATTTACCTACCAGTCATGTCTGAATGAGGTTGGGATGACAGAAGAGGAGGCAGCTATCAAGGCAAGGGCTGTGCTGAAGCAAGAGATCCTGTTTCTGTCCTCACCTACTCTGAAGTAAATTAGAGGGTTGTTCCAACCAGGCCTTTAGACTTTCATCAGAATTGAACTAGGGTAAAAAGAGATTTCAGGCTTACAAAAGCCCACTGCACCCAAAGTAGGACATAAAGTCAAGCAGCAGGTCAGGGGACCAATCCGCTGCTGGTGGAGCTCCTCTGCAGTCATCGTAGCCAGGGTGACTGTGGCACATTGCTGTCGTGTTTCAAAGACTGGTAGGTCTCGGGGACACCTAAATTATCATCAGACCTGTCTTCAGACTAGTCTTGCGTTCAAAATGAAATCCAAGCAAGAGTCTTGGATTTGGTTGAGCAGCACTGACACGCTTTCCCCTTCTCTTGCAAAACTTCAGCTCCAGCTGACCCAAATGCTAGGATATCTGCTGGCGTACCCCTGGCTCGCCCCGTGGAGACTGTTATAGCTGAGCTGATGGCCATGCTGAAAACATGACCACATTCATCCCACCTAACCTTAGGTATCCGACTCACCTAAGTGACTCACTTCAGTGACTCACGTAAGCTGGCAATGCATTTGGCGTAGACATCCTAGATGGTCCGTGGGAAGGTATCTTCTGCAAGTCACCCAGATCTTAGTTTACTGCTGGACTTGTTATGGTTCTCCCTCTTATTCCACCTACCTTATCTCTTCTGCTCCACGCTTGCTTCAGCCCTAGTTTTTTATATTACATCAAGGCCTAGAGACATGGCTGAGGTTGAAGTTTATCTGTACTAAAGCCAGAAGAAGACAGCCTTGCTCCCCAATGCCTAACCCTCAATCTAGGTAGCTGAGAGAGAGTGAGCTTGCAAAGAGGTACAGGAGATTAAAGTCACTTGTTCCATGTCCCATACCTAGTCAGTGGTGAAGCCAAAGCCGACCCCGGGCTTTCTGACATCCTGTTCTTTGCTGTATTCATTAGATCACTGTGCCTTGCTGGAAAAATCTCAACATTTCACATCAGCCTGCTTTGGCCCAAAGTGATCAAACATCACTCAATGCCAATCAAGCCTTGTGAGGAATTAAGTGGAAGCTATGTAAAAGTATCGAGAGATACTATGTTTGCTTTTCTTTATCCCTGGGATAAATCCAGGAGCCTCTCCTTTGCTGATTTTGTATTATGCATTTGAAAGTGTTGTTGGAGCAGATCAAAACCCGAGGAAGCGAGAGGGGTATTGTTTTGCACAAGGGTGTTTTGAGGCCTCGGGTTGCTTATACAGCAAAATAAAGCAGTGCTGGCTTCTTTCTTTTCTTGCAAAGATCCTTTAGGAATTAGTCTGGCAATTCCAGCACCAGAGAAGGGCTCTTCCTTTGCTAATCACCTGGCTTTATTCGGCTCTGAAACTCACTCGGAAGCTCCCTGTGTGTGCATTAACCAAAGGTACAGGATTATGTTTGTTTAATAATATAGTGGTGTCTTGCTGAACAACTGTAATTTCCATGTACTTATTGATCTTAATTTATAATGCCATTAGCTTTCTAAACTGCCATTAACTAATGATGGGCTCTGTAGGCTTAACAGCTCTTTCAAATCAGTTGCTGACAAGTGGGCCCCAGAAGCATTTGTCAAAAGGGTAATGGATCCCTATCAGAGTGGCAATAAATTAGGTTATAGTCTTATCAAATTAAACAATGGATGAAGGAAAATTAGCTATCAATAAAAATCTATAAAGCTGCCCTGATTATTCCCAGTCAATTATATCAATTAGAGATCAAACAGTGAACCCCCTGCAGTACGTTAAATAGAACTAACCGGGGCCAAAGGCGGCCAAATTGTGTTACAAAATGCAACACCACGGGCAGCTGTAGGAGATAATCATTACTGTCATTGACAAAGGAGCTGCTTTATTAGAAAGCTGGATGTTGCCTGCAGGCAGGCTTCTGGCAAGAGGACAAAGGCTCCGCAATGAGGGAGGGGAAAGAGGCTTGAACCTGGCTGCCAGTGTGAGCAGTGTGTTTCTGGCTGATAGCTCCCCCAACTTTTGTCATTTAAAGCAGGTTGGGCTTCCTCAGGTTCTGCTGCATCCTCTGAGAAGTGACTTTGTCAGGACACTCCTTTCCCTCGCTCCTTTGTCTTTTACAGCTATGCTGTTGATCTTCTTTTCAGTAACAGTACACGATGCTTTAAAGATGTAAACTTGTTGTGGTGCTATTATGGTCCAGATTGTAACTTTAGGCACAGACTAAAAGATGGTGCTGAGGGGCGATATCCCAGCATCTACTGTAGGAAGCGACGGATCCTAGAAATTGCCTCGGAGACCTGAGCAGGTCTTCCTTTCTCTGTCACACAATCTTTGCATCTATGGTGGGAAAAGGGGTCTCTTGCCCCTTTCATATTGGGATACAGATGCCAAGCCAACGCTGCTTCATTAGGTCACTCTACCAGGACTGCCCTAGGCTGGAGTGGCCTGCTTGTGTCCATGCTGGAACTAGATGACCTTTAAGGTCCCTTCCAACCCAAACCATTCTACGAGTCTATGCTATTTTCTATTGCAGCTCCTGACACACAGGGATTTGAGCTCTTCTCCCCATTGCAGACTGACCATAGGGTACCAGGACCCATGCCTAGATATTTCTTTGAGGGATGCAAAAGGTCACCCAGATAATTCCGAGAAGGCCCCAAATTTTCCATCTGTTTTCACAATGTTAGCAGTGCCCTCCACAGCAGTCTGTGTGAATTTTATCCTCAAGCACCAAATTCCAGCAAACTGCAGTAGGACTGTATACCTGCATGTCTTAAACCTTCATGGGATGACGATGATGTTGAAGGGAAGTTTGGCTCCAGCTCTTCTCATGGCTATTGGATGTGGCCATCTCTGTGAGAGAGTACGTGTGTTTATACGTCCCTGCTCCTGGGAGAACTTCCCCTCAAGCTCACTGCCACTTCAAATCTCAGCTAAGGAATGAGCTGCTACTGCAGGCTATCAGCCATGACTTGTCTTCTGCTTTTTTTCTTTAGAAAGTTACAGTTTCTTACAGGCTTTATGTAAAGTGTTTTCTGTCTGTCAAGTGGGAAGAACAATTTGTGGATCATTTTGCTTCCCATGCTCCCTTTGTAGCTGTCTGTAGCTTCAAAGGAGTGAACTCAGTGACTTAGGTGGTCCCTTTTAATTTCCCCCATGTGTTGAAACCTTTCTCTGAACTTAGTCTTCAGACAAGGCTGGCTCCCCTGTATGTAGACTCTGACATCAGACCTTGGGCTGCTGCTTGATCCAGGACAGAATTTGGCAATTATCCATCTCCTGGACCAAGACCTGAGCAGCAATATACTTTGTGTTGGCTATTATTGCCAGTAGGACCAGCTGAGTAGAGACATTTTTAATTCTTCCTGCGGAAAATGTAGGATCAGATTCAGGAGAAAACAGGCTTCTTTTTAAAATTAAATACTGTTTTGCTCTCTTTCTTTCTCTTCTAAACAGGCACAGACACACAATCATATTGGTACTGAATACAAACCCCTCTTCACGTTAGAGAACACAGAAAAATATAAGACATCACCATTACAGGCTGCAAAATGAGGCACCCAAACTAGGAAATACTGAAATTAAGGTCACCATACTATATCTAAATCAGCCCATTTTTGATAATACTTCACAGGGCATTCCTTGATATTGTGGTGGTGGTTTACAAAATCTTTTGTGAGGCTCCTTGCTGTTCCCTCCTTTGAGCAAAGTGATGGTCCAGCAGCATGAAAGTGGAGCAGCACAGTCATGGGTTGCAGCGTGAACCTAACGGCTGGATTACTTCTACTATCACGTCAGCCACTAGAACATAAAAACTTTCCTTTGTTCCTTCCTTAAATTTTATATTTAACCTAGTGGAAGCTGAGCTTTAGGGGTGCAGCCCTCAAACTCTGGACTAAACTCCCAAAGATACCCAAGGTCACCCTAAACTTCACTTTCTTCCATTCAAATCAGCAGCACAGGACTCTGCTTTATGTTCTGTAACACAAACCTGCAAGTATGTGCACATGCACGTGTGTGTAGTATTTTTGAAAAATTACAAAACAAAACACACCCCACACTCATGCATCTTCCAATAAAGGAGTGTTGAGAGAACAAAAATTGATTGATGTTATTCATGTTGCACTAAGGACTACTGGAAAGATTTCAAATACACCGTGATGAGACTAGACTTGACTAGAATACTTGTAATATTTCTTGCTGAGCAAAGCACTTAGTAAATGGAAGTGAGGATGATGAAATTTGGTCCTAAAGGGAGGCCAGGATGTAACTGCTCAGGTTTTTGATCCTGCTCAGACTTTTGAATCTGCTTTATTGCGTGTCTGAGAGTCACCCCTTTCAAGACACGAGATCTCCATCCTTTTTGAAACCGGGTATATGTGTCAGTACTTGCAGGGCTGGGGTGTGACTGCACATTGGTTTGTAGTAAAGCCAGCAGAAGAGGAATGGGTTTCTGTTGGAATACCCCCCCTTTGAAATTTCAACTTCAGAAATCCTGGGTTGTTTGTTTTTTTTTCCTGTGGGCAAATGTCAGTATATAAATAAGTATAGGAGTCTCTTTTTCCGTTTTCCAACTGTCATTAAAACAACAAAGATGAGGAAAGCAAAATAAATGTACTTTTCATTCAAATTTCCAGGGTGCAAACATTCTGAAATGGAGTAACACCAAGAAAAATCCATGTGCTTCTTTCAAAAATACAGATTTTATGTAGAAAATATTTTTTACCAGCTCTGTAATTTTTAAAGAGTGGTTTGGTTTATCCCATGGGAAAGAAACTGTGCACTAAAACTTTTGCAAGGAGATCTAGGTTAAGCAGTGCCCCCCTTTTGTGCCCCCCTAAATTAACTCAAAGTCTTTCTGAATGTAAGAACTATGAAACACTGTAAAGGAGTGCCCAGGGAAGCTGTGGAATATCCATCACTGAAAATCATACAGAACAGTAAGAAATTGGAAAGAGAGAGAGGGGACACCTTCCTTGTGGCAGGGGGAAAAGCTAGTTGCCATTTTGGAGTCTTTTCCAAACCTTTTTTTGATGACTCTGTTCTGTAGATGGTTAAACAGATGCTCAGGATTGTTGCCAGTAACTATGTCAAGAGTTATTAGAGGAGCTTGACCCCTACAAATCGATGGGCCCTGACAATATCTGCCCGGGGGTGTTAGGAGAGCTGGCTGATGTTGTGAGGCTGCTCTCCATAATCTCTGGGAAGTCGTGGAGTTTGGGGGACGTCCTAGAAGACTGGAAGAAGGTTAATGTCGCCCCCATCTACAGGAAGGGCTTAAAGAAGGATCCAGGAAATTATAGGTCCATCAGTCTTACTTCAGTCCCTAGGAAAGTTATGGAACAAATCCTCCTGGGGGCTAATCACAAGTGAAATGAAGCATGTGATTGGGAAAAGCCAGCACAGATTCACCAAGGGCAAATTGTACTCAACACTTTTAAGATTCAGCTGGACAGGGTGCTGGGCCATCTTGTCTAGACCGTGCTTTTGCCAAGAAAGGTTGGACCAGGTGATCCTTGCTATCCCTTCCAACCTGTTATTCTATGATTCTATCATTAATCAATAATAAATGTTAACTGACAATATGCAGAGAGGCAGCAATTGCAGTTCTGAGCATCTGAAATGCAATCAGTCGTTTTTTTCTTAAAAGGGCTTATGTAGGGCTTGAAAAATTCCATTGTAGTAGTGGAGAGTAAAGCAAGACATCCAAATCCAGACAGTTTTAGAGGATGGAAAATATAAGCAAAATTGCTTTATGGATTGCTGTTGTCATTATTAAGTCTAATCAACAGCTTGGTTCTTGTTTCTAATGCAACGCGGCCACACAGAGAAGGAGCCATGGGTGTTAGATGTGACTTGGGTTTTTCCTCTCACCTAAAAGCTGATTTCTGGATGTGCTTGACAGTCTGTGCCAGGCAAATTGTGATTTCTAGCGTCTTGCTGCAGATATCCGAGTGTCACTACTAGCTTCACCTATGCAGTCAGTAAGGATCCACATTGTAAAAGCTTAATTTCTTAGGCAGTGACATAGATTTAGAGAGCTCGAAGTGGTGGAAGATGACCACCATCAAGACTGCCTTCTGGGAATAGTCCCAGGTTTGTGATAAGCCCTAAGTTGTGCTTGAGCATTTTGGGTGTCACGGCTAGCTGGAGGAAGCATAACAATTTAGCAATATAACTGACCAAGGTCTAGTGTACAGGAGCATGCCGAGGAACCATTTAGTACGAATGTAGCCAGAAGATTCTCCATGGTTTTCAGTGTTTAAAAACCAGTAACAAGGTAGGAGTTGGGCATCTCATGCTATTCAACCTCTAAGGTCACTCACCCAGCCTGTGGCAGAGCAGGGAACCAGCTCCTCCTTTCCCAAATTTCCTTAACACCAGCATTTCTGATTTCTAGGCATCTGAGCAGCTCAGAAACAGTGCATAACCCTGTCAGAATGCATAAAGGCAATATGCAACCCAGCATATGCATAAAGGCAAATGTTGGATTTAGGAAAGTCCAGTGTTCAGGGGCATGGATCACTACTCTGTGCACAGTAAGAGAGAAGTCACCTTTTCCAATCCTTTCCCTATTCTTTCTTCAGTCCTGGGAGCCAGCTTCCTATATATATTCCTGAGTAATCTATTTGACTGGCCTGAAAAAGTTTAGTCTCTCAAATTCTTCCTTTCTGTCTCAGAGATCTGCTCATCCTCATTTCCTGCTCTGACAGCATTAGCCAGAAGACTAATTGGAGGCCAGAAAGCAGCTAATGATGCAAAGTTTCCTGGAAAAAAAGACTTTCTAAAACAGCCCAAGGACTGAGAAATTTGGATTCACGTAGGCAGGCTCTATAGCAGAAGCCTGGGTCACTAATCTTCCCTTTTAACGGAGTACCTCTGCAATTTGATTCAAGGACTCCTTTCCGAGCAACGAGACGCAGCATTAGACACCAGACGCAGAGAAAGTGGGGTGGGTGCATGGAGGGGGGAAGGGAAAGAAAGTAATTTAGCATCTGGTGAAATGGATTGTGAACATACAGAAGATGTTATACTGTTAAGAGTTCTCTGTCTCCCTTTCCCTCTCTCTCCTTCTTTTATTAAAGGCCTAGGCAATTTAAAAATGGAGACAGTGTATCCCACTTAATAGCGTTGCTGTTAATCTTCTCACCAGTCAGCTCTCAGCTCTAAGTATCGAACGCACAAAAACCCTCCTCCTGTCACCAGCTGTGGTTAGGGAGTGACTGTCCTCAGGGGCTCCAAGCCTTTAAAAAAAAAAAAAAAAAAAAAAAAAAAAAATTCACCGCTGAGAAAAGGCAATAACAGGAGTCTGCTGTTGTCTAACCTGCCATATAAATGAAACAATCAAAGAAGACAACAAAGGAAACTCCACTAACATCCAGAGGCAAAAGCAGTTTGCTGTAATATATCCTGGCTTGGGGAACTATTTTTAGCCAAACCCCTCTTTTTTTAACAGACACACACAATCTCTTTCTAATTTTGATTAAGAGAGGAGAGGGGAAAAAAAAAAACAACAAACCAACAACTCAAAGACAGGTAGGGAAGAATGTGAAGAGGCAGCCAGATACAAGAGAAAGCTGAATTAAAACAAATCCTTGTGCGTGTATAAAGGATGAAAACAAAAATTTCTTTGAATGTTTAAATAAAAGCAGGTTCTGATATTAGCACTGTTCAGGTCTCTGAAAGACTCAGTCATTACTGGTATTTAATATTTGTACTGTGATTGCATGTAGGTGCTAACGGCCTGAAACCCTGTTGTGCTTGGAGCTGTATCGACATTAATGAAAAAGATGGTTCTGACCTCAAATTTATATATGTATTTATATAAATTAATTTTATGTATTTAATGTATACAGGTGCATACCTGCATATGTGTGAGCAAGCATACACACACATAGTAAGTGGCATGTGTTACGTATATAAAGCACACATTTAACAAGTAATAATGAAATCTCATTAAAAAACCTTTCTGAGATTTGGGATGGGGGTTAATTTTGAGATTTCTGTTTCCAAGCTTGGTTCCTGAGCCATGATTTTCTCATCTAGTTATGGATCTCCCAGAGCTAAAAAAATACCCAGATATTCCCCATTCACTGTCAAACCCTGAATTAGCAGCACTAGAGAAATGAACCTGTGTAGTAGCTTAAGGCCACGTGAGTGATTTATGGCTGGCACCCACAATCAACACCAGACTATCAGGCCACAGTTAGAGCGTTCAGCTTGTAGGGACAATCCTTTAGTTCTGCCCCACAAATTATTTGCAGTCTTAGGACTAGCTACCACAACATGTATGAGCATCATCACATCTGACTGTGTTTCTGTATAAATGTCATCATATCTAACTTTAGAGAAGACGTTTGCATTTGAGCTAGTTGTCTGGACTGCCTTTGTAAGCAAGTCGCTAGCTCTCAGGTGCAGTTCTTTCTTCTTCAGATGACCCTTTCTTCTTCAGATGACTATACCCCAGAAGTATCACACCTCTCCACAGATGATATGTAGAGATCTGTCTGCAATGAGCTCAACTCTAGACAGATTAACTTCATCCACGGTGCACTGTGTTTTGGCTATGCTTTGGTCCAGTTTCAATAAGTGGGATGGTTTGTATTCTCTAGAAAGATTATTTGAGAGCCTGCAGATTGCAGCACAATCACAGGAGATGTGGTTTGAATAATACCAATCTGAAGTTGACCAGAGTAGTCTCCTTACCGGAAGACAAACCCAAGCTTTGCTCATTAATATCTCTGCCTTGAGTACAAAGTTCCTGGACCACAAAGGTTGATGATATCTAACATGCATGCCTGAACTGGCCTCTAATCTCTAGAGAACCTGCTGTTAGCATCTCCCACAATAAGCATATGTGCTTTCTGGATTCCCATTTGGAGACATTTGCCCATCTCCACTGAATGTACGGGGAATATACAACCCTAAACTGGGCACTCCTGGTCATCCCTTTGGAATCAAAACCTGAAGTTTTATCCACTTATGCCCTTAGGTCTAGAGGTCGTAGTTTTGATTCCATGTAATGGCCGCGAGCATAGTCGTTACATAGCAAACCTTCAGTATAAATTCCTGTTAGTTGGATAACAGCCTTGGGCAAAGCACTAGTTATTAAGGAACTTTAAAAGTAAGTTGGCAGCTTGGAGCCACCAGCCCCTTAAAATCTACCAATCATCTCCCAGAAAGTTGTTCAACAAAAATATAGCTTTAAGAAAAAAAAAAAAAAATAGTTCCTGTTGTTGCTGGCAGTCTTGGCTGAGAGCCAAAGCACTACAATGGTTTTCTTGCTGCTGGAAATAAAAATTGCTATCCACAACTGTGTCAGTACTTGGGAGAAATATCCCCTTGTTTTGTGAGAGGGTCCTAGAAGGTAACTGCACAGTTTTCCATTGAAATACCTTCATGTCAAAGACACATCCTTTGTAAAGGGTCACTGCTAATTAATAGATCACCTCTATTAAAGATGAACCCATTTTTGCCATGCCCAGTGGGTAAATAATGGGCATACCGTCCTTTCTAATATCCTCTATTAGTGCGCTTATAGCCATTTATAATTCAGAACTCTTACATCCATAGCACACTTATTCTTGCTATTAATCATTCATCAGCCTTTGATAAAATCTTGAGAATCCAGTCCCTTTACATAAAGAGTGTCCACCAGATTGACAAATCAGGTGTGGTGACTGGAAAGCCAAGTTAGTGTTCTGTTATTTTTATCCATCCCTTTTCAAACTTTAAAAACCATATTTATTATGACTTCATTCTGGTAAGGAATATGCTGTGCTCAAGCTGTAAAAGTGAAAAAATTAAGGCTCTTGAGACTTGATTCTATATGGAAGGCCAGCAAGCAAACAAAGAAAATGTGGGGAGGAGGGCAAGAAGTGTTTTGTTATTGCAAGCTCGATGTGAATGGATGTAAATTATTATGAGTGAATGAAACTGCATTCAGGTTGTTTTTCAAGCCGGGCTGTCAGGAAATCTGAAGCCGCGGTGGAGCCTTCAGAAGTGGCCTTCTCCGATCCTTCTGTTTTGTATCTGCCAAGAGGGTTTGGGTGATGTGGTAGCACTAACGAGCTGGGTATGTGATGGAGTCAGGAGCAGGAGCTCACACTTCACTGCTTATTACGAGACGGTCGAGGTGTAAAAGTTGACTTTGGCAAATGGATTTACAAGATGGGTGGAAGAGGTGCATCCTTATTGCTACCTAAGGAAATCGACGTTTCTGAGCCGTAACGGTCCGGCAGACCACCTCACCCAAGCTGATCATCGAGGACCATTGAGGACTTACAAAGTCAGCAAACGCTTACCCAATCCTACACCCCTTTTTTCCCCCTTTATCTCCCAGCTGCGTTTAGATTTAAACGCCATTTCTGCGAAACACTCAACTTCTTGCTGTTAATTTCAAGCCCGGCTGACAGAGCTCAGCTTGGATCTGGTACCCGTCGGGAGCCGATAAGCAGTTTCCACTCACAGATCACACACAGCTGAGTGATGTTCAGAGACCCCCTTGTTCCCCCAACCCTGCACCCTGCGAAGTGACATTAGCGCTGGGTAATGATCTGTAAATGTGTCAGAACTGTGCCACCTAGTGACACCGCTGCCTAGTTCCTTTGGTGAAGTCACACTGATCGCACAACAGCAAGCCGTAATATAATTAGCGCTAATTTGGTTTCTCGGTAGCTGGCTGCTGCACAGCTCCCTGCTCAGACACTCTCTGCTTCTCCAGAAGACTTTTCTCAATGTAATAAGAGCTTCATTAGGGTTTTGTTTCCTCCATTTTTTATTGTATAAGGCGATTTTTTAATATTTTTTTTTAGGTATTTTTAAAAATGGATTTTCTGCACGTCAAAATGAATCTAAACTGCATGAAGACTTTAGTAGGGAGCAATCTGTTAATGAAGTGTGCTGGATTTTTCATACCTAACAACTAGAGCTGAGTGGCAATTTCTGGGCAGTTTTTTTTCCAATTATGTCGTACAAATTCCTTAATATAAGAACATTTTGCTTTTGACAAAGTTTCCATTTCCAAAAATTGTTGATTCTACTTTTCTGATTGCCAGTTCCTCTTGTTTCAAAGTCCCTTAAAGCAATGTTCCAGGTTTCATTTGGAAATATCCATTAAAACAGTGATGTATACTGTAGAAAATGTGAAATTGAAGTAAATACTCTGGTTGATCCAAATCAGTTTGGGGGAAATATTTTTTCTTATTTTGTTGTTATTGTTCTTGCTGTTGAGATTTTTGTCCTTTTCTGTGAATGCAGTGCAAGAAAAGTTCAGGAAGCTAAATATTTTTCTTGGTTAAGAAAACTATTCCCAATTAACTTTCCTCGTAACAGTCAATGCCAGCAACATTAATGTGTACAGTATAACCTACCTCGTTTTTTGACATGGTGCAGTAGAGAGCTCAGAGAGCAGGAGTCCAATGAAATGTTCAGACAGCAGATTTAAAATAAACAGAAGGTTGCGCTCCTTTTGTTTGTTTGTTTGTTTTGTGTTTTTTGTTTGCTTTTCATAAAACCTAATCACGTTGCATAGGTGATTGCATTGAGATATTGTGGAAGATTGAAGTATAAATAATTTATAAAAAAAAAAAAACCACACAAAAAACCCGAACCAAATTCATGAAGGCTAATCACAGAATCATGGAATAATGAATAATCTAGATTGGAAAGGACCTCTGGAAGTCATCTGATCCAATCCTTTGCTCAAAGTAAGATCAGCGTGGCAGTCCTAATATTCCTGTTTTCCTTCAGCATGTGGTGTGCTTGGTGGATGGTGATTACTTGAGGCATCCCTAAATCTCAGTGGTTGCATGCTTTAATGCTTTTGCAACAGCACAGTGTCCAGTTTTCAGAGGGTCACAAAGCAAATGTCAGGAATCATGTCCCATAAAATTCAACAATGCTTTGCTGTATTTAATAGCCTAAATGAAAATACATGTTATTAATGAGTTAGAATGTTTCTGTTTGGGTAAGACATATGCAGCTGCTAAATGCAGACTTTTCTATAGAAGCTGGTCACCCTTGGCTCCTTTTATAGTCATTGTAAAGCAATTGGCACTAGTAGAAGTGATTCATCTTAGAGTAGATGCCTAAAATAAGTGAGATGAATCACTACCTGGCAGAATCTCTTTCTTTACTGACTGTAAAGGAAATTTAGGATTGACCTCTTTAAATTGCTCTTATTTTGGAGTTTTGGACAAATTTCCTATTTAAAATTTGCTGGGCTTGAAATTGTCAAAATTGCCAAAAATATCCTGTTTCCCAGCCTTAAAGTTTAAATTTCCAAGTTTCAGCCTGAAACATTCTCATTAAAAATATGGTTTATGGTAAAAAAAAATATGGGTATATATTGAATTAAAAGGTCGATTGAGTTTAGCTATATTGATACATGTAGCTGGTTCTTTTAATATTAATGTCTTCCACCTACTTGTCTTTTCCCATTATTAGCTATTGAACTATTTTCCAAAGAAGATCAGCATCTTCATCATCATTTTAGAGACATGGTAATTGTGGCACAGAGGGATCCCAGCATCGTAGAGAACATGACTGGAGGGGATGTCTGAAGGTGCAGCCTCTCACCTGAAGCAGACTATAGCAAACACTAGGCCAGGTTTAGCTAGGGTTTTGTCTAACTAAGTCTTGAAATCCTCCAAGGATGGAGGTTCTATCGCCTCTATGGGCCCCAATTCTGGTGCTTCACAACCTCCTAGTGAAAATGTTCTGGATGCTCCCTTTCAGCATTTTTAGTTCATCAAGAAGTTTCTTGATTAGCCAAGCAGACTGGTGAAGTTTTTGCTCTTTCTGCACAAACAGAACATTTATTCTAGAGCTCTTTGGTAAGTTTTCTTTAAAAGTATGTCAGCTCTCCCTTTTCTGGCTGCTTTCAGGGGATTCTGCATAGCAGTTTCCACTGACCTAGTCTGCTCTCCAGAAGTCCATGGGTCTGACTCTGCAACCACCTTCCCAAGCCATCCTCCAGATCCTGCAGCCTGGCTGCGTCCCGGCTGTCCAAACTACCATCTATGGCCATATTCACCACCAGTTCTTCCCTGTTGATGAGCAGCAGGGCTAGCAGAGCACTGACCCTAGTTGTCCTTTCTAGTATTTACATCACAAAATATCTTACCCAAGGCCACCCAAGAGCCAAGAATAGAATCTATTTTTTTTTGTTTTCTATGCTGTCTTAAATGAAAATGTTCTATAAATATGTGCAAGCAATGAGGAGAAGTCTCTGAAGACATGTTCCCATCTTTGTGCCTTATTTACTGGAGAAGATGGTTAAAAAGCATCTTATCTTACTTGGGAAAAATAGCTGTACATTTGCCAAGGTCAGCAAGATGCAAAGAGATTTGCTGAGGGCTATATTCTCCTCTCTGATCCATTCTGCCAATTTCCACTTCATATTCAGCAATCTGTCCACACATGGGCCTCCTAAGGATGTCAGCAAGAATTCCACAACCACAAGAGAAGAGCTGGGCCCTTCAAAAGTTAGTTGCTCAAGTTAAAACTGCCTCAGGGCAACTTTGACTTATGCATTTGTTTCCTTTGACTTAAGCATTCAGTTCCTTTTGATAAAATTATATGTATTCACAAGCTGCTATTTTGTCTGTCAGGACAGAAAAAGTGTAAATAAAAAGAACATAGGGTTGGAATGGATTGCTTGGATCACTGAGTCTAGGTCACCCTTTAAACACAGACAAGCATATCATATGGTGCCTTTTATAACTTTATCAAGTCCCATCTTTAAACTAGCTAGATTTGTTGTGTCCTAGTGGTCTTACTGAAATGCTGTTCCAGAGTTTCATTTCTTTGGTGGTTGGAAACCTAATTTCCAGCCTAAAATTATTGTTCGCTTGTTTGTGAGCAGTTGTTCTTTTGCCAGCTTTGTCCGTTTGTTTAAAAAGCTTTTCTCCCTTCTGCCTTCTTATTCTCTTCTCTCCTCTGTAAACTTATTCCTTCAAAGGCTTTTATGTAAAACTAATACAGTCCTGCTCTTCTTTCTCTTCACATTTGTCAGAGTTTCCTTTCTACTTGTTAGCTACAGTGACCTCCTTTCCATCTCTTTGAATCTGAAATTTTTTAACTTGGGTGAGTGTGAGTGACCTGTGTAAGACACATTGCTGTGTGCAGACGAATTATGAAGCCTTGTCCTTCTTAAAACATGTTAAAAATCTTGCTGAGCAATGCACCCCTTCTTAAACCCTTTAAAACACTTTTTTTTCTATTGCCAACTTGGTGCAATTGCTACCCCTTTGCCTTCCTCTGATTAGCACGTTTCTGATATCTCATGCTTTTCACAGCCCTCCTTTGCCTTCTCTGGGCACGCTCATCCTGCCTATTTTTTTCCGTTGCTGATCTATAATAAACAAAAGAAAACACCTATTTATTTCTTTTTTTTAAAGAAAAACACAATATAATTAATAATGTAATCACATATTTTACTTAGAATAGAATAATTTAGTTTAGTTCAGTTGGAAGGGAACCTACAACGATCATGTAGTCCAACTGCAGTTGGACTTGGTTTTAGGTACTGCAGTCTTGGTTCCCCCTGAGATTCTTCTTTGTTCGTTGCCATCCTTACCACTGTGTTTGAATTACATGAGAAACTCCTTGGATATTGTTTTGCTTGAAGATACAGCTATGATTCTGCAAAGATTATAATTATGATATACTGGATAATACTAAAGTCTGCCTTCTTTGTTACCCAGCTGGGGCCTAAATTGGACCTTTTAGAGATGGAGAGAGATGAAACTGTGATCCCCCAGCATGAGGAGTCCCATCTTTCCCCAAAGGAGCCTCACTGCTGCTATCTCTATAGCTTCTTCTTCCTTCTTCCTTGTCTTTCATGAACTATTCCTCTTCCTCAGATCTTGCTGCTTTCTCCACACCTGCATCTCTCCCTTTGCATTCCCTAACCCCACCTGCCCCTATCTTTTTCCCTATCTCCTACCCCAATGTCCCTGCCTCAATACCTTATCCCTGCTGCTGCCTTTCCTGCCTAGTACACTTTCCTTCCTTGAACGACTGCAGTTTCCTCCTCATCCTCAGCTCCCCAGTTGTCAACTTCTTGTTTGCCCATTTCTCCAGACTTTGCAGCTTGCTTTCTGCCTTTTCAAGCTTTCTCTCTGCATCTTTGCTTCCCCGTTCAACGTCCATGTTTTGTTTTCTCCTGCATCTCTCCTCAAACCTATCCCTTCCTCTACCACCAGCTTAATGATTTAGAGCCCATGTTAGCATTTATTCTGATTCTATATATTGCATATAAATATACAAACACATAGTACTATGTGAACAATGCTTTCCATATGTATCCTTTCTCACTGTGGTGCCTCAGTGGTTGAAAACCAGTGAACTAGAAGTTGATTTATGCCCCGAAAAGGTTTTCAAGCTTTCCAGGGTTTTGTTTTTGTTTTGTTTGGTTTTTTTTGCAAACTAGCTCTTGATTGCTACTGAACCGCTGACATGAGAGCCCAGGGGATTTCTCTTAAGGGCTTGGCTAGGAAATACAGAGCCCAAGACAGTGATAAAAATGGCAACTCTCCCACCTCACAGAGGGTGGAAGGATGTTTATATGAGCAGCTGTAATTTGGTCAGGGTTCTGGTGTTTAACTTCTCACGCCGCTCGTCAGAAGTGCCAAGGATCTCAGCTCATGCTGGTTTTTGTTCTTTGACAGAGTCTGAAGCCCAGACTAAGGTTGGGTTCCTTTACAGCAAACACTGTTTGAGCAACCTACGGTGAAAGTCAGGCCCTGCCATGAGCAGCTTACACTCATTTAACATATTAAGTCCCTTGCCAGCATAATTCTGCCTGTACGAAGGAGTGGTAGAGCCTTCCCAGCAAACGAGGAGGCAGGAGTGCAGTCTGAAATATTTTCATGTCCCTTCTCATGGCTTTTCCACCCATCAGGGTTAAATCAGTGGATATGACATGTCCACAGCCCCAGACAGCATGGCTATGGGTCACACGGGGAGCGAAGAGGAACAGGAGGTGCTATTTACGTGTCAAAATAACTGATGTGAACATTCCTGTGACTACTTCAAAGGAACTTCTCATTATCTTTGTTATTAAGTGCTTCTGTGTTGCTAAGGAGGAGGGCAGGTTAATTGGAAAAATTATGTTTAAACTTTATAAACAGTGCGAGCATGAAACCCATCATTTTAATAAATGTTAGCGTGTCTTCTGGATCTAATAGATCTTAACTGATGCATGCTATCATTAAGTTTAATTTAAGAAACTACCCCTAGAGACATTTTTTAAATCAATGGGAGACATATTCTCAAACAATGCTAGAAATATTTGATTTACCTGCATCCTTATCACCAAACCAGTTTCCTGACTAAAGCAGCAGAGAAGAATATACCACTTTACCATCCCATCTTTCATGCTAAAATAAATGGAAAGCTTTTTTACCCAATATATTAAAATATCAAGTCATGCATCAGCGCAATTCAGTCACCTCTGAAGCAGCTGTTTAATAGTGCAGTGCAATGCTTCAAACAGGGACATGTTAACTAGATACAAATAAATTATTGCATAAAAGTAACCCTTTTCTCTTTTTTGAAAATGAATAATAAAGTTGGGTTTCTCTTGCATGCTTCTGCTTCATGAGGATTTAAAGAGTAGCATAGCCAGACTTTAGGCTATTCCCTTTAACCATTCATTGAGCATTTAGGAAATAAGATTGTCCATCTAAGCTGCAAGCACATGGCTCTGGGACCTATTTTGGCTGCCCAGATGCTGAGCAGTGAACAGCAGACAAATGAAGTTACCTGAATGGGATGAAACAGTTTTTGAGAAGAGTGACATGCTGAAAATCTCAGGGATCAGATGGGCAAGGCTAGGGATCTTAATAAACAGGGCTTGTGGGTTAATGTTTGCTCTTTGAAGGGATTTTTTATGGTGACTTATGTATCTGAAAGCCACCAGGTAAGTCCAGCCACAGGTACAGCAGAAGTCAGAGTGATTCCACTGTTGAAGGGCAATGACCTGTGTTATAGAGCAGCACAGAGTGGGTAAGATGATGTGGGAAAGTCAGCTTGGAGAGGCGACCACATACACAGTTTGCTTATTTTTCAGTAATTCCCTTCTGAAGGACACCACAAATATGCTTAGGCATTTTTGTAAGTCATTACAGTAAGTCTCTTCATATCTCTATCTCTCCAGCCAAGCTATAGATCTAGGCAAGAAAGCAAACCCAGGGTTTAACACAGTGGCTGACACAATTTAAAAGATAACTTTTGACCCATAAATAGGACAATTTGTGCTTTGAATTGTCTTTGATAGGCCATCATCTGTTAATGTCCCATTCAGGAGAATGCATCTGCCTCTTGCCATGTGTTATTTTTATCTATGTGCATATGAAAAGAAGAAATGTTACAAGAACTTGCACTGCTTCATCTTCTCTCTTTCCTGCTGTCCTGTTTAATCCAAAACTGAGAGACTTGTTCTCCAAGGTTGGGATATGATGGTGATGACAGTACTCTTCCAGTGCAATGTGTCTGATGGGACTTACCCCAGAGTCCAGAAAACTACTTCACCCATCCAGAAATCAGGAATAAATGACTGGTGAGAAGGATATTCCAGTTCTGCCCTATGTGGAAACCACCATTCCTGTCTTCCATGGTGTGCAGGCTCCAAAACTGTGCAATTGCTTTTTTTTTTTTTTCCCCACAGAAGGAGAATAGGCTTTGTGTGCTGCAACTGCACGTAGAGATGTGTGCAGTACATGGGACTGGCAACAGTGTCAGCAGATTCCATCAGACCGCTCTGATCACCATCTGTGGTCATTTTTTTATCCACTTTTGGGGAAAAAACAGCATTTACCTGTCTGAACGTCAATCCCAACATGACCTGCATAAGCAGAAAATCTGCTTTTTCCTCTAATTCAATTTTCAGGTAGTGTTTTTTAGAAGGAAGAATGGGATGTTCTTTGGGTAATTTGTAAAGAATATCTAGCTAATGTTTTAATTGCATGACCAAGTGTCCAAAAATGACAATCATGAGTTAGTTTATGAGATAGGAAAGAAAAATGTCTCAGCTAATGTTTTGATACATACTTTATTCTCTGAGACTAGAAGGACATTATTGTTCCCAGTGAGTCCTACATTTATTCTTAACTCCTGGACATTAAAAAAAGAAAGATGAAGAAGTTAGAGCTGCTGTTCATATCAATTCCTCTGAGCCATGTGCACGAGGGCAAAGGACCACATATGCAGCTGCTGTGACTTGTATAAACAGATGCAATGCAAAATCAAAGATCATCCTTCCTGAAAGAAGGCCTTGAGGATGGCAGGTAGACTGGAATATCTTGAAGTTGAAGCATTCTTACGAGTCAGGCCTCAAAAAGCATGAGTTTATTTTAGCAAACATGATCCTTAATAAAGGAGCACATTCTGGGTTCATTTTATTTGCCTTCTGGTTTCCAAGCCTTTAGGGCAGCCCATATAAAAATTATGTCCTCAATCTTTTATCTGCACATGAAAAAGCCAAACAATTTAGTCTTATAAAATACGACTGAGCTTCCATGATGCTTTGGACAGGAAGATTTCAGAAGACACATATAGGACGAAATCTGGAAAGGAACTGGAGCTGCTAAGAGTAGTATCTAATTACCATTTGAGATTACTCCCAGGTTTTCCTTAGTACCAGATACATATTAGGTGATGCTTAAATAAAAATTAAAAAATGAAAAAAACTAATAAAAAAATTCAACACAAGCCTTAAATTATGTGATAAGGAAATATTGTAGAAGAGCATCTGAATGCTCAGAGTTAGAGAGTTTGGGGTGATCATTTCCAAAAGTTCAGAGAACCCATCCACGGCTTCCCCTGTAGCTGATGAAATATGGGTTTGTACTGCTCTGAAAGTTAAAACTGATCTCTGTAAAATCAGAAACAAGGCATAAAGGTGTCCTAAATTAGTTGTCACTGTTGAAAGTTCAGTCTTGGCAATGGACATACCCATCTCTTTGTGTGGTTACAAGAAAAATAGCTCTAACTAGCTTTAAACTCTAAAAAATATTTCCTCCGTGAATTTCTTTATTCAATATACGTAGTCAAGGAACAGCTAAGAATTAAAATTTGTGATCAGATTTTGAGATACCTGTTCATGTTCAATAGTATCTTTACTCCACAGCATTTAGCTTATTAATGTAACTATTACTGGAGTAATAGTGCTGCTTCACTTAGAAGCAGATAAAGTGACTCTGCCATTGCATAAAGGAAGGAATACTCTAATCTGGCCAGTTTGGCATCTGTGCTGAAATCTGTTTGAGACAACTTTTATTGCTCACTGTGACCTTGCTGTGTGTGCAAATATCACCCATCTGAATTCATCCTGAACCAACCTTCCATCACATGCCATGCCCTGGAAACGTGATGCACCATAACCCTCTGCATAATACATGGGCAAAAGCTGAGCTGGTTCAGTGGCAAAGATTGACATTTAAAACACAACAGAAAGGAAAACAAACAAGTGGATGTAAGCCAAAAAAAAAAAAATACCAGCTCTTCAGCTCTGGTCTATTGTTTGTGTTGGTTTGATTTCTTTAGCAAAGGTCTGAGTTCTCACTGTAGGACATGGCATGATTAGTTGGGCTGAGCCCTAGAGAACTTGGTGCAAGCAGGGAAAGGGACGGCTGGCCAGGGCTGCTTCATCACCTGCTTAAGGTGCTTTTGATAACCAGAGAAAGCAATTTCCATACAGGTTTATTTCCATTCCAGAAATGCCATTATGCCACAAGGGGGTAGGGGTGTTCTGTTTAAAACCTTGCAACATATTCCTACAGACCCAGCATTTCAATGAAAACAGTGTTAAGTATTATGAAAAGCAACACAGATTGAATCTGCACAGACATTTTCTATACCATCTGCATTTCAACTATTGCTTTCCTTATAATTAACATCTGTTCATAGATATCAATCTGAGCAGCAAGGATGAAATTATTTAAGAACCATCTATCTTTCAGCCTAGTGTGTTCCTGGGGATGGTTCTGGAGGTGGAGAATGGGTTACCCCCAGGAAAGAGGATTTGGTTACAAGGAGCACCTTTCATTAATCTAAACAGATTGCCAAAGGCTTGGCAGCACCAAAATGGACACAACTGGATCTCATCAGAGAAAGTGCCCCTCAAGGGTACAAAAATTAAATAACATTGGTGGGGCTGGTGGTGTGTGTGCACTCACTACTTTGTTGAAAAAAAACAACCAAGAAAATACATGCAGATGAAAAGCCATAGGTGATCCATGAAGCTGTATATTCCAGAGGACAACGCAAGCGTGTTTTCCTCTTAAGTCACCTATTAAGAGGAAAATTTTAATTAATGATTTAACTTCTTTATTTTGTTTCACTCCAATATGAACCTGCCAGAGACCTGGCAATTTTGTGGTAGAAGAGGATGTGGCACCTGGATATAGAGAGAACGCCTCTCCTGAGCTGCTTACATTGTCCAGGAGATACAGCCACAGCACCTGTATTCAGTGCAAAATAGAAAAATGCAGCTGAGACGCTGGGTAAATCTTTTCAAAATTCTCAGAATCGCTGCTTGTTGACATGTGTTATTACATGGTTAATAAGATCGACCTGCAGCCGGCTTTCCGTTCCCCTGTTTCTCCTGGCAATCAAACAGTTGAAAGCCTTCAGCCCTCTTCCAGGGAGACACCAAGCAATGCTCCTCCAGTCCTTTTCAGCCAACAGTGTTGAAAGCATTTTGCTAGCCCTAACAGGTCACACATATCATAAGAATGGGATAAATTTGTCTTCTCGCATATCTTTTATTAGAAATATAGATTCATCACCCTCCAAATTGTCTTATTTTACTACACTTTCCATAGCCACTTCTTTCAGTCACAAAGAAAAAGCGAACTTAATTTCTGACATGCATATGCAAAACAGTTGTGTTTTCTACACTTCAAAATGTCCTTTATTTCTACTTTAAAAAAGAAAAAGCAAAATGAAAATGTACCGTCAATACCGATGTGGTCAGAGCCTTTTCCTGGTTTCCTTCCTTTCAATTTTACATGACCATTGAAATCAAAACAGTTTTCATCCTTCAGAGGGAATGGCAGATATTTTTCTTTTCCACAAGTTGGCCGTAAACATACATAACCTCACTTGCCTCTGCTAGGAGATAGATTAGTGTTGTCCTATTGCAATGGGAATAGACTGGGGCAAAGAAGTATACGGGGCTACCCACACGGCACAAGCACACCAGGATGGCTCAGATTGGGTTTTCTATTCTTGAACACCTTATATCACCTAATCCATATCACCTGCAGGTATTAAAGCCTGCTTCCCCCCAAAACCTGTCCTAGAGTGAGTAGTGGAATGGGAAGAATGGGACACTTACTGCTGGCTGAGCCCTTTCGGCTTTCTTCTGCTGGGCGAGGGAGAGTTCAGGCCACGGAATATGGACCTTTCACCTGAGAGATGCTTGGGAGATGGACTCGGTCTCAAGAAGTGCTTCTGTATGACACATGAAAGGGAATAAAACAAACTTAAGGGTTCATAAATAAATTAATCTTTTCTAGAAATTATTTTAGAAATTACTTTTTTTTTAATCTTTCTCAGATGGTCACAATTCAATAAGGAAATTCACAGAAAAGGAAACACTTCCATTTCCAAGTGGAAGATTTTTGTACTTTTATTTTGGAGAAAATCATTGGCTTTTAAAAGATATTCCTGACATTTAGTTAATACACCAGGCAGAATTTTTTGGTGTTAACCATCTTTTTTTCTCCCTAAATTTGAGACCAAAGTGGAGAAATATCGTATTTAGTGGAAGTGTCTTCTCCTGTGTGAGTAATTGGATTGTTTTGTCAACGTTTCACTGCCCAGATGCAATGGCTGAGCTAAGAGATTAAAACTGGAGGTAAATCTGAGAAAGAAGCATGAAAACCAGGTAATGCAAAGTGTTAAACAGGAACTGGTGAGGAGAACTTTTTTAATGGCATTTAAAAAAAAAAAAAGTTTGAAAGTACCTTTTCAGCAAAAGAAAAAAATTCTTTTTGCAAATTTTGATGGTATTTGCCAGAGGGAAAATGTGAAGGAGAAGAATAAAACAGAGCATTGTCCATCCCCCCCATAAAAATTGTATGGCATCCAGACCCTTCGCTCAGACCGAGCACAGTTTTGTCCAGCAAAGAAAAAAAAAAAAGAAAAAAAAAAAGATGGGGAAAAAAAAAAGAAAAAAAAAAAAACCCGACGACTTCAAGCTATGCTCCAGGAGGAATTTCATATGGAGCTAACTAAGGCAAATCGGCGTCTCAAAGCTCCTTTGGTCCCATAAGGGAGTGGGGTAATAAGTGACAGATCCAGCGGGGTGAGGGCAGCGAGGGAGCGGGACGGGTGCTCGGGGAAGGCAGGTGCTGCAGTCAGTCTCCTCTCTGCCAGGAAACGCAGGAAGAATGCATGACCAATTCGGTTTCAGAGCAGAATACTCCTTTTAATGGACAGAAAACACTAACCTTTTATTTTTTCTCTTCCTCTCTCTTTTTTTTTTTTTTCTTCCCCCCCCAGTTTTAGCCCTCTGAAAGGACAAAGGACAAAGCTCACATCTCTGTTGCAAACCTATTTTTACCCCGCCAATAGCTTCCGTGTTACCTAGAATCCTGGACAAATGCACTGTTGTGTGAAAACAAAATAAACATCCTGAGAGAGTCGGATTATCTGAGAGAGATGAAATCAGGGTAAAACATACAAAATACTCCCCTGTTATCTAAGCACCTGGCTTTTTTGCAAAACCGACAGGAATTGTACAGCTCTGACAAGCGCCGCTGGTATTTAACGTTTTGACTACGAGGGACCTCAAATTGGGAGAATCTTCTGCAAAGGAGGGAAATTCTGAAGTGGCCCAACACTATGGGAAAAGCTCTGCTTAAATAAGCAGATTTGGATATGACACTTAACTTAGGCTCAGCTGAAAGCAAGGGCCAAAGCTGCTTTGTGCAGGATCAAACCTTGAAGTGGCTTAGATCAACTAAATAATTCCATTGTCATCAATCATTCACAGCCATCATCAGGGACTTTTCTTCCTCGGGATTTTGTCTGTTTCAGTGTCCGTGCCTGTGAATATATGTACTCTTTCCCAAAGATACCCAGGTTAAACCTTACTCCTAGAGAACACGAAGGAGGTGCAACCAGAGTGTAAAAGCACAGTGACGACGGTACCCTATACACATCCTTACGCATATACTATAGGCAAGGCACACTAACCACACACCAGTAGTATACACACAGCCATACACAAATTAAAGAATTTATTTCCTGGCTTGACTGTTTGTTCCTAAATACAGTTCAGCTTTAAGGGTTCTGCATATGCAACATCCTATAATACCATTATAAAAAGATTTTTTTTCTTGTGATAAACCTGGAGTTAATTGGAATTAAATGTGTGCTCTTCTTAAAAAAAGTCTCACCCTTACATCCAACAGATGCACTCTGAAACTTATAATCCCACCTACAGCTTGTTCAGAGTTTTCCAATAGCTGAAGTAAAGCAGCATTTAAAAAAAAAAAATCACTGCAAAAAAAAGATTAATTTTACGACTCAGTAGTTTGAATTATAGCCTACGACAAAACTAAGATATTTCAAACACAGGACAGAAGTATAATTTTACTGGGATTTATTTTTTGAAAGCCCTTGAACTATACTGACTCCTATTTTTCAAGTTTTGGGTGCTACAGCAATAGAAAAGAAAAAAAAGTATTTTTCTGGTTGCGTGTGCACATGTGCACTTGCACGTGTGCCTGCGCACGTGCACGTGTCTAATATAAATTACACACTTTTGTTTTATGTGTATCTGTGTATATGCATATGCATAGGCATATGTATATTTTTACATATAGTGTAATGCACAGTCTTTAGGTTTTATAAAAAATCAGTGGTTCATATCCATGCTTTAAAAGGACCTGTTTTGATTTTCCATATTAAAAAAAAAAAAAAAAAGACTAATGAAATTAAGGGTTGTTTAAATCAGGGGCAATTAAAAAGCACACATTTCTTTTCCTAGGGTATGCAATTGTATTCAATGTTTGCAGCACAAGGCCTGCCTGTAGGATAAATAATGTAATGGGTTTTGTGATTTGATACTAAAAGCATAACAAAATCCTACAGCTGTAGCCTCATTTTTCTCCACACTCAAACTGTTCACTTTTTTAAATTGCATATTTTGTACAGTTAAGAAAAAAATCAGATTCTTTGTCTAGGAGAACCAATTTCCAGCATAATAGGTAATTGCATATAATTACAGGAATTTTAGAAAGTGAAACAAAGAAACAAAAGAACAGTGATTGTGGTGGTTTTGTGATTGAGATTAAATTGACAGCTGATATCTTTCAACTTTTACGTTTTTTATCCCTTCGGTACAACAAAATGCGTGTAACTTTTGCAAATTTTGTGGAACAGAGCCTAATATGCAAAAGATCCAATTCTCACTGGCATCAGGGACAACATTTTTAAAGGTAATGAGATGCCTAAAGATACAAATCAGAGATCTAGTGGGATTTTCAAAACTACCTCAGTGCCTAACTTCAGATTTTGGGTGCCTGAATATCTCAGAAAAAAAATCTGTCCAGAGCTTCCAAATAATTTTAACAATGTGTAAGTACTGGACAATCTCTCTTTAGAAAACTGAATAGTGGAAAGATACCATCAGGCAAACACCTTCATAATTTGTTCTTTACCCCATGAGTTTAGCAACCACTTTAACAAAATCAGGGCAACTTCCTCTAAGTCATGTAGAAAATGTCTTAGATCTCAAAAATATTTGGCTTCGTGCTGACACGAGGCTTTGACATACGACCAGGCCTGCCGTGGCTGAATAAATTCCCATTTTTCAGCTAAATGGCAGAACCGAACACCGAAATCTGCCCCAGGTTGTGGTCACACACCCAAGTTCGGCTGGGATACTCGTACCTCACAAACTGCTGCTCTGTGTCTGAGGAGGAAAGAGCACCCTTCCTGCTGCCCTGGGTTTGGATGTATAACTTAATTTGGGGCATTTTAGTGGGACACATTAAAGGGAAACTTAAAAACTCAAAGGAGAGTAAATGGAGAGAGATGAGGCACCAACGTGGGCTCCATGGTGAAGGCTGCTTTTGTTCAATACTGAAAGAAATATGGGATGAATCCAGGCGTGTCTTCCTCTGCATCCTCCACAACAAACTTCAAAAGAGAGTTATGAGAGCAAATCCACTTGTTTGCCAGATGAAGAGACAAACCCAAGCACCACCAAGCTCAAACATTTTGTCATAAGGTCACGAAACTTCCCACCAACTTTGGAAGCAAGTTAAAGTAATCCCAATGAGAGGAAGCTGGGAATTACTGAGGAAATGTTTTTCATTTTTATTATTATTGTAAAATGCCAGTGACTCAAACTGGAGCTATTTCTGGGAAGACTGCTTTCAGCATGCTCACCTCTCCCACTGCAATCTGCAAAACCCCCAAAACGTTCTAAATTTCCAGTTCTCAGGCTTCTAAAATGGGGGGGGGGGGGGGGGGGGGAATGTCCCTTTTACTTGAAGTGATTGTTCTGGCTTGGAATGTAAGTTGATTGTCATTTTACCAAAAGACAGAATTAACAAAAGAAGGCAAGAAGGCAGGAAAGGAGGCAAGGAAGGAAGGAAGGACGGAAGGAAAGAAGGAAGGAAGGAAGGAAGGAAGGAAAGAGAAAGAAAGAAGGAAAGAAAGGCAGAAAATCTTTTCAAGTGATTCATTTGTCCAGGAGCAGTGCCAGGACAGAGGTGGACCTCTGAGAGAGGCAGGTCTGTGCTTGCTGGAGTAGCTGGTGCCTCAGCCTGGGAAAGCAAGGCAGGTAATTAAAGGAACGAAAGGAACCACTACTTCCTCTCCTAATGCCCCAAGAGACACTGCCCTGGCCTAAGGGATCACCATTTTCCCAGGACAAGTTAGAAGTTTCCTGGAGTCAGCAAAAAAACCCCATCCTAAGTCCCTCTTTCTCATCAGTCTTGCCCTTTGATATGAGGGGACTTTGGGGGAACCCGACCGGTGTCACCTGGTGATCCCTCCCCAACCCTGGAGGTGCGTTTTCATCGCCCAGAGCTCTGCAGCTCTGCCTTAGCGTGGCTTCTGCTCCCTCCTCCCGCCCCGCTCCGCGCACTAATCCTATCCAGGGAGCTAACTAGAGGGGTGCCCTTCGTGATCCAAAGCCCACTTGCAATAGCAATGATTAAAATGACTTTATCTTGCCTTAAATAATCTCACATGGGTTCTCACAATTCGGCTCTGTTTTCATTGTTCAAATCCGTAATATCGGGCTGGAGCAACTCCTCAACAAAGCTGCTCTTTCCTGACCCCTTGACTTCTTGGGCAAGGAACATAATGACCTCCATTGATTCAGCTGCTGGTAGCAAGAGTGAAGGGGAAGAGGTTTCCCATTTCCTCCCCAGCGAGGCTTCTAGGTTGGTGGAATTGTTAAAGGATTTTGTTTTCTGTCCAAGAGAGTCTTATGCTGGTGCCAGGGTTGCGTGTGGGAATAAAAACAAGGAACAGAGACAAGTAATTTAGACGAGGGAAAGATTTGCTGCGTGCAGGATGTCCGTCTATTTTGAGACAGATATAGCTAGCATGAATCTCAGTTTGTCAAACGGCTATAACTAATACAGAGTACAGGGGGAGAGTGGAACACCGGCAGGATCAAAACCTCCGTCACCTTTGCAGTTCAGTCTGATAACTCAAGGTTTATGCTGGGGATTAAAGGGAGGTGGAAATTGCGTCCGAGATCTTTAACGGCAGAGCTAGAAGAACAAGCAACCACCCTTCAGATTGTTCTACAGGGGTTTGGGATATTGCCCTGCGTGGAGTCCTTGACAAAAAGGTCTCTGCATTAAGTGAAGAACCTCTCTAGAAGATACAGAAGCTGTTCAGGCTCATCTGTGCTGTTACCCTCTAGGTTACACCACCAGCAGCAGACGTACACAGCATCTATCAGCATTTGCACCTTAACAACACCCCTTGTAAGCATAACCCACATTCAGGTAACAAAACGTATTTGGTAGAAACACAGAAGGGAAGAAGGATTAATAAAACATGACTACTGGAGGAGCTGGGTACAGTCTCACTTTACATGCTTTCACAGGTAAAAATAAAAACGCATTAAAGCTGGTGATGTATTTTTATAGCCTTTTCAGGGAACTCATACAGACTGAATGAAATAAAGGAATCTTGCTATAAATACAAACCAGGACCACAGTTTTGCCCTTCTTTTTTTTTTTTGATTGTTTAGTCTTTATAGCAATACTTTTTACGAATACTTCGGAATACCTGAGAGGATCAAAAAACTTCTACAGCCTCCTCAAATACTTAGCAAACAAAGTGTAACTGGAAAGGATTTCTTCTTCCTTTACTTTTTTTTTTTCATTAATTTGCTTTCTGTTGAGTAGTGATAGGTGCTCACACGTTCTGTAGTGTAGTTTTGCAAGGATATTTTCCATGGGTTTCCTTATTATCCCATGGTGTAACCAGTACACACCAGTAACCTGCTCTTCCCTCTTGTGCCCGCACGTAAGCAACCACAGAACCATGGGCCAGACTGTGATCCCCACTACACTGGTGTAAATCCACACTGGTTTTCCTCTAGATTTACACTGGTTTAATGGCGATCACATCATGTGTCCCCTCCAAATTAGAGACAGAAAAGGCCTGTGAAAGGATCTGAAGACATGCCCTCAGCAGAACATTAATGCTCACTAACGTTTAGTTTCTAAAACCTCAGTCCCGGTGCATGTCTCATAAACAGGGCCTTATTCTGCATGCTGATCTGCAGGCTAAGACTTGTTCCTTTAACTACTTCACTGCTCATCCACGTATCTTGCCTTCTCAAAACATTTCACGTGAAGTTTTAACATCGCTGAGCTACCCTTCCCTTGGCTCCGTAAGTTTTTGCCTTCCAGGGCAACCAGAGAGCAACCAGAGTTTGCAGGAAAAGCGTCATTTCATTTGAGTGAAATTCAACTCACTGTATTTTGAAATGAGGTATTTAAAATGTTTCTAGCAGAGGAGGGTGGATAGGCAATCAGATTCTCAGTGTGTAGTGTAAAAATAGAGCTAGAGAGGCGTGCACGGGAGGAAAAGAGGATGAACCGCATAGGGCAGGTTTCTGTCTTTTGTGTGCGTTGTACCAAATGCACAAGAGAAAGAGCCTTTGGGATCACAAGAAGAAAATTGGACAAAGTTAGACCTCATGAGTATTTATTATTAGAGGGTTTTATTGTTTTCTGCTCCTGAGACACTTTGAGACATGTGACTTTTCTTCCTGGTTTGGGATAGGATTATTTTAAAAGTCTGAATATTTCTGCAGCATGGAGAAGCTGTCTGTGCACAGCCCGGTAGTAATGCAATCAATACAAGTTAAAACCAGTGTGAAACATTATGTGTTTGTGAGTCAATTAGATTCATCCACCAGAGGTCATTAGATGATCAAATGACACTTTCCTACTGTCTTTATAAGTAAAAGTATCAGCATTCTGTGCTATAAAAAATGCATTCTCATTAATAATAAAAACCTTAAAGGAGAAATAAAAGTGTTATGAAGTAAATTATCACACAGTGAAGTTCATGATTTTAAATAGCTTTGATAAGAAAACAAAAATAGGTTCTGAATAATATTACCAAGAGAAATTACAATGCTTATGAATTCTTATTCCAGAATGATGGGAGATGCTTAAAAGGTAAGTTTGACTCTCCATTATTCAAATGACATATTTCTAATTGTACTGTATGAATGGCATAAACTCTGCCTGGAATGGTCCATGAGGATAGAAAATATGAAGTAATATGAGAGAGGTTTCTAATTGTGCTTGTAATGAGATGGAATGAATATCCCAGGCTTTGTTCTTGCATATCTTTACACCAATGGAAATCAGAAGTCCTTCTGTCAAATAAAAGAAATGGATTTGAAAACAGAGAAAATTTGTCTGATTTTTCCATCTTCAGTTTCACTCCATCCTCACTTTGAATGTTTTTTTTCCTTTAGTGTCTCTACTTGTGATAGCACTTTGTCCTTCTTTCTTCTCAAATACTCTCTTGTTTCACTTCACATATCATCTAAATGTAATTCTCTTCTGTTTTCTCTTATGCTCTTCGACTCTTACTTTCCATTTCTAGTTTTAGCTTTGCAATTTCCTTAATTTTGGGCCTGGCCTTGTAGTCAGTACCAGAAGAAATGATCCTTATGAAGGATCAGTAACGTAGCTGAGGATTTCAGGTCGCTATCTGTGCAAGCAGCTAGGATTGCTTCCCCAAAGTACCGTTGTCCTCTCTAGTGTATCAAAATGGGTAGCAGATAATTAGTAGGAGATTCCTGTGACCAAGAAATTCATAATTGATCAGACCCCTTTTATCCAGATTTTCCCCAACACGTTCTCCTCTCCTTCCCACCAAGTACTGGGTGCATCATTCACAAGGACGTTGCCATTGGGGAAGCAATATTTTAATCAAAGGGTGAAGTCAAAGCTGCTCAGAGGACTCTGACAGCCGAGAGCTGGGTTTGTATCCAGGTCTCAGGCAGTGGGACAAGGAATGAAGGCACAGTAAAAATGAGCTGGGGTTCAGGTCAGGAACAATTTGAAGGTTTGCTCAGTTGCTGAGACTCCTCTGTCCCAGGAAAACAAACAATACTGGTGCTTGGGTCCAGCCATCGCAGAGCCAAGATCTCTACCTTGCCTAAGAGATCATAGTTCTTCTGGGGTCTTGTTGTTTGGGCCCTTATCTTTAGCTAGAAATATTAAATTTTAGCCTCTTTAGCCTGATCATTTTCCAACTTTAGTCTCCGTGTGTCATCTAATAGCCTACATTTCAGACCAATTTTAATCTGTGCAACCTGCCCTGAGAAAAAGGCAGCACATACAGCAAGCAATGCTGCCAGGCAACTGTGGCTATGGTTGTAGCAGTAAATTAGCCAGGACCAGGTCATATATCTAGGTCCTGGTACAATTTTGGCCCAGGTGAGCTGATACTCTCTTAGGAAATTCCCAGTAGTGATTTGAGAGGTAGCCCAGGCCAGGAACCATTCCCAAATAGCAGCTCGGGCATGGCTTCTTTTGGAGTCTAAGGCTAATATTAAAGATAATATTAGGTGGTCAAATTATGCCAAGTGGCCTCAGGGTGGATGAACAGGCTTTCTCATGGGGTAGCTAATGGTTTGGTAGGGATTTCACCCGAGCAACTTCAGTAATCCTGCAGTTCAGGTGTAAAACCCAAGATAGCACCTGCAGGAGCAGGTCAGTGATATTCTGGAGAAAAAGTATAATTGGCTTAAGAAGTCTGTACTCTTTTCTCTGTTTGCTTCCAAGCCACTGAATAAAGCAAGCACCATGAGCGCTTTGTGCCTCAGTTTCCCTTTCAAAAAAAGAGAATGGCATTTCTTCATACTTTCACCCACTTTTCTGCCTCTTAACTATAATCATCCCATGACTTAAGAAGATGTTTCCTTTTTCACTTCAAAGTAATGAGGAACAATAACTACCTAGGTGGGAAGATGAGCATGCTCATATATCATAGCAGATCTGGTGACCATAATAAAGAGCAAGCTACTTTACAAGTTGTGTTTCCATGAAGACAAATGAACTCTGCAACATCCATGGCTAAATGCGGCTGTGAAGAGAACGATTTTAGCATTTCTGTTTAAGTTTGTGGGCTCCTAAAATTTCTATGGTGGACACGCAATCCCTGCACAGTGAAAGTGAGCCTATTAGCAGAAGGTGAAATCTTCTATGTTACTTTCAGAATCTTCCAGAATCAGTCCTTCATTCCCAAAGGTTTAAAGATCACCTGCTAGATACCACTAACAGAAGAGAAGCAAGTCCGCTTATAATATCCCATTTAAATTATAGTACAGTGGGAAAAAATCAAACATGGGGAAAAAAAAAGGAAGACTGATGGCTGGAAAAATAACTGTCAGCAGGTGAGGGAAAAGTCATTCTGGATTTTGTAATTTAAACATTTATTCATTTGAATGTATAAAAATACTGGGGAAAAGTAGGTATCTTATTACTGGTTAGCCATGCCTGAGGCTGCTGGAAGATATGACCTTACCTGTTGATGAGAAGCTTAGTAACATGAACAGTCCCATTAGCTGCAATAGATTGAATCAAATTAGCATCACCTATACCTGGTAAAAGGTAGTTGATCTGAGCTTGGTCTGAGAAATAAAACAAATATGTATGCATACATATGTATGAAGTTCTAAATTAGACAGCAACTTTTAAATATTTTTTCATTACCTACCCAAAATATTCACATACAGGTTTTCTTTTCCAGTCATGAAGAGATACTGTTCTTTCCCTACGAATTTGGCTGCAAACTGAAAAATCTGGAAATGATCAATTCATATTTCTTCCCCTTGTAACCTCTTACCAGTGACTGCCTGCAGCAGTGAGCCTTCCTCAGTGCATGTCCAGTCAGTCTGGACTGTTTTCTCAATTTTTGACCCACATTCCCTAATCTATGTGTGTATCTAGCTACTAGCTATACAGCTAGCAGTGCTGGAGATGTGGTCTCTATAGTCTTTATCAGTGTCTTGGGGGAAAAAAAAAGGGTTTATAAAATATGATGGGCTTTAAACTCCAAAGGGCGCTTGTAACTGAACTCAGCTCTTACAGCGAGAGGCTCATTTCAGCCTCCTGCCGAGACTAAAACCACACAGCGAATATAATAAAGCATTTCTATTTTTGCCTCTAACTGTGAAATTATAGTAGAAGTTCACTAATTTTAATTTCCCCAGTCTGCATAGCCTGTGGTAGACTCACACCCTCTCTCTACTTACCTTCCTACCCCCATGCTTAAGCCCAGTTCTCCTCGCTTCTCTGTGGATGCTCAAAGATCACCTCTACTATTACTTTACAGGATTCCTTCTAGGTATAGTAACTACTCAGAATATGATAGCCTGGCGTGGCTCTCTTGCAGTTTAACAGGTAGTTTAGACTATGAACACACCTTAGGTTTTTGGAATTGGATCCTACAGAAATATAGAATGAACTCTAAGTTGTAGAAGTAAAACTCTAGTCTCAGAAACTTATATATTGCTCAACCATATCAGGTTCATCTTCTCTAATGGCCAGACTCTAACTAGAGCCAGAGTAAGATGTTTCAGAAGGAGATCCCAAAGCGGATGATTTTAAGGTGATTTAATGCCAATAAGTATGGGATATTCGTTCATCTGTGCATTCCTGTCTCTTGGTTGCATGTTACTTTTTGGTTGGTTTCTACATTGAAAAAAAAAGAGGGTTAAAACACAGTCTCACCTCACTCTAATGAGCTCTTCTGGGACCTCCATAAAAGTGTGTTATATCAGTGTATTCATTTTAATGGGACACGGCAATTTGCTGCATCAGAATAATGAAACTTAGACTCGTAAGGCTGGAAGGGACCTCAAAAGGTCACCTCTTCCATGCCCCAGCCCTAGGGCAGGATCAGCTCTACCTATGTTGTTTCTCAGAGATGATCTTCTAACCTGTTTGTAAGGGCCTTTAATGAAGGAGATGCCACAGAAGGTCTAGCTTGAACACCATCACAGAGCACTTTGCAGAGCTTATTTCATACTGAACGACATGCAAGTGACTTCTTTAAAATAAAACGTGCAAGTCAAAACCAAAGAGATGTGTACAGTTTTAATATGGCAGGCCCATAGGGAAAAAAAAGAAAAATAGGATTGTGATATCCAGGTAAATATTAAGAATGCATCCTAATAATCTAATTCTTGGTGAATAAAACTGATTACAGTTGTTGGGATTGTTATAAATACAAACTTGACATAAGCAGTGTTCATGTGAGTGAAGTTAGGCTGCATCTCAATAGTTTTTGAGATTCTATTTAACACCAAATAGCCTCAAATTATCCCTACGTATGTTAAGGTATTGCTAGGTATTTTGCTGCAGTAATAGAATGTGACATCAAATACCATGGATTAATTACATATAAAATGCCTTCTTTGGTTAATAAAACAGTTTTGCCTTTAAAATCCATTAGAATGTCTCAGCTCAACTTTTTTCTTCAAAAGTAAAAGATAAATATAGGCATCTGATTTACTTTCCTTATACATCAAACTTTATCCTTTTTTTATTTGCAGTCATACTTGTTTGCTCTGTTCATACCCTTTTTGTTCTGCTCCAATTTCCCTGAGACAAGGATCAAACCTGAACATTCAGCTGAAGGTGAAGGAGTGCTGTGGACTCTTGTAGCCAGGTCAAATTTGCAGGGTTCTGCTCTCTCCCTGTCTTTATGTAGGTAGTAGTCGTATTTTAGCAACTTCTTCATTAGCAAAGGTTTTCATTGATTGGGTTATTTATTTTGTCCTTGATAAATTTAAATAATTGTGATTGTCTTCAGTCCCATTGGCCATAGCTACTGTACTGATACAAGCAATTTCCCATCTGCTTGTTTGCCCTCCCTGCTAACGGTTTTCCCAGATCTCCATTTACTCTACCTTGTGTCTTGTCTTTAAATATTAAAGATAACCATTCTTCTCTTGCATGTAAACCAGGGTTCATTTATTATTTTCACCTGAACAACCTTTATTTTGCGACTTTGAGAATGCTTAATTTTGTGGCGTGTTTAATAAACAACATGCAGAGATGCCAGAAGATCACTCCTTTCTGGGAGAGGTTACATTTCTCCCTCCCACTCAGGTTTTTTTTCCTGGTTGGTTTCAGCTTAGGGAAATTAGTCTTTCTTCAAGCAGACAGTATATGTATTAGTAGCTAGGAGTACCTCCTGCTTGCAAATCACAAGCAGAATTAGGTCATGAGGCCATGTGCACCTAGGCAACCATCAGTTTTAGTTCAGCAATCAATTCAGCATCATCCACCCGTACTAGGTTTGTTAAAGCTTCGTGGTAGTACTAAAGGGTGGAAATAACGAACCGCAGGCTTCCGTGTGGAGAAGTATGAACTGTTCCCTGAGAAGGCAGGAGCAGGAGCAAGAAGCGACGTGACTCATGAGTTTAGCAGTTAGCGTTCACGTGAGGTGGGTGTGGGCCCCAGTCCCTGTTCAAAGGACTCTTTATTTTGCATTAAACTGTTATTTCATGTAACAGAGAAACAACGCTGGAAGCAAGGGCTGGAGCTAAGACCTTCGTGCTGAAAATGTTCTAACCCCGGGGTTAAACCTTGTCTTCCCTCTGCACTCCTGAGTTAGCAAGATAAAAGTGAGAACAGAACTTTTCCTTGCTGTTTGAAGGAGGAAGCACTTACTGTAGCACAACTTTAAAAAAAAAAAAAAAAGTACAGTTGAGGTATTGGCTACTGATTTAACTGGCAACTGCAAGCGGTTTGTTCGCAGTGTACTTCCCTTTGAAGCACGAGGTGTGATTCACCTCTAAGGACTTTCTTGATACAGGTCATTGTGGGATTGCACGAGCCAGGGGCTATATAGCCAAGATGTATAATGCCCTCCTGTGGGGACTTTTTCAGGGGAGGAATGAGGCAGAGTGAGGGGGAAAGGGGGGTAAGAGCATTTTGCATGAATGCAACCCAGGCATGGCAGGTAAAATGAGATCCTCGCTTATCTTAGCTTATATACTAGCATAGACATAGCCCTGGTGTGTAACTCTTCAGAACATGATTTCTGTGTGAAAATCTGAAGCTAAACTACTTCATTTCAACCTTTTATTCTGGTAAATTTAGGGTAATTACATTTCACAGGGGTGTGGGGTGACTCTACCTCTCTCCTATTTTAGACACATTTCTTCTGAAATATCTGGGGACTGGAGATTCCAGGGTCATCCCAAAATAAAGTGGCAAAACCTGAACAATTTGTGTTAAAGAAGTGCAGTTTTTTTCTTTCAGGTTTTCCAAAGCCGTCATATCGCAAAGGCAAGGTGCGACATACTCAGTCACACCATTGCTCATCCATCTTCAAGGCAGTCCTGTTGCAGAAAGCCTGTTCTGAAGAGTCGTCTGACTGCTGATCAGCACTGGATTAAGCTGTGTTCCAGGTGGATCTGTTTGGAGATTTGGCAAACAGGGTAAAAATAATGTGGCGAAAAAAAAAAAGAAAAAGATGAAATTTGCTTGGTGCAAGGCTGCACTTGACTTCAGGCAGACAAGAAAGCAGATTCCTAATGCTGACACCCAAAACCTGCTCTGTTCCATAATAGTAACCATACGTGATAAGGAGAAGGATGCCTTCCCCCTACCTCAAATCTTACGTGTATATCTGTGTACCTGTGTCTGTCTTTATGTATATATAGATATATACACATCTATATACCTCTCTATACCTATACTTACCCAGCTATACATATATACACACTGCAGCAGACACACATATGCAATTTAAATATTAATGACAGATTTTACTCTGTAAAACATCTGTGTAAACACTGAGTTACTTACTGACCTCATTGGAAATGCAGAGAACAAACTCTGGCCAAATATATTCAACAGACACGAAAAGAAACTGAAATGACAGGTCTAAATTCAGTACCATTAAAATACAGAACCAGGGGGGTTAAAACAAGTCAGATGGTTTGCACTAGATCTGTATTATGTATTATGCATGTGTTTTATACAATTCTGTATGTTGGTGGATTGGTATCCAAAGAAATAAGTTAAAGTTGTGACCTGTCTGCTTTTGATTTACTAAGGTCAAAGAGAGCGGATACCTCTTCTTCACGGAGAGTTATATATGCAAATCACTGCACAGATAAGCCAAGTGTGGGCAGTACCTCCTTGTTACTTGGGAAAAAATGCCTGCTTGGCTCCCTGTTCTGCATCTCTGGTACAAAGACAGATTTCCTAGACTTTTTTTTTTTTTCTGGTGGAGCTCTGCTAAAGGTTTATTCATTGAAAGCCTGGATGCCCTGTGAATGTTTTATCCTCCTGAGCAGGGGCATTGCTAAAAGGGACAGCAAACGAGCTCCATGCGAGCATCAGTCGAAGGCTCGGAACGGCTCTGTGGTAGTGAATGAGAGTCCTGGGAAGTGTCTGTAGCCTAGCAAAAAAAAAAAAAAAAAGGGGGGGTTGGTATCTGGGCCAGAGGGTGAGAGCTGTTACATGTGTCCCCGTCTCCTGCTGCTTGGGGCCACCGGAGTTCATGGAATAACAATAAAGAATTAGAGAGCAAGAGGCACGTGTGCTGCAGCTGATTCCGACTGCTCAAAAATGAGCCATTCGTCGTGCCCCGTGCAAATGAGTTATCGGGACCAAGCAGATGGGACTCCGTGTGTGCATGTGCGTGCGAGACAAGGAGAGTTTGGTGTCACTTAACTTCTGCTTTATTGTCAGATCATCCTTTTTTATGGGATCTTCTCGCTCACGATTTTTTTAATACGTAAACCTTTCACTGGAGAAATGGATGTGAAAGCTGTGCGCTGCTCGTCAAAGAAGAAAACAAACAAACAAAAAAGCCCAAGCCCCAAACATTTACCAGACCCTGGTAATTACATTTAACTGTGACACTTTTGGCATTTCCTCTTCTTATACGGGGAAAGCCGCATCTAAACTGACAGTGGCAAATAAAGAAGGGTTTTAAGTATTGATCTTTTGTTTTAATGGTGACTGTGGTGGAAAGATGCAAGGTAAAGCCAGTGGGTGTCAGTGGAAGAGCTCTGTTGGCATCTCCAAGCTTGAGTCCAGGCTCAAACCAGACTAAAGAAGGAACGTGGGATTAATCCTTTCAGTGTTAGCTAGCCAGAAGTTAAACGTCCAAAGCAAGCTAGTTGTTGTCTACAGTCACAGAAGAGACAGGTATATAAGGGAGCAGACTGAACGGCCCTCGGGAGGTAACTCTCATTCTCACACTTGATTTTTAAGGTAAGGGAAGCAGTGAGCTCAGGCTATTCACCTGGCACGTACATTACAAACTTTAGGGCAGAAGTCACACCTGATTTTGGCTCCCATTGAAGTCAAGTTATTAGCAAAATTTTCCTTTTATGTCAGCTGGGAACCGAGGCCAGAAGCAGTGGGCACTGTGGCACATGCCTGTGAATGGTCTTATTGGGGTTAATGGTGCCACTTGCAGCTTAAAAGGCTGCAAGAACGCCAACATGTGCACATTCCCATGGGCTTTGTGTCCATACTGAGAAAAACTGAGCTCTGACCCTGTGTCATGATTTCAGGGGAGTAAGGCATTAGCATAGCAGGGTAATGAAAAAACAGAAGGGTTTTGAAATTTTTTAACAAAATATTTGGAAGGTGTTGGGCAGAAAATGCCAGTTTGTTGAACCTACAGGTTTTCTCAGGAAAGAATTTATTTTAGCTAGTTTAATATTAAAGAAAAAGGAAAAGAAATTGGAGATGTCAGGAAGTACAAAAATAACCCTCTTGGACACTATTTAAAAAAAATAATAATTTTTTTTTTTGGTCAGCAGAGATTTTCAGTTTTGGCTTTTGAAGTAATTTGTGGTAAAAGGAAAGACTGAAAAGAAGAAATAATATGAAGTTATTAAAATGAAAAAGTTCAACTAACTGTTCCATACCCATTCCTGGATTCTAATTCCATTAGAATTTTTATTTTTCCCAGTTAGTTTTAGAGTTTTTAGTTTGGAAGACTCATGATTTTATTTAGCCTTCTGAATATGTAAGCAAAGACTTGGCCTACATCTTGGTCCATAACCAGACAAGTCAGGAATTGGACTATATCTGTGGATTAAAGCAATTAGGTGGACTGAATTACTACAAATTTTGTGTTAGTCAATATTTTTGAGATCTTAATAGATACATGTGCATACTTGTATATGTATATAGTCCCAACTTGGGCAAAAGAAAATAACTGTATTATTACATGAAATAAAATAAGGATACTTTGCAACATTCATCCACTTGCCTGAAAAAAGTAAAAACTTTTTGGGAAAATGTTCACCTAGTCAAAAAAGCTAATCTTCACTCTGAAGCACTTTCAAAATAAATTCTTCAACCAACCATAATTATTCATACTATCTACCCTCTTTTCATATCAACTCCTGCATGAAAAGGAAATGGCTATTTCTTTGTGGTTAAACTTGTAATCATATCTTATTATAAAATTACTGGTTCTACCCACTTTTCTTTGGAAAATTAGCGTGGTTGACAAATTGTTGCATTTATTCTCAGGATCAAGGGAATCATCTAAATTTGAAGAAAGCACAGACTTTTTTTTTTTTTTCCACTTCCAGTTTTATTAAAAATTACCTTGAATATTGTATTTACTTCTCTTATCTCCATTTCTTTAGCCCTAAGGAGGAATATCATCAGTTTGATTCTAACAATGCCTAGTGGGTACACTGTAAAAACTCTTTGTAAAAATGATCTCTCTACCCAAAAGACAGCAGCTTAAAAAGGAAAAGCAGATAAAGTGTGATTAGAGCTGGTTCTCTTTTTTTCCTGAAATATAAACAAACCTTGATATCAAAAGCTACCTTCTTCTTAAAATGCTGACTTGTAATAGCAATCTTATTGAAACTCTCATGGAAGGTGTTATCAGAATATTTTATGGAATTTGTTGCGTATTGAAAAGCAACTTTAAGAGATTCTTTTTTTTTTTCTGTACCTTTTGGGAAAAGAAAAAGTTACAATGAGCAATTAAAAGCTTGTATTTGGATAACAGGGAACTGGAGCACAGAGAAACATGAAGTGACTTGTACAAAATCCCTGTTGTGGAGCCTTGAGATCCCACACTGGAAGGAAAACCACAAAGGTGCTTGGAGACAGTCTTAAGAAGGCAGTTAAGTGGCAGAAACCTGATTTAGAAGCCAAAAAAAAAAAAATGCAGCAGGGTTAAGAGAAGTTGGAATAAAGTCTTAGAAAAGGTTTTGGTTTGGTTTTGTTTTTTTTTTTAATTCTAGCAGGTCTTACAGCTCTCCTGTGTGCTCCCTGTGATTCTGGCCTCACCAGACCCTGCTCAAATAAGATCCTACCTGATGGTGAGCATTTTGGGAACTTGAAAAAGCCAATAACAGGGGTATGTTTCAAACCTAAGCTCTAAGCTGTGAATTGCCCGAGCTAACTGCAAAGCCATCCTTCCCTCCTACAACATTTCCAAACTTTTCACTAAATTCATACTACCAGAAATCTTATGCTTTGGTAAAACTTGAGGGATATCTGCTATCAGTCAAGGAAAGCTGTAAATAATCTGGTGTCCATTCCTTCTGCCACTGGTAAAAGAATATGAGTCTAGACTTTTTTATAAGTGTATTGTCTTCCTTCCATTAACTTGGAAAAGTTAATTACTGCTCTGGCTTCCTAAGGAGACAAAGCTAAAGTAATTGCACGATCTCTTCATCCCTCTGCCTGTAAGTCCCTCCTCTTCTACTCTAAACCTTTTGACCCCCTGACAAGGACATGGCCTTGACCAGTATTTCCCCTTTGTGTGGAGCTGGGATACCCATCACAAGTCACAGAATTACTGGGCACAGCTAAGGAGCATTTCCAATGAGGAGTTTGCATGTGGCGATCCATTTTGTGTGAGGGTAAGATAATTTCACAGTGTCAACATGCACTATGTGGTGCCAGTGCAACAGAGAACAACTCCCAGGTGGTTTTATTCAAGAGCAAAGCCCTAGTTGAAGGTAGATAGGTTTATAGAAGGTTCGTCAGAACCAGCAGCAGGGTAGAGAAGAGATGTTAGTGCCTTCATTAAGAGAAAAATAAGCAGAATGAGCTTCCAAAGAAATCAATCCGTTAGCTCCATTGCATAATTTGGGTTTGTTTGAGGTTTTTTTTGTGTAATGATATTGGTATCTCTGAGTTCTGCTTTTACCTTTGTTGAGAGAAAACCAGAGACTTCCAGTTGTGCAGGATAGATCTGGCTGTGTGTTTGAGGACTGATATTTCCAGAAAACTGTAAGAGAACACACTGACAATTGAATTGTAAGGCTGATAAAGGAACAAAACCAAAACAGAAACTTTATTTTTTTTTATAATTTAGCAGAGGAGTCAGAAATTTTGCAGAACACAGTAGTATAGCACCAGACCAGCTTAAAGTGTGTGGGTTTCTTTCTGTAACTTCTTTTCAATTCTTATTTCTGTCACACGTCTTTGCACTTTTCAGACCAAATCCTTTAGGTAAGCAAAGTATTCAGGACAATGAAGTCACACCTTCTTAAGAGCCTACTTTTTGGTCTGGATTTCTGGTTTGAAGGAATCCCAAAACTCTATGTGGTACACACTTGAAAAAAAACACCTGACTTGTTTCAAAATCAGCTGGATGCATAGGATTTTGCCTAGCTGAAATAAGGCCACTGAAGCAGGAGCCTTGGTTCATCAACAGGCATCCCAATCTTCTTGGAAGCTCTGAAAATTGTGTCTCGCCCTCACTGAGATAATAAAAGTAACAACAGAAGAATATAAGGAAAACTCTGTATCCTTTCCCATATCCTTGGGCAAGGATGAAAGCAATACTAACTTAATATGGGTAGTCAACATGTAGGACAACTTTATGGCTTTCCTTGCCTTTTACCTAAAGATCAGAAACAAAATGTTGCCAGCGGTACTCGAGGGGTCATCGGTTCAATCTGGTATGACAAATCCTCACTTTTATGTGTTCTGCGTTAAATGGTCACGTTAAAGATGACCTGATGGCTCTGATATGCTGAGCTTCCCATGCACCTTACCTTTCATTAACTCACAGCTTGCAGATGGGGACAGTGTTGTGGTGTGCCTAGCTGTTCCGTAATGATTAGCACGAATAAATTCAAGGAAACTGTAGTACCATTTAACTGCAGAGAAATGCTTAGCTCTGACAGCTCATTAAAGAAAGTACCATCTTTAAAGGAACTGATGCAAAAGAGAACATATGAAGCTTAACCCTGAGGTGGATTTGGCAAGGCAGAGCAATGCCAAATGTCCTTTATGGGTTGCACTAAGAATCTGTGGGCTGGAGTAAATGCCAGGTCAGGTGTATGGAGTCTGTGGCCTGTGATGTGTTTGCAGTGGATGGCAACCAGATTATGCAGAAACATTAAATAAACTGGAATTTCCCTGAAGAACAAAGCTGCTACACAGGAACATTTGGAGGTCAGACAAATGACAGGTTAAAGAAAATATAAAACTACATGTACACAAGGGTCCTCCTAATATTTCACCGGTCTGTTGAGTAACTTTGGGAAAGTCACTTTGATAGATAAAACCACATGATTTTATGAGACTTCTGCTCCCAAGTCATGTAGGTGCTTCTGAAAATCCCACCTTCACATCTTTGTTCTTGATTTCCCTAATCATTTAAACGAATATTTGGTTTCCTTACAGGGGTATTTTTTTACGTGTGATGGAGTTCTAAAAGTATTTTGGAGAAAGGATGGGTGGTGGAGGGACTATCTTATCATGTTATAGGACAATTTCCCCCTAGTTTTTCACAAAACACAACAGAAAAGTCAGACCAGCAGACAATCAAATCAAAGCAAATCCAATCAGTTTTTCACAAATGCAAACACTTTCATATTTAAATTAATGTCTGGTATTTGATATGAAATAAAGTCCACTTTAACATGAAAACTTGCTTAGAACAGTGAAATACACATTTTGATTCAGTAATATTAAAATAGCATGTTTTGACACTTTCAACATTGTGTTTTGTTTGTTTGTTTTTTACAAAGTGAGAATTTGTAGCCATTATAATTCCATCAAAAATATATAATCAAAATTTGTGTTGTGAATAAGATTGCTGTTTAGGAAAAAACAACCAAGCAAATGTCTGACCAGACCCAGAAGACTAGAGCTACAGTGGTAAATTAAATACTTAATAACATTGTCAGGCACTAGAATTCAGTATTCTCTACTGTTAAATGTTTAGAGTGGCTCCTGGACATCTAGAACTGGCCCTAAAATTAATGGCCCTGGCTCAGGAGGTGGAATGGTCATGGACCCTTCCCATGGGAATTCTGGTTGTGGTCACCCTGTTTCAGAGGATGAAATATTTTCGGTGCAAGGTTTTCCATGCCAGCTGGCCTCAGTGCCAGACAACTGTCTGGAGTGTGTCAAAGTATAGGTAGTACCAAAGATTATTTAGGAAGCTTTATGTGCAGACATAATTGGCAATATCCATCTCGCACGTATTACAGTGTTCATCCTGCAATTCTCTCAACTCTCTGCATATGTTCATTAAATCACAAAGAAATGCAGCTATGCCCAGCCTTGGTCTCGTGATCAGTAGCCAAAAGCAGCAAGGTTTAAAGTTTGATTTCAACTTGCTTTTACTGCATTGCCATAGTTTTTCTTCTCTCTAACTTAATTTCGCTCTGTCCACACAGGGAGAGAAAATCGTTTTTGACCTGCAAGATGTTTCAAGCTCCAGCACAGGCTTCCTCTCTGATTTTGGACAAATTAGCTAATCCTGTACAACAGTGCCTCCTTATCTACAAAAAACAAGTGGTAAGCAACGGCAGTCAAGTCTGCTTTTAAGGATTTCTATCTTGCTAGGGTAATTAGGAAAGGCACAGACGGACAGGTAGGTACCTAGATAAAGTTTGAATTTTAATGCACATTGGTAGAGGTTCCACAGGCACTTTGTTTCCTAAGGAAACCAATCTGAAGAAACCAATATAAAGAACAGAGGTGGTAATATCTTGCCTTATGATGGTGTAATAACAAAGGTTATGTTGGGGACGCATATTCCAGTACATCAAATATATTCTTACAATTGCAGGAGCTATGCCAGTGTAGAGGAACAGAGGGTTTCCCTTGATTCTGTATTTACCAGTCCCACAAGAATGCCTTGGATACCCCAGGGAATTTCAGATTACAGTATCCATAAACTTTTAGGCTACTAAATTAAGTCCTTCATAACGAACTGACCGTGACAGTCACGTGTCCCTCCTATATCTTCATTTTTACAGAGATAGTGTTTAAGCCCTGACTGATGTAATTTTCTACTCTTGCAAAAGTCTGTTCACAATCAGTATTTTACCTTTGAATACTCAGTGTTGTATCCAGTCACTACCTTTCTAAAGTAGTTAAGTTTTTAGCTTCAAGAGTTTTTTTGCAGATTAACTCCTTGATCTAATTATATACCTTTTCACTGGTTTTGAATTTGCCAACTTGATTTTTAATGTGTTTTTTGCATTGAATGACTAAAGTTGAAGTTCTTTATACACTTTCTCTGGGCAACTGGCTGTTCTACAGGTGTACTTATTGTCCTACTCTGTGTGTATGTACCCAAACACAGAGAGCTGCTTAACATTACACACACATACACACATACATGCACACACATATGTATATTTCCTAAGATGGAAATAATATATTTTTATATGCAGGTATATGTATGCCATATATGGATGGTAAGGTACAGAAAGATATAGATGTGACCATAACACGTATTTTATGTATCAGTGTAGTATATATAATTGCAAAGTGTTAGACTCAAAATCTAGTTCAACACATTAATTTACACTGGCTTGACTAATAACACTATTGCATGGACTGAAAATGTAATGAAAAACCACAGCAAGAAGTTAATGAAAACTAGAGCTTCTTTGAATAATGTGGAGGACTGTATAGCTATCCCAGTGAGATCTGCTTGCTTATACCATGTAGCAAAATAAAAGTTGGAAGTTCTTATTAATGCTCTGGAAGAAGGCTATTGTAAAAAGCATGCTATAATTGCATTTGCAAAATATATTCAATTGATATCTCTTTGAAATGAAGACACTTCATTAAAAACTGAGGAGCACAATAAAAACCCATCTTAGTGAGACCATACCAGGAAAGGAGAAGTCACCTTAGGGGAAAGAGAAATAATACAGAGGGACACACAGAGAATGCACTGGCAAGAAACGTGATATAAAATTCAACCTGAAAATCTCAAGGTAAAGTACCCAGAAAAAAATCAATTCATGCATAAAGATTGTGTGGAAAGTGAGACTCAGAAGGCAAAATTACTTGAGACAAAAGTGGTCTGCAAAATAATCATGATGCTTATGGTGGTTATGTCAGGACATAGAAAATAAAATCTTTTTGCAGAGATAACATCACAGCTACCGAGCTGCTAACTCATTTTCCTGTATCATTCATCAAAAGGAACCACACATATTAGAAGTCCTGATCCAACATCTAGTGAAGTCAGTGGCAGCTTTTATGGACTTGGCAAGTTTGGGATTTTGCCTCCACTCTGTTTGGTCTGGATGGGTTAATGTGGGAAGAGAACTGAAGCTCTTCCCGTGGAGTAGTGAAGAGCAAGGCTAAGACATAATTAAGAGGCTGGGGAGGACTGACTTATAAGGACAGATCTGAAAAACTAATATCCATGTAGCTTGGCTAAGAAATGACTAAAAAGAAACAGGAAAATTGCCTACAGTCATTTGAAGGGTTTAAATGCCAAGGAGGATGAAGAATTATTTAGGGTGTGGACATTGCCACAAGCAATGGAATTAAATTAACTAAAGGAACATATAGGCTGACTATCAGAAGGGAAAAAAGAGTCCTAAAGTAACTTTTAAAAAGCCTGTCACTGGTGGAAGCTCTCTTAATAGGGTCATTTAAAATTGAAAAAAAAAAAAAAAAAAGGAAAAAATCCTGTTGGGGATAATTTTTCAAAAGCCATAGTATGGGACAATGTGATCTAAAGACTTTAAGGACAGAGGAGATCATAATAATCAACTTATTATGCAGGAGGTCAGACAAGAGAATTATAATGGTCCCTTTTGGCCTCATATGCTATGGATCTATGAAAGTAAAGATGGACAAGAACTTCAGGAGAGGTCTCAAAACTGTTACTAAGGTGAAACTCCCATCGAGCCTGAGACAGACTGCTATTTTTATGTGGAACAAGAAGGGAGCATCCCAGAAACATTCATCTTTTCCTCCTCACTCTGTGTACACATGGCCACATTTTGCTCTTTCAACCAAATGACTAGATTCTGCCACTGAATCAGTTATAGTTAGCACAATATTTGTGTATTAAGAACAGGAAGCTCCTTACCAGCGAGTGAATCCAAGGGATTTCAGCCTGAGTGACCTGGCTTGTATAGACTGAAGTTGAACATGTTCTTTATTTTCCTAAGTTCATGATTGCATTGACTTAACTTTAGCCTACAGAACTGCCCTCCTACCCTACACAGTCAATCACAACAAACAGAACAGGAGCCCTGAAGCTGGGAATATTGGACGCAGGGAAGAAAATACTATACACTGTAAATCAAAGATGATGTCTAGTTTATGAGAATTTTGCCTGAAGATATATTTTTTATTCCCAAAAGCCTCTTTGCCAAAGCATTTATTACTGATCCTAATTCCTCTTGCAAATTTAGTTAATACTCATAGATATCTTTTGCATACAGAATAGCACACATGCAGTTACACTAATGTGTCTTAGATATTGATGTAGGCCTGAATAGAGCAGACTACAAAGTGGTTGGGCAGATAGCTGAGAGGAATATTCATCTTAAAATAAAAATTTTGTTACTTGTAGAAATAATGTTGCATTTAGTTAAATTTCTGTTGTTCTAATTAGAAATGTCATGAATGTAGCATAGCCATATAGGAATCCTCAAATGTCATAGACCTAGCTGTAAAGTGGTAAGGTGTCCTGTTAATGTCCAAGGGATATTGTGTAGTAGAATAATAAGGCATTGACATGACTTTAGTTTCCTAGTTTTAGCTAATGTCTTAACACGAAAGGTATTTCTGCTAACACCACCAGATTAAATGAATCGTTTTCTCCATAAGCAGCCTTGCACTTTATTTTCTTACATTCTTTTTTGTTTAGTAAAGAAACTTCACATTTTCAGAATTCACAGAGCTACTATTACATGGGAAAACCAGCTGAGTGATGGGCTCAGGATTCGTGCATTTAGTCCCAGCTCTGAGCAACCTTCTCTTACTTCAACTGCCCTGTGCAGAAGCTCTCTGTTTTGCAAACCAGAGTTGTACTGGGCTAGAAGACTGAGAAAGATAAGGGAATGTGATACAGCCTAAAGTTTGCATTCAGGAGCATGTTATATCAGAGTTCAGGAAGGTAGTACCGCTAAATCCGTTCTGGTAACTTCACCTGGGATAAGTTTTTATTCTTGACATCATGAAAATAAAAAGATGCTGACAATAGGCAAGAATTATTCCAAGAAGAAGAACAAAAAGATCAAAGCTGGGAAGGGTTGAATTATTAGGAATGAGTACAAGGGTAGAATAAATATAGCTTTGCTCATAGATGGTTAACAGAAGCATAATAACTGTATGCAAATATTTGAGGAGTGTAAATGTCAAGGCTTGAACAGTGAGTATTTAGGAACTGACAAGAAGCTTTCTTCAGATGCAGTAGGATAACAAGTGAAGCTGAAGAGCTGAAATAGCATTTAATTGGAGAACTATACAGCTGTGCAATAATTCCCAGTCAGAAGTGGTAAATGCTGCAGTTAATGGGAATTTTAAACCTCAGGAATTTTCAAGTTCACTTTAATGAAGTTGTCCATGTTATGTCAGTACATGGGAATAGTATCTTGTTTGGAGAAAAAAAGCTGGTTATCATAAAAATAGCTGAGAACCACTTCCCTGAAAGAATACCCTGCCTGTAGTCTCTACATGGTTATGTACTGAAGCTGTACTCGTTGCATTGGCAAAGGAAAAGTTTCAATGAACTGATGTTCTTCTTGCTGATTCATGGGATTTCCAGAATTTTGGCTCAGTTATGACACGATTATCTCAGTTTGATTAACTCATGTGAAGTGTATTATTGTTCAGAGTCTGTGGGCTGAGAGAGAACGGAAATACTACCACCCAGACATCTTGTTTTAACAAGGTTAAAGATAAAAGAAATCTTTTTGAGATGCTATCTGACTCTGGAAAAGTGTCAAACTTGTGTGCGCAAACTGAAAGTGGATTATTTAGCCAGTGGGTAACATTGTGAAGGTCCCCACCCTACTCATTAAATCTCTAGGCTTGAAGTCCTCCAGGAGAAGGAGTTGATGTGCACTTGGGCTTGTGCTCAGTGTGGTGTTTCTCAAACACTTAGGTGTGTCCTGTAAGGGCAGGACACAAAATGTACTCGTTGGAGGAGGAGGAAGCGGGAACAAAGAATAAGTTGGCTTCCAGTACTAAAATAATTCAATGCCTCATTCTTAGAGTGGTCTTTGGTGATGAGGGAAGGAACATGCATATCACAGTTGGTTTAAGTGGAAAGCATGGGGCAAAATATCTATAAAAATTGGTACATATCAGCAACATTGCTTAAAAGGAGGTTTTTTAACTTCACATCATATAGCACCCAGTGAAGAACACTGACAGCCCATAATGGCTAGAACTTTCTGTGGCGATCAAGAATCTGAAAAAGTTCAGTTTGGTGTTAAGTGAAGCAATTTGTGAATACACATGTAAGTGAGAAATTATTTTAGTGGAGGTATATTTGATTTTGATATTTTCAAAGAAACAAAAAATGTAGATTTGGAGCAACAATTTGATGTCTAGATTTAAAAAGAAAAGGGGAAAAAAAAGAAAAGAAAAAAAAGATTTTTAGTTCACAAACATTAATGAAGCAGAAAAAGAAGACTGGAATGAAATGTTCCTGTCTGGGTCAAAATAAGCAGTAACAACAGTCAATATGTTTCTTGTTTCTTCTAAAAAAATGAAAAATTTAATTTGGGGGATAATACTGAGTCTTGAGAAAAATCACCTGAAAAGCAGCCAAACTGGAATCTCTTCTGACATTTTGTGGATGAGGGTGATTTAGTTCATGTACAGCAGACCTTGAGCAGAGAGAACAAGAACTGAAATAACAGATTTTATGAAATGTTCAAGTCAGAAGAGACAAGACATCATGCCAAGTTGTTAACCAGCCTGTCCATTATACAGGCTGCAGAATTTCTTCCAGTGATTTCTGCTGTATAAAGGACCAAGAACATCCTTTTGTCTGGGTCATGCTCTCTGTAACAGCATGGGATGAAGCTATCTTGGGAACCAGTCAAGAGGTTCTATAGGGCTAGAAAGAGTCGCTGAGCTCCAGAGCCTGAATCTCTCCTCTGACATGGACCTGATCTGTAACAGGTCCCTTTTCTCCAGTTTCTTTCTGCCAGTTGTACTTCGTCTCTGGAGCACCAGAGAGAGAAATGAGCACCAGTTTGTTTGGAGGGACCTTTCTCATCTCTACATCAGAGAGCAGCTTAGCCAGAAACAGGCTGTTAAAGAAATGTAAAGGTGTGAAACTTTAGCCGAAACTCACTCTAGCAGGTGCTCCACCCATTGGCATAATTTTGCTAAATTCCACCTTGTGTAGTCTTTGTAGGTAACAATCTCCCTTAGGTATAATTTTTATTTTGCTCTTCTCCCTGGTTGCAGATGAAACATGGCCCGTTTCCCTTTGTATGAGCTCACAGATCCTTATCAAATAATTTCTTTATAATAAACAAAGGCGATCAACTTCATCCCTCCTACTTCAAGATATAATTTCAAGACCTCAGATTACGGACATAGACCTGAGAAAAGTTTCCTGGCCATCATGTTGGGACTGCTGCAGTAGAGATTAGCCATGTCAGATGACCTTTCCTGAAAACTTTTCAAATCCTGTCTTAAACCTTAGATTTTTATTTCCTTTCCATGCTATCAGTAGTAATCTCTTCCGGTACCTAACGCTTTTCACGGTTACACACTTTTTATTGTATTGTGCCCTCAGGCCCCAACAGCCATGAAGCAAACGCTTCACCTTAGGTTGCGTGTATGATGTATCCCTTTGCCAATGAGGCTAATTTTAGTGGTGCCTTCTGTGAGGTGATCGCTCTTCAGATACCCACAGCCTGGGGTATGCTGGATACGATAGTTACCCAAACTTGGAATTCTGCCCACTCGTTTTCATTGTCTGAATCTCACTTCCTTGGGAGAGCTAAAGTCATTTTTTAATACGACTCCTAACTGAATTATAATATTTAGGCCTGTACAGAGATGTTTTGGCACTTTGGTGCCAGGCTGTTCCACCTGGTTTCTAGACTGAGGTCTCTCGTACATCCTACATCACATCTGCTGTTCTGGTGTGGATGTTGCAGATGCTGCACTGGACCGCTAACAGAACTAGTGACCTAGACCTGGCACCTGTGCTACCCCCCTAATCTCGAATCACACAACACAAAGCTCAATGCAATTACAAGGCAAACCTTCCAATGACATTTAATTTCTATCAATCATTTGTTATAGTTTATAAAAATATCCATCTAAAAGTATATATGTAACTATATATTTTCCTCCACGCAATCTACCATAAATCACACTGCAGATTAATTTTCATAACACAGATATATTTTTTTTTAGGTAAAGTTGGATTAATTTCATTTAACTTTGAGACACAGCATTGCATATAGCTGATCAGAGCTAATCACTCTGAAATCTTGCTATATCTAATGGATAGGAATAGCACCTTCAAAAGGTAATTCACCTTGTAGTTTTAGATGTCTACTTCAGGATGAGAAAATTCACAATCCTGGAGTATTTTTTCCCCCCTTTTAGCTGTGGAGAGGGCTTTCTGTGACTAATCTCGGTACAGAAATTTAAATTGCGAAGATCTATCTTCAGTCAAATGAATCTAACTCCTAATGTCTGATAAAATAAGGTTGCCAGAATGAATGAAAGATTATGGGGGAAAATCCAGAAGATCTGAACATCATGCAGGCATACCAGAGCTAGTTTTAAATGTGGTTGGATCCTGGAAGCACAGAGGTACTGGGACGACAGAGAAGAACACATCAGTGTAGCACGTCCCACTGGAAACACTCTTCTTCATACGCTGGTAATGAATGAGGAGCTTATGATTTCTGAAGGGTAGGTTTTAGGCAGACTATCACCTCTGCAACCTGTGGTTTAGAAAATGTCCAGTACCCCTTTTTAGGATAGAAGAATCACTGCCAGATTTTAACCAATGTCAGTATACAGAACTAGCTTTAAACTAGGACTGTCCTTTTGCCAAGTGCCGTATTCTCTTTCTTCCCTAAAACTGCGTGGCGTGGTCATGGCCTTTTAGCAGGTGGCTGATTTCTACCACTGTCTCACTGAGAACAGAAGTGATTTGTTTAGATTGCACTACCAAATCAAAATCAGCTTTCTCACCTTCTACTGGGAACGAACAGGATTTATGCTGGTCTATTGCAGGGAGGAAAATTTCATCGTCAGGTTAAATTTACTTTCTAGGTGACCTGAGAGACCAATGTGTTAAAAGGAAACCAAATATGATAGCAGTTGACAGATAGGCATGTTGTTGAAACATTTTGTGTTTAAAAAGAAGGGATGAAAATTCTAAAGTATAGCTTAGTTTCCAACATTTAGATGAAAAAATCCCAATAGACAATCTATTTCAGTTCACTGGAAATTATGAAGTGAAAATTGAAAATTGAAAGTAAAAGCTTTAATGTTCATCATTTTAAAGTTGACTTGAGTATTTTTTTATTCTGAAAAAACAAACTTTTCAAATAAATAGATTCATATCAAAAATTTAGATTTCAGTAGGTTTCCTCACCTTTCTTTTTAATGAATAGTTTATGAAACAGTCTTGTGATTGCAAATCTGCAAAGGTGCATGCAAAACATGCAGATCCACAAACATGAAAAGTATTCTGCTTTGTGACTTTTTTTGCTTAGGGGAGAGGACTGTGTCCATAGGTCCTGAGCACCCAGCTCTGAGAGATTCCACCTAATGTTCCACCTAATAATCTTTAAAATATAATTGGGGTGGGAGGGGGGAAGGCATGGGTTTTGCCAGTCCCCACTCCATGCTGTTCTCACACATCTCTAATAGTGTAAAATAACAGCATTGATCAAAGAACCAGAGTGACTCAACAACAAACAGTAGACCAGTTATGGGACCTTACAACATTTATCTGTTACAATATCTTCTGGGAAAGTTTAGTCCTGGAGTGAAATTTTTACTGCTTGTTACATGTAGTTAAGGGCAAAAAACCCTGCTGCAGCCTCGAAAACAACTTAGCCATATTCATTAGACAGCACAAGGGCGATCTAAGCACAGAATCGCTGTTTCTCAAGAGAAAAGGCGGGATCTAACATAGCCTCCAGGAGACTTTTAATTCAGAGGCACAAACAGTTTGATGGCCATTAAACGTAACAGCTGGCAACACAAGGAGCCAAGAAGGAATGTGGAGCCAAGGAGTAATATTTCTGCCTTCCTGGGATGAAGTGTGAGAGAGTTCACTGATACTCCACACTGGATGTCCAACAGATAGCAACAGCGACCGAGACACTAACACATGAGTCACCCGCTGTGTCTTCAGCGTAACAGTGATGGAAAGTGAACTTTTCGCGTTATCAGCTGGCAGAGGTAATGCCGACTGCGGAGCGGTGATGCTGGGAGAATCAGCAAGGTTGGCAGAAGAAGGAATAATTGGAGTTTACATCCTTAACCAGCTCCTGTTTAGGGAGAAGAAAAGGGGATCCTGCTGTACCATGGGATGATGTGGCCATTTTAAACGAAGCTGTAGTTCTTAGGAAGTTATTCTGTCAGAGCTTCTCTTCCACTCCAGCATCTGGTTTCGGTGACTGTCAATCACTATTTGGACCCTAAATCTGGTATAATCCTTCACACGTTATCCTGCTGGTTTAAACAGAGTAAATAATACGGAGGTTATAAAAAGGCAGAGAAGCTGGTGGTTTAGAAATAGCGCATGTTGGTGTCCAAGCATGGTCTTCCCCTACTGAGTTCTAAATTAGTGTCTGCCTTGAGACTCTATACAAGATTTCAGGTTTCAGTGCTGGCAGTAAGCAAAATAATGCAGGATTACTGCTATTTTGTAGTCTCACCCATAACTTCATGAGATTAATTTTGGAGAAGGAGGATTTGGAAGCAAAGTTCAAGGCCCCTTCTGGGTCCTTCCCTCATTTAGCACCACTCAGGCAGCATAAAGGTGAGTTTAAAGTGGGATAAATTATACTTTTGCTCACTCTAATGGCTTTTTGCACTACCAGAGAGGTGTCAAGAGGCCTCAATATAAATGAGAATCATTTTTATCTGCTTTTTTTCTTTCCTGGTCTGTGTACTCAAAATGCCAATGAGCACTGGGAAGTGAAATCTGAAGAGAAGACCACATTTGCACTGAAAGGACACCCAATTTATGTTTGATTTTTTTTTTTTTCCTTTTTTTTTTCTTTAGATGCAACAATTAGGCCTGGAAAAAGAGAGGTGAAGATACGTGCTGGAGGGGAGCTCTGCATCTTTTGACAACACTCTCTGCAGTAGAGTCTCAGAGTTTATCGCTTACAGTTAACCTCTGATGCAGGAGGAGTCCTGCTGCTCCTGAGGGAGAAAAAAATATCTCAGGAAAGAAGTTACCTACAAGTATGAGGACGGGCAGGTATACGTGCGCGCATCTGAGTGCGTGCGCGTGTGGTGGATGTGTCTTATGCTGAAACCTTCACGTATAAAAAATGTAAAACGTGACATCTCATAATATTTTCATATTGGGTAACTACAGAGAATATTTTGGCAAGGGTGCTTAATCTAAAATGTTCAATTTTAATCAGCTTGAACTATGGTCTGTCTTTCTGTGAACTGAAAACCACCAATCAATTTTCCTTTATCTTTTTTTCTGTTTTTCTTACCCAAGGCAATGCCTTTTGTAAAAGGGTATTTATTTTTAATGGATTTTTTAATGAATTTTTCAGTCAAGCTATTAATAATGCCATTAATTATAGGCAGCTTGTATTAAAGTGCATGCTGGCCTCTTAATCCTGACCCCCAGCTATTGCCTCGCAGCTAATCCAGCCCGGTGCTTGGCAGCGGTGCCGGCCGCAGCCCGTGGCTGCTCGGGAACAGGGGGAAGACGGGACTAAAGGATAAGGAGGGCTGGGGAGGAGGCGGCGGGGGGAGCGGCGTTTCGAGTATATACTTTGCCAGAGGGGTTGAAGTTTAAAGCCAGATGATGTGTTAGTGCGGTGGGGATAATCCTGGAGATGCGGTGCCAGCACTTGGGAGGACCTTTCCCGGCGGAAGGCTTTGCTCTGCCTGAAAGCCCTGGCCGGTTTGATAACCCCCAGGAGCCCCGCGCCGCCTTACCTGGGGCGGTTGTGCGCGACGGCCGCCCCGCTTCAATCTGCTTAAAAGATTGGGTAGACAGAAGGCCCCGGCCACATAATAGATTCCTTTCCCTTCCCCGGGCTGCTCATCTGACACGATTGTTACGAAAGTTGCTAATTATCAGCTGGTTGAAAGATAATGAAGGGGCCCCATCCTGTGCGGTCAGAGGAGAGAAACTCCCGTCATTAGGAGCGGGACCAGATCCAAAGAGTTTCCAGCCTTTGTGCATGGGTGCACAGCTCTGCGTTTTGCTTTCCGGGGTGATTGGGGGTGTTAGAGAGATCTTAGAATTCAACATTTTGTGCCCATAAAGTTTTAACCTTTTTTTGTTGTTTTTTTTTTTTTTATTACATAAATGTTCTTTTTATCCCTGTACCGAGTTTCGTTTGCTTTGTAATTTCTGTTTACACATCTTAGGAAAAGAAAAAGAAATAGACACATCATTCCCATTTTAAACGTTTGTGGAACAAAGGGTGGTGCATTCGCCCTGTTGCAGAGCTGTCTCTGGGCTGCAGGATGTGAGTTTCATGTTCACAAGCTCAAGGAGGAAAAACCCTTTCTGTTGAAGATCAGACACCCATAGAGATGTTAATCTGCTATTTTATGGTAATTAATTTGAGTATTTAAATAAGTGGTTTGGCCACTGGATTTTTTACTGGGTTTAAAAGCCATCAATGCAGGGCATGAGGCAGCAGAAAAAGGCAGCGTCTGTCCAAAGGAACAGAAAATTTGGACAAGACAGAAGCTGGGACGCTCTGGAGAGAAAATAAATTGAGGGTTATATGTTCCTCAGGTTTTTAGCTTTCTCTCTTTTTTAATTTGTTTTTCTCCTTGCAGTTATTACAGAAGTGTGTCTTAGGAAGGTGCTTGAACACTGGTATGTGTTTGGGGGTTCACTACTCAATACAGATTTTGGAAATCTATAGAGCAAGGCAGTTTGTGCAGTCGGAGCCCAGCTTTTCCCATGCCCGGCGCCAATATCCCCCAAGTCTTTCACTCTTTCCAATCACTGGGCAGGTTTTTCAACTACAGCCCCAAACCTGGTGCTTTCTCAGGAAAAAGCAGTGGCAGGCTTGGGAAGTACCTGCCCCCTCTGACATCGCATCCATCACCCTCTGTTAATTCTCTGTCACAATTTGCTTTTCAGCGGAAGAGTTTTGTGTCTCAATGATTGCCTCCCGATCAAGGTATCAGTATTTATAGTATGAATACTGGTATGATTTCGGTGACAGCATAAGGACTTATGCCTGGTAATGATTTGCTTTTAACGCTATTTTTCTGTTTTCTTTGCCTTTTCTTTTTTTACCCAACAGATTACCATGGCTGTAATAGAACAACAGGAAAAATCAAGGTGATATAAATTTTTTCCCAGCAAAACACTAGCACTGGATTTTGAAACTGATATTCCTCAGTTTCCTCAATGGTTTACAGCTTCCACAGGTCTCTTATTGACCAGTGCTGCTGTCACCATGTCCCATTAGAGATCAAACAACGGGTAAGAAATGGAGGGGAGAGAAGGGGGGAGGACCACTATGAACGGGTGCTAACCCTCCTAAGTCGTGCCCCATAACATTAACGTGGGGAAATGAGGCGTAACACACACTCTCTTAGTTGTGCTGTGTTTTAGCTTCTCTCCAGTTTTACTCCAGCTGCAGCGTTGACCATATCGCAATAGTCTGTTGTAAAACACTGACAGATTAAGAACGTGCAAATGTGCCCCAGAGCCATAGCATGCACTGGGTGAGGCACCCACATTACCAAAGAGAAAAGGGTAATCCCATGCAATTAAACCGAAAATACCAAGTAGTTGGGCTTTTTTTCTTTGTTGAAGCTTTAGTTTTAGGGGTTTTTTTCCAGTCTGTGTGAGGATGTTCAAGCTTTGCTTAGTGGCAGAACTGAGACAAACATATAGTCTTTTTAAAGTTGGTCCAAAGAAAACTAAATAAATTACAGGAATTGCTTCAACAGCACTGCCTTTTTACCAATATTCTTAAATAAAATACAGTGCAAGGCAAATAAAACTAATTTATTTTTGTTATTTTCATGCACTTTATGTTTTCATGCTTGTTTCTTGTCAAAATCAGAACAGAAAATACACGAGTACAACCAACTAGTGAGACCTCGGGCCCTTTTATGACCCAACAGACCAATTTTCAAATCCAAGACAACAGCTTGGATAGCTGGGATAATTTCAGCGATGTCCCTCTTCCCACAGTTAGTCCCTACACCAGTAGATCTATTGGCACTGTTGAACTCACCGGTGGGTTTGTACCTAATTTTATATGAATCATGTATTTTTGAACACTTACCCAAAAGAAGTTCTGAAACTTTTGAGATTCACCTGTTGGTAGTATTCTCTCTGCTTGCCAGTTTTCAGAAAGATCAGGGGGTTTACAGTTCTGAATGAAAGGGATATTAGCCTGTTATTTCGAAGGTCAGATTGAAACTGAGTTTGATCAGACAAGAATGAATGAATAACCATATGTTCTGGCAAGATAACTGTAAACTTATCTAAGAGAAATGAGTAAGATGGTCTCAGCAAGCTTTCCTGAGCAATGTGATTTTTGCCATCAGAAGGTTACAAATTACTCAGAAATTTGTTATGAGTTAAAAATGGCCTGGTTTGGCTCCAACATTTGCTATCTTTCACTAAATACACATGTACACATACATCCTTCTCAATGAAAGTGAGGATTCTGCTGCTTGTCAGTGGCTTTAAACTTCAGTTTGATTTTTTTTTCCCCCACTACTGAAGGAGCAACTTTATCAATTTTTATAGAAGAATAAAAAGGATGGGAGAGGATAAAACTGATTCAAATTAATTTTGGGTACATTTCTGCATAACATAACTGGCAAGTTTCTCCCACAGGATTTCTCTCAGTTCGGGATATATTTTTTCTTTTTTTTTTTAATTCATACTAATTTAGTAAGCTATATAAGTGAGTGCCTAGCTTTAAGGGTAAAAAGAGTTACACGTGTGCCCAAGCTCTTGCTAAATTGGATCTTGATTAATTTTTGTAAATCTGTCTTATTTCTGGCATAGCTCAGGAAAGCTGTCAGTCCCTGCCTGGAATGGGAACCTGAAAGGCTTTCAGCACATTAGAGAGTTGTCTTTTCAGGTCAAGGCTGAGATACAGTGAAAGGGAGGGAGGATTGTATTGTGCTTGCTTGACCTATGCAATATTTTATTTTTGGATAAACAGAGCACTGCAGCTTCCAGTTTTTTTCTGATCCATCAGTCTTCACAAAGGCTGCATTCAGCAAATAGGGCACACTGTTTCAATATGTGCTCTGTTTCTCTTTCTATCCATCTCACTCATTTCTTTTTGTAAACCTCCTCGTGGGCTATATATATTTAATTGCAGATCTCATTTGAGTCTTTTTTTGCCCTTCCTGGTACGTGAAATGACAAAAAAAAAAAAAAAAAGAAGAAAAATTATCATTATTGATTCTTCTCTACTTGACACAGTGTGGGTCAAGGATTTATACCCTATACCAAAAATTGCCTTCTGACAGGAGCCGTTTAGCCGAAATCAAGCAGCTGGATCATGTAAATCTGTGTAACTCTATTAATTTAAACAGAGTTGCTCAGATTTATACCAGCTGAGGACCTGGCTTAGAGGAAAAACTTCTAAGAAAAAGTGTCCTCTAGCTGGGATAAGCAGTTTGGCCCATAACAGCAAATTCATTTTCTTTTTAAAGTGAAGGTAATATAGTGCAGTATCCTGAGTTGCAGGATACTTTTCCCCTGGCATTTCAATGGGAGCCAACTTCCAGAAGACTGGATTACACAGGGGAAATAGGACAAAGCGAAAAACGCTGTGGGTTTATTGCTGCTCACACATCATTCACACACTGATCCTGGTTTCTCAAAGAAGATAAAAATAAAACATTCAATATTTGCCAACCAGAAGGAATAAATGCTTTTCTTCCTGTGAATCATTTGGAGCCTGCTTGCTCTGACTGGCATGAGTGCTCATGTCATTCATCAGGAGTTTTTCTCCACCCTGGCTGACTGATCTTTTCAAGGCCAGAGCTAAAAACCCTCAGAAAAATAATCACTGGGGCTATAAACAGTGGGACTTTAAAGTATGGAATAATTTTCACCTGTACATGCTATAATGCCATATAATTTGCAGGTAACCCCTAACGGGAGCCCACGAAGGGCAATGAGGTGCTGCCTATTTTCCTGGGAAAGTTCAATGCCTGCAATGCGCTGCTCTGTGCTGAAATGTCTTAGCAATGCCGCAGAGCCAGGGCAGACGTGGAGGGGAATGGGCCATAATAGCAGCATATAGGGGCTTCTTTTTTTGGTACTGGTAAATGTAAATGTTGATTCTGGCATTTCTGAGTTTCCACTTTAGCCACAGATCAGAATATTGGTAAGGTTTGCTTATTCATTAGGAGATACAAATTTTTAGTCTTCATGTCCTGCTATGTTGCATTTCTGCACATGCTCAAGAAGCTACCATCATACAAGATTGCAAGATAGCGGGTGAAAAAAATAACTATTTTAGATATTTACTTTCATGTGAGGTATTGTTGCAATCTGTTTTTCTCCTTTAAATACAGTGGGAATCTGTGGTGGTTCACTCATACGCAGAAGATGCCAATCTACATTGGAGATACCTGAAAATACCTTAAAATACCTAAAAATAGATGTCTGACCTTTTACTTTGTGGTCTTGGCATGCTGTTGGCCTGTGCTGCAGCACAGAATTCACATTTTTCAGGATATCATTCTTCTCCTTTATAAGATATGGATGTTTGTATGCTACTACGCATTTTTGTTACATGCTATACACTATGGATCTCTGCTCTATAAACTTTATAATTTTATTGATATTTGCAAGCTCATATTCAATGACTCCATTCTGTATTTAAAAAAAAGTCTGCTGTAAAGTACCCTAAGAATGGGGGGAGAATGTCAAATATTGGCACATTAACAGCACATCACGGTCTCTGTGTCTCTACCAAGTCTGAAATAATTTGCAGGTTGAAAATCATTTCACTTTTACAACAGATGGGAAAAATTCCTGATTCTTCTCTACTGAATGAGCTGTTGAAAGACCAAAAAGCTGTTGAAGAGATAAAGAAGATCAGAATAATTTGCTAAGCATTTTGACACTGTGCATGTCCAACCAAAGCCGTCTCCTTCTGGTGCAGAAGATAAATGGCAGTGAATCAAGATCTGATAGTGACTCAGTATTTGCTGTGACTGGAAATGACTCGTTCTGAGACTAAATTATCATGAAAAGGGACTCAGCATAACAGAACATCTTCTCTCTTTCCCCCCTTTTTTTTTTCTTCTCCCATTTCTCCTTTTCTTTTTCTAATAAGGGTTTAAAAAAGTGAGACCCAAATTACCAATAGAAATCGCAAAGCAGTATTTTTTAATATTAATGTGCAAAATGCACCACAGTATTAAACTCTTTTTCTGCAAATCTGCACAGTGTTCTCACCTTCTCATGAGTGTGGATGGTGTGCCTGAAATCCAATCTTTCTGTGGAAGGTAACCAGGTTAGAACAAAACGAGGGCCTGTCTAGGGCTTCTGGCACCACTAGAAATTAGGAATTGTGTTTATTTTCAAGCTTTGCAAGGTCTCAGGAATCATGGTGATAGGCCCTGCTTAGGTATATATTAAGAGACATTCCCTTTCCCAGTTAACTTACAGCCTCCTGCAGGACATGAGTAACTCTTTATTGGAGATTCTCTAATGGCAGACTTTCCTGTGACTGCTCATATTCCAATATCTTTACTTTGCAAACAACATGAAATCTCTCTTATATAAACAATGCTCTGACTCTGGAAGTAATCACATATTTTTATAGCCAGAAAAAAACCCATTTGATTGTTGAATCTAATTTTCTGTGTAAAACAGGTGATAAAGTTTTACCTATTAACATCTGTTTTGAGCTAATTATCCGTTTCTGGCTAAACCATATCCCTTGGTAAGCCATTCTTTCTTTATATGAAAATATCAAAAATGGAGGCATACATGCCACCTTTTTCGTGTTTGCTGTCATGTCTTGGCTGTGCTAAGCATTGGTGCTCTTTTTGTTTTTCCCTTGCCTGACTTCAGCGTCTTACTACCAGACCCCTGTAGTATTTTTCTCTGTTAAATAAAAGGTTTACTTAATACATGACATTGTATTTAAGAAACACAGATTCTACATGAAAATCCTTGCAATCTTCCTTGCAGACAACTAGCCAAAATGAGCCTCTTAATTGTCCCAGTGTAAGACTTTTCTCTGAACCATGTCCAATTGGTAACATCCCTCTAAGAGGCAGACAGTGTAAGTGGACCATGGTGGACCAGTATTAGTCTTACCAATCCAGTACACAAAGGCAAGACTAGTTCCTTGATTGTCCACTCTGTTCCTGTGATTTCTTGTCCAAAGGTTACTCAACCCACTTGACATAGCACAATATCAACAATATCGTCAAGCTGCTTTTTCTTTTGTGATCCCTAACTAGTTTTTTTAGCCTTTCTGTTTTGAGTAGTATCGTTCAAACAAGTCAGGGAATCTTTGACATATAGTGTCTGTCCCTCCTCATGCCACATTTACTCAGTTCATCTTTATCAAAACAAGCTGAAATGAGGTTTGCTAGTAATGTGTAAGTGTAGGGACTTGGAAGGTGCACGTACACTGTTACGTAGACCTTCAGAGTGGTATTACTTCACTCAGTTTTAGTTGCCTACGTGTTAACTGATCAGTAAAAATCAGTCATTTAGGTGTTCTTTATGGTCTACGAAGAAGCAAATGCCTCAAAAAGTGTCAGGCATCTTCGTTTTCCTCGACAACTGCCTTAGGGTGGGATGAATAGGGGACTTTAACCACTCAAATATCTGCTGGAAGAGCAGCACCGCAGGGTATAAGCAGTGCAGGAGGTTTCTGGAGTGCATTGAGGATAATTTCCTGACTCTGGTGATTGAAGAGCTGATGAGGAGAGGCACTATCCTCATACTGGACCTCATACTTACTAGCAAGTAAGGGGATGGGAAGGATGGAGGCAGCCTTGGCTACAGCAGCCATGAAATGGTGGAGTTCAGGATCCTGAAAAGAGAAAGACAGTTCTGTTCAATGTATTTATTAATGATTTGGATGCAGGAGTTAAATGCACACTTAGCAAGTTTGCTGATGATACCAAACTGGGAGGTGCTGTTGACTCCCTTGAGGGACAGGAGGCCTTGCAGAGGGATCTAGATAGATTGGAGCATAGAGCTATGATTAATGGGATGAAATTTAACAAGTCCAAATGTTGGATGCTGCACCTAGGACGGAGCAACGCTGAGCACAGATATAAACTGACGTGAAGGTCCTTGAATGTGTCACAAAGCTGGTGAAAAGGCTGGAAGGAATGTCCTCTGAGGAGCAGCTAAGGACTTAGGGCTTGTCTAGTTTGGAGAAGAGGAGGCTGAGGGGGGACCTCATGGCTCTACAGCTTCCTGAGGAGGGGATGTGGAGAGGAAGGTGCTGAGCTCTTCTCCCTGTGACAGGAGAACTGTGGGAATGGTTCAAAGCTGAATCGGGGGGTGGGGGTCAGACTGGACATTAGGAAACGCTTCTTTACCAAGTGGGTGGTCAAACACTGGAACAGGCTTCCTAGAGAGGTGATGGATGCCCCAAGCCTGTCAGTGTTTGAGAGGCATTCGGACGATGCCCTAACATGCTTTAACTTTTGGTCAGCCCTGAATTGGTCAGGCAGTTAAACTAGATGAACATTGTAGGTCCCTTCCAACTGAAATAATCCATTCTACTCTAAAGGTGGCAGGAGACCTACTTGGATGGACAAGGAGCTCCTCAGAAAACTCACACACAAGAAGAAATCATGCAAGAGGTGGAAGCAAAGGTCAGGTGGCCCAGGAGAAGTAAAGGGACACTGTCCAAGTACAGGGACAGGGCTAGTAGAGCAAAAACCCACCTGGAGTTCAATTTCACAGGTGAAGTGCAACACAAAAACCTTCTACAAGCACATAAGCAGCAAAAGGAAGACCAGGGAGATTGCAACTGTGTTAGCAGCCTTTCTTGGACTTCCTCCAGTTTTCAGTCTCTCTCTTTTACAAAGAAGTCCCAAACTGGGCAGACTATTCAGATGCAGCTCGTGAGAGCCAAGTAGTGGGAAATAATCCCTTCTTTTGACCTACCGGCTGCAGTGTTTTTGCGGCAGCCTCTTCTTTTTAGATGGCTGCAAGTAGATGAGCTGTACCTACACAGACCTGGGTATGGGTCAAATTCTATTTGCTGTCATAGATAGAATAAACTTGGAATGGGTCCATTTGGCTGCAGGGTGAGATACAGGGGATGGCACATCAACTTATTGGTGTCAACTGTCTGTGGGCATGTTCTTCATCTGTGGCAATTGTGCAGGTAATTTGTGCCAGCTTAAACTTATTTCACTGGAAGGTAACATGATTCTCATTAGCTCACATATGTCATGGGCTAAGAATGTGCACAGAAACTCCTACTGTGGCTCAGCTGACTTACAGCAACACTCTGTTCTGTGTCTGAGTCCTCAGTCCCAGTTTTGTATTTCTTAAGCCCTGGCAAAACAAAAGAGATGAAAGAGGATCTCTCTGATATGTCACGAACATTTCAGACACAAACCCTGAAAGAACGTCAGATGCAGATTTGGTTCTGAGCATCCTCGGTGGCCAGCTGCTTTGATGAACTGATCCAAAATCCTGACCTCAGTCACATACGAAATGTGGATCCAGTTCTGCACTGGACTCTGCCTGTAATGTGTAAATTCACATCTGTCTCAGCTATTAATATTTCAGGGTCTGAATGAAGCTCGGCCAGATTTTCTCTGATCTCTACTTCACTGATATCTACTAAAAAAGAGCTTCTTGCCTCCAAAAGCAGCTTCTCTGTTTAAGACACAGTCGCTTTGCATGTGTTACTTTATGCAGCCATAAGAAAGCTTTCTATGGAAATTCATACACTTTTCAACTTGAAAATTTGGCTAACTTTTTTTAGTAAAGGAAGCGCAAAAAAAAGATTTAATGATTATCCTCCTGACTGTCCTAAAAAGCAAATGTAATATGCAGAGGGAAAACCTGCTTGCATAGAGCAGACATATTTCTGGGCATCTATGTAGTTAGCAGAGGGAGGATGTTCAATTAGTCTCTTTACCACAAGCTCCCCAGTTAGTCTCCCTCTGGAAAATAGGTGAGAAATTCTTATATTCCTCTCAATATGTTAATCAGACAACTGGTATCACAGTTCTCTAACTGTGTAATACCAGTCCCCCTTGGCAGATATATTTTATTTGGATAATGATGTGAAATTTAAGATCTACGTTTCAATTGTAGAGAGCCATAGGCAGTTGTCAATTTTAGTGACAGACATGAACCTGGAGCTAAATTCCTGTGCACAAGCAAAAATTCCAACAGGCGTAGCGCAATTCTGGTCCCTTAATAGAAATACATTTTCTCCCATCGAGGGGCAGTATTTTTAAACCGTGCATTGCTTCTCCTGGTGCTGGCAAATCCCAAATGCTCTCAAACGCTTCCTTTTACTTGGACAGTTGGGTGACCTCAGCTATCAAGCACTCTGCTGCAAAATCTAGTGGTTATCCGCTTTTTCTGCCTAAAGTGTCCATAGCTTTGGTACCAAAGCACTATCATATGACTCTCCTGCTTTTCTTTCCCATTGCTGAATATAATTCTGCCTCATCATGCTCCTTTGAATCCCTGGTCTTACTGGGCAGATATTATGATTTTTGATGCAGACTACATTCTGTCTCTTCTATTCACTTCAAAATGTCTTAACTTAACTCTAAGTTAGCTTCTGTCTATAGTGCAGAGAAGGGTTTTCTTTAGCTCTAGCTCAAATCTTGAAGAGTTGTTCAGGGTGGTTATTTAGACCCCTCTTTCCTTTTTTTAACTAGCAATAGCCTAACAGAAAACATCCTTTTCTTGTAAATACTAAATTGTAGGTATAGCATTTGAGGTTTCTTTCTATTATTATTAATGTTGTTGTTATTATTGCTATTATTATTTTGCATAATGTTTAGAGCAGAGATCTTCAGTTAGTGAGAGTGAAATTTTCTTTAAAACTTGCGGGTGCATCAAAAGCCTGAGGAAAAGATGAGCTGCATTCTATTAGTTTTATTTTTTTCCCCAAAGTAGATCTAACACCACTGAAAGCTGTCCCCAGAGCTGTCAATCAAAAGAGGAACAATATGAATAGCAGCAGCAATAGCACAAAATTCCTCCATATTATATCACAGTAGCAAGGCACAAGGTTAGGACTCAGGAGTAGGGCTCTCTTAAATCTGATTTTTCAGCTTTGCCATCTAACCAAGAGAAAAAAAAAAAAAAAGAAGACGACTTGTATCAAGTCAATCTAAAGGTAAATTTTCTTTTTTCTTTTTTTTTCTCCACAGATCTAATTAAAAAAATTGTTTGCATTTCTTTTAAAATATTTTTCAGTGAAACTTGAGAGCTTCTATTAAAAAATTAGAGATGATCTGGTTGTTGATTTGTTTGCTACAACATACATTTAGGATGTTGCAGTCCTAGATCCAGATTTCCCCTCTCATGAAGTCAGAACAGAGATGTAAACAAAATCTCTCAGCTTTAACAAGATGCCCTAATGAATATACCATGGAGATGCTTGGACTACAGCTTTCACCAAGTCTACTTTGTTTTGTAAAAAGTACTTAAGCACTCCTGGGTGCTGGGACTGGAGCTGTCTTTCAGGTGCATCCCTCAAACACTGAGTTATAGAGTTATTTGCACACTCTGCTTGGCCAAAACAATATCTCCTGTGAAGTTGAAGTGCTCCAGCTGTGACAGCCCTTCAGCACAATACCTCAAGCACAGCACTGGGGGGTCGGATCCCTTCTGTCACTCCAGAAGAAAATCACAAAATTAGAGTTTGAAGTGGGAAGGAACCTCTGGAGATCATCTAGGACAACTGCCCTGCTCAGAGGAGGATCAGCTAGAACCAGGTTTCCCAGGACCACGTCCAACTGGGTTTTATCTCCAAGGATGGAGGCTCCACAACCCCTCTGGGCAACCTGTTCCACTGCTCGGCCATCCTGAAAGTAAAAATGTTTAAGCAGAATTTTCTGTATTACGGTTTATGTCCATTTTCTCATGTCCTTTCACTGGATACCTCTGAGAAGAGTCCGGCTCTGTCTGATTTATTCCCCCATATTGTGTATATACAGATAGGATCCTCCAGAGCATCCTCTTCTCCAGGCTGAAATTAATTACTCGAAGTCTCCCTGCAGTCCTCACTGAGAGAAAACTCTAGAGCAAGCATTTCTGCAAGAGGGTGAGTGCTAAAATCAGGGCAAGTTTCTTAACTCCAACACAGACTCAAAAATCTACTAGCTAGGGACAGATTTAGGCATGTGCTCTCTGCCCAAAGACCGCTCCTAGCAGGTAGTTTGGAAGAAGCCACACTCCTTTGGAGGTTAGGAGAATTTAATCATGTAATCAGAGTGAGATGGTGACCATTGGCTCAGGATCTAGCAGCATTTAGGTTCCTAGTAGAGCTGTAACCACTGACCACACGGGTCCTGGGTGGGTGTCCCCTGTGACCAGAGCAGGCATTTATATCTGACCTAACCATCTGAATTACCTTCAGAAAAAGGTCCTTCTGGGATGCAGTTCCTCTCATGCTGAGGTGCGTTTCTAAAGCAGGTCAGATGGGTCAAGCCCTGGATATGTCTGCTTCTCTCTGTGACTGTAAAGTGATTAAAGCAGACACAGCTGTCTACGCTGTAGGCATCTGAACGAGCACAGCCCAGGTAAGTGCGGTTGCCTCCGTTTTCACTGTTTAAAGTGCCCAGGCACCAGCTATCGAGGCATGCCCAGAACAAATGTAGCCTCCGTCATGATGGGTGAAACACTCGGTGCCCATGCCACAGGCAACAGCCAGCCTTGAGCACGTCTCCCCAGCTGGGTGCCACGCTCAAAGCCGATATTTGCACCAGGGCAGGGATGAGCACACGGACGACTCATGTTCACAATCCCTTTTGCTCCTGCAAAACCTCAAATCCTCTCTCCCTTTCTCTACGGCTAGTGTCTTGGCGGTGCCGGCGGAGCCAAGCACCTTGCCTGGTGCAGGAGCACTTCAAAATCTTTGCAGACCTTTATTTTTACCAAAATATTTAAGTACTGAAGATACAGAGTTAATATTCTTTGGGGTCATATAGGGCTTTACAAGTCTGGCTGCCGTAATCTGCATTTCATAATGAAGGTTCCTGTTTATGGGCACAATCCTGCCATGTTAACCTCTGCAAATATTTTAACATAGCCATGAAAGCAGCAGTGGGGCACATCACGATAACTCATATTTCTGGGACAGAAGCAGTTGTCCTCTGAGCTGCTTCCCCACAAAGAGCCCAGCACTTCAGAAGAATACAATGTGTGCTAGAAGGATTTCCATTTTCCCAAAGAATCAAGGAAACTGTGGGCTTTAATCATATTTATGATTCTTTTAAACTAGATTAGTTGTTCCTGTTGTTAACAAGACCATGGTGCTTTTTGTCACGTTGGAAGTGTGATATGCTTTAGCATACCCGGATTTGAAAACAGAAGCTGACAGGTTTTTGTTCACAATTGTTTTGATAGTAGATTTTTCCTTTTTTTTTTTTATTCTTTCTTCTTCAGATTCCGTCTCTATTGATCTTTAACGGCTTCCAGATGGGATCACGTTTGGCCATTTTATAGGCTGAGCTCTGAAAGACTAAGAAAATACGGTGCACGAAAGCAGCCCATTAGCTAATAAAAAACAAAAAGGCACTGCAAACATACTAATAAAGTTTGTAATGTCGTAATATATTAAGGAGATGACAACTGTGCAGGAAATAGGCCTGGCCTAGCTGCATGGAATAACGAGGGAGTTTTAACAGCTTATGGTAGAGGTAACAGCTGTCGAGTAAGAGCAAAACATTGCTTACATTTTACATTGTAGCTGAAACAATGCATTAACTGGCCTTCCTGCTAAGACCTCGACTATCAGCTAATCCAGTAAATTCCTCTGTGGGAGAAAGCATCTTCTCACCCGTCTGGTTTATACAAGGTTGGGGATGCCAGCAGCAGAAATGAGTTGTTGAAAATCGTGATGTTGTGCAGATTGTGTAATACAGTTTATCCCAGGCACAGAGTGTTGGAGAAGAGACATTTTAAAATACCCTGTAATGCCTAACGCACTGATGGGAGTGCCTTGGTCCTGCTCCCCTTGTGTCACACTCCTTGTGTAGCTATCACCACCACTGTGATTGGAGTGTAAAACATTGCTAAACACGACCATTTGTTTGCAGAAAGTGGAGATTTTACACACACACGTCAGCATGCTTGCACATATTCACACATATTTTGCCCTTGTGCATAATATTCATCTTTAGGTGATGCTTGTTACTGATTAAAGCCATTTGTACTATTATCATATATGCACCGAGCACAAGGCTTCTTCAACTTTTATTTCTGATTCTATCAATGTTGTTACAGAAGCTGCTGGTAACTGTTCATGCAAGGTGCGGTGCTGTGTGGATGCCTATTACATAGGCAGACACCATTTTGAAAAACTTCCCACCTACATGCACGAGATTACCCAAGACATATCCCTGGTTTACAAAAGGGGCAAACAGAAGGCGTGTTTCAATGTCAACTCACTGGAGAATAGCCATTCCTGCATAAAACCTGCGTGTGAAGAATACAGTATCTTAGTGGTTTGGGTTTGTGTGGTGGGGTTTTGGTAGTGGGAGAGGGCCTGCAGGGCTCGATCCTGTGAGAAGCTGCTAGAAACTTCTCACAGGCTCCAAGTCGGACTCACCTGTGGCCCAGGCCGAGCCCATCAATGATGGTGGTAGTGCCTCTGGGAGAACGGATTTAAGAAGGGGAACCTGCATTGAGTGAGGGGATCGGAATGTGAGAGAAGCCCCTGTGCAGATCCTGAGGTGAGTGAAGAAGGAGGGGGACGAGGAGCCCGTGGTGAGGTGGCAGGCTGTCCCCCCCCAGCCCACAGAGGGGAGCAGGGGAGCAGATGCCCCCCAAGATGGCCGCCACTCCATGGGAAAGCCCACGCTGGAGCAGGCTGTGCCTGAAGGACTGCAGCCCGGGGAAGGGACCCACGCTGGAGCAGTTCAGGAAGAACTGCAGCCTGTGGGAGGGACTCATGTTGGAGAAGTTCATGGAGGACTGTGTCCTGTGGGAGGGACCCCACGGTGGAGCAGGGGAGGAGTGAGGAGTCCTCCCCCTGAGGAGGAAGGAGCGGCAGAGACAAGGGGTGAGGAACTGACCCCAGTCCCTGTTCCCCTGCACCACTGGTGGGGGAGAGGTGGAGAAAATTGGGAGTGGAGTTGAGCCGGGAAGGAGGAGGTTGAGGAAGGTGTTTTAAGATTTGGGTTTACTTCTCGTTATCCTTGTTTTGATTTGATTTGTAGTAAATTTAATTGATTTTGGTTATTTCCCCAAGTTGAGTCTGGTTTTTGCCTGTGACCATAAGTGGGGAGTGGTCCCTCCCTGTCCTTGTCTCAATCCATGAGCTTTTCTTTATATTTTTCTCCCCATCCCACCCGGGCCGGGTGGGGGGGAGTGAGTGAGCGGCTGTGTGGTGCTTTCTTGCCAGCTGGGCTTAAACCACGACACTTTGAAAAAGTGTCTTTCAGTTTGAGAAAAGCATCAACGTGTTTGTGTGTATGTGTTTGAATGTGCATGGGATGGGAGAATCCCTATTCCAGAGCTCTTGGTGCCCACTCTGATGTGGTGGCGTGGGACGTACATCATGGAACATTTGGGGGTGAGTCTCTGCAGGTCCAAGTGCATGGTAGGATTTGGGGGTGTTATAGATTGTGATGGAAGATGATAAAGCTAAAGAGAAAGAAAAGTCTCGCAGTCCAGGACAGGCAGGTAGTCAGGAAAAGCTGCCTGGGTGTTTCAGGCAGACCTTCCCTCAGTCTAAATCCCAAGATGGGGATTGTCCACAGTCTCACAGACTGTGGCAGAACTGGGAGCAAAACTCACATTTTACTCTTTCAATTCTTTACTCATAAAACTCAAATTTCTTTCCTTTGGAGCAAGCTGTATTAAATTCCTGAGATACAGATTGAGACTACGTGCCGCTGAGGTCTTCTGTGTCTTTACAGTCTCAACCCTGGAGACCTATATTAGGAAATATTAAAGGTTTCTTGACTGTATTCTGTTTTATTCCTTGAAAATAATAAGCATTTGGTTTCCTAGTCACTTCTGGGCTCATAATTGCAGTCCTAATATGAATGCATACAACAGCACTGGATTTCTATGTCTGTACAGAAAATGACAATAAGATTAAGAACATGGGCTTGATTATAAAGGCGCCATTAAAATTTGGCGTCATCCCCTTAGTGCACTCCACCCCTTCCCTTCAGAAACAAATGGTGTCGCCGTTTGTTTTCGGCTGCAGAAATCTTCATTAAAGTTGAGGAATTAAATATAGCACTTTAGCTAATTAATTATGGTTTGATCATTTTGACACCTCCAAATGACTCAGCCACATACCTGGAAGCTTTGTCAACTCAATTGCATCTTTATTTTTGTTGCCTTTAACCAACAATGAAGACTAATGCCACTCTTTCTAGTTTTCAATCACCTCAACAGAAGTGCTCCCCTGGCAATGTGCAGGGACAGACCTAATTAATCCCTCATCTGCCCTGCGCTGTGTCTATACATCACACTGGCAGTTGGAACTGCTGCTTGTTTTAAGGCTATTGCTGGAATGAAATGCTCATCTGTTTTTCAATAATTTTACCACAGGTGGTGATTTGTAATTAGAAGGGGCAGAATCCAAATTTTGAATTAATATTATTATTATTATTATTATTATTATTATTATTATTATTTAGGAGAAGTGAGAGGGTAGGGTGGGAAAAAGTGTGAGGAGGATTAATAATAATAATAATAATAATAATAATAATAGCTGTTGCACAGCAGGGAGACAACATTAACTTCTGGCACCATGAATGATAGTAAATTTTGGGCTTGTTGAAAGAACAAACCCAAAGATTTGCCCTGATGTGGCTGTACACAGGTTAAAGATCAAATACTTGAAGAAGTTAACAGATTTTTGCTGAACACAGAGGAGCTTTGCCAGCTCAGAACCTCCACAGAGCACTGAGAAGATCCCAGTACCAATAGTCCCTTTTCTACCTCTTTTCCACCATCTGCCTCATCTGTTGCTGCTCTCTGCATCAAAGCATCTCCTGGCTGATTAGGTGTGGATGCACAGGTTCTCACCAAGTTTTGGAAGTGTGATTTACCTAACAGCTGGACATGTGCCAAAATTGCTGGATAGATTTAGCATAACATAACATCATGGGAAGAGATTGTGACTACAAAAATGTTGGAGGTTTTACAGTAGGCTGGGCATTTTTGATTGATATCCACGTGGGTTTGGTTGATATTCATTACCACTGAACGCTTAATGCCTGATCAAATTCGTCTTGACAGACTATCACCTTAATATACTTTGGATCAGGTTTTCTGATGCTTTGACAGGTACACAAAGCAGTATCAGCACTGTCACTTCGTTGTGACAAATAATCCTCAGTGCTAAATGACCGTGGCCTTACATAGCCTTCCATATTAATTTTTATAATGGTTTCCAAGCACTACAGAAAAGGTATGTTATACTAAATGCTATAGGTGTTCTATGAGTTGATTTTAAAACCAAAGTGGCTAGAACATTAGCCTACACTCATAATACTCTATTGTAATTTCATTAACATTTCAAATATGGCCTTATTCAAGTTGCTTAGAGTGAGATTTTTAGAGGTATTAGTATGTTTGTAGATATGTGTTAGTATCCTGTAGTGTTTTCAAGAGAACATAGGTTCTAGCGCTGTTTGATTTAAGCTCATAGGAACCTGAAAATCTTACTGAGAAAATATTTGTATTTTTAGTACCCTTATGAGCTCAATGCACTACCTCATGTTCCTCTAACTTTCTTGTTGACTCCCAGTTTCCTTTGAAAACCACATGGTGATAAAGGTAAAGGATGAACGTTTAGATCCTACCACTTTCTAAATTGGCCCATGGTGTCTTGTAATGAAGACTTCCCTCCTATTTCAGGGTGAGGCTGTTCAGCTTTTCATAAAGCAATGAAATATGAATTAATCTAAGGAATATAAGTCCACAGCTCTTACGTTAGCACGGTCCTATGAGAGATCTGGCTTGCAGGCCTTCCTTTTTTAACTGTTTTGTACGAACTGGAACAGCTTCAAAAGCCGAGGCCCATCTCGCACTACCTCGTTGTTCCAGGAACAGTGAAGTCTTCAAGGAAGCAGAAAGTCTGGGTGCAGTTCCAAGCTCCAAAACAGGCAGAGGTGAGACCTCTGTCTGCTGGCTATGAGGGGTGTATCACTCCTCTGAGAGGTTTTACCCCCTCGGGGGGATAAAGGGCTGACTAAAACCCAGTTTAGGGTTTCCTACTCTCGATGTGTTACTGGCAGGGGAAGGAGAGGAGTAGACTCATTGTACTTCTGCTGCCAGTAAGGATGGGATGTGCAAGAGAAATTTATGAGTTTTCACTTAAGCAGACCCTTCCTCCATCTCAGCAATCAACCTGGTTTTCAAGGATTGTGCCTTAAGCAAAATATTCCTCTGGTTGCCTTCCATGCCAGTACCCTCAGGACCTTCTAGTTTTTCTCATGCCTGGACCTGGCCTTGGCTGGTCTGTTGTGACCACTTGGTGCTAGGAAAGGCTTCCAATCAGGTCTTCCAGACGAGATGATTTCCTTACCTGCGTTCACAAGCCCTTTTCTAATGTTCTCAGTTCAACCTCATCTGTTCATCTTCTGACTTGTGACCTCTCACAGTTCTCTGCCTAAAACCCACCAGGGCTCATGTCCCTAGGACCTGAAGGACACAACTGTGCTGTGCTACATGACATGCCTCAGTGACCCCTAAATGTTAGATCAGCCTAAATTCTTGGGTTTGGATGTTTTGTTTGTTTGTTTTAATTTTGGCTTACTGAAGGAGAAATAGCTTGAATTGGAAAAAAAAAAAGTCCAGGAGACAGGGCATTGTACCTACCCCTCTTCCCAGCCCCCAAACCTCGTGCATGAACTGAGCACCCAGACAAGTCACAGGCTGTGGGAATTACCAGACAGACCCCATGCGTTTTTCTGGCTCAGCTATTCCAGAATATTACTTTTCTCTTTCACTTTTCCTCTCTCTCAGGGCACCTTGCCCATTTCCTGATGCCCTGAAATCTCTCTACGTGGCCAGGCACTTTGTTTTAATTTTTTTAATGAATTCAGTTCAGCGCCCACACATCCCCTTAACCATGGATTTGTACGCTCAAGAGAAGACACGGAGAGATGTTGCTGTTTTTGGCTAGTATTCATGCCCTCAGTACCCTTTTTTTTTTTTTCTTTTTTTCTTTTTTTTTTTTTATGAATATACATGTTTTCTTGGCTGTTTGCGCTGGAGCCCATCTGTTAGAATGGCACGGTTCCTGCTCGCAAGTGGAATCAGACCCTCGCTGGAGGGGGTAGCTTTCAGGCAATGACGGGTTTTTAAGCGGAGCAGCAGGAGCTCTACAGGAAGGCGCTCCCCTGCATCAGCGCTGGCACCACCTGCCTCCTTCCCCATCAACACACCAGTTGACACCATTGCACCAAAGGCCAAGGCAGGTTAGGGGAGGAAGGCACAGGATTCAGGAAAACTGCTGGCGTTGCAACCTTGCCCTCGAAAGAGCATGGGATGCTTTAAAAAAACACATGCGTCTAATAACCGAAAAGGAAAATAACACTCCTGTGAGACAGAGCAAGAGACACCAATTCCTAGACAGTTTAGGGCGTTAGCTTAGGTATGAGGAACTAATTTCTCTGCTTTTGAATAGACATCTGAGACAAATTGCTTGGGGTTGCATTGGAGTAAGTGCTGTTTCCAGACGGCTCACAGTAAGTAGCCCATGAGTCATCCCTCGTCACTTTGGACCTAGAGACCAACAACTCTGCTGAGTTAGGTGATGCAGGAGCCTGAAGTGTAATGATGACTCTAGAGTATTTGGTTTTCATTTAAAAACAAACTTCTTTTTTCTTCCATTTCTTTGTAAAGCTCTTTCCAGAAGAGACATATTCTAACATATTCTAACATATGGTACCTTGCATCTACATGAGTATAAGTTCAGATGAACTTTGCAAAAGGCGTGTGGGTCTGAAAATATCAATAAATAGCAACTTAAAATTTAGTCCACCTGCTTAGACTGCTTTATGGGGTCAGAGCACAGCAGAGGACCCAGGAGAGTTGGCTGTTGGTGGAAATTCTTAACATTAATTCTGATATGATCTTTAGGTTCACCTAGAGAGGTTCAATGCCTTTCTTTATCTGTTAGTTAAAAATTTTCATTTTTGTCTGATTTTGGGGGTTTTTTTTGTCCATGCTTCTCTTTCAGTTATCACTCAAACTGAAAATGGGGAAAACATAGAACATGATAGGAAAAGAAAATGGATAAACCAGAAATACCTACCGTATGACCCTTTCTTCATACTCCCAGGAAACAAGTAAACAGAGAAGAAAAAAAGAAAAAGAAAGAAAAAAAAAGTGGAAACCCACTGAAACAAAATGAGTCATACTCGTATTTGATCAAAACAACAGAAAAACTCAAAGACGGGAGAGGAGGAAGTTGCCTTTATTAAAAAAAAAGATAGGTGGACAAAAATGTGTTTTGAAACATTTGCCTGATTCCTCTAACTGGATAACAGGTATGTCTTGTGCTTTCTGTACAGTTAGGATTTCCTTGGACACCTGCATGGACCTTTGCCAGGAAAAGGTGCAGAACAGGCCACAGTCAGCTCTCAAATGTAGATCATTTCCTATGAGACACCACAGCTCATATTTTGGCTGGGGCAACAGCACAAATAGTTTCCCACTGATACTACAGATATTGCTTTGTTTTCTGTCCTTTAGTATTCGTGAGTTTGAATTTTCAGACCCTTCAGTCATAAATAGAAAACTTCACATTTTATGAGAAGGAATTTGGAGCTACTTACAGACCCATCCAGACTTCCCTTTTTGGGGATATGACTAAAAGTGTTTCAGGAGAGCAATTAAGGATCTGTATAAGTGGCTGGAGTGCTAAACTGGCTGTAAATGTCTTCTGAGCAGCAGGAATGAGATTATAAGTGCCATGGAAAATCCACAGAAGAGTAACGATCTAAACCCAGGAATTCCCCAATTTAAGGGGTTTTTTTCAGTCTTTTAGAGTCTTTTATGGCTGTATTAATGAAAGAAGGAAGACCTCAAAAAGTAGTGGGTACAAAGCAATAGTTCTGCTGTTACACCAAAGGTATATCTGTGGTCTTTATTCGGTTAGGGCTTTCTCCTTATTTTTCACTTCTAGTTAAATTTAAGTAAAAAAACAAAACCAAAAATGACCTGTAACCTTGTAAGCATTAAAAAATATGTTAAAAATAAAACCTATTGTTAATCAGATGTCTTGGTGGCCAGCAGACAAAAGACTGAGGAGATCTGGAGACTAAATCACTCCCTGGTCTCCAGACAATGGATGGTGGGATCCACTCCCATGATGGCTCTAGGAAGGTTGTTTTTCAGTTGTTCAAGCTAAATTTATTTAAGCATCATTAGTGAATCCAGTCTGTCATCCTGACTCCTTTTGCTCATGAACCTTGAATGTGAACATGGTCTTAAGGGGAAAGGAATAAGAAATCCTTAATTTCTGGGTGGTTCTTCTCCTCTGTCCCAGCATCACCTCTTATTAGAAAACTGGATCTTGATTGGTCTTTTGACTTGAAGCTCAGCAACTTCTCAGATGATTAAGTAGCAGCCGCCTTCTCAGTTTAGCCTGGATATAAGGAATAACTACACCTATTCCAAAGAAACCACCAAAGCCTCTTCTTACTGTAGCTTTTTGCTTCTCTAACCTTAAGCTTGATACATATTAATCAAATGTTTTGAGTTCAATGTATGCTTAATCTTTCTCATCCTAAGAGTGGGAGATGTCTGCTTAAGCATTTTGTTCAGCCAGGTCCTTGGGAAGCAGAGAAGCCTATTTCCTTCCCTCGGTGGAGCAAAAGCGTGGTTCCTCCATTAATTCAGGACATTGGTGGGACAATGAAGGAATTGCATGTTGGCAACTCACATTTCCTCTAGCCTCTGGATAAAGGATTTGAGTTTTGTGCATGCTGCCAATCCTTTAATGATCTTACACACCCTATAATCACCCTAAAAATTTGGAATAAAAGGGGAAAAAAAGGACTGAAAAGGAAAAGAAAAATCCTGCAAGCTGCCTTAGCCAAATATCTTGGACTTGAGAGCTATTTGATCATTAGTCTAAGTATGGATAATCGGTGTAATGCTAAATAAAGAAATTATACACTGAAATGGAAAATTCACTTGGTAAAAGCCCAAAGAATTATTTCTTTTCTGGAAGCTAACATTCCCAGTGAAAGGCAAATGCTATTTCCCCGTCATTGTGCATTGCTTCTTGAGGTGTTTAGCTGGTAAGTGTGTCCGTATTTTTATAATACTTCAATGCTAGGATTCCCCTATGAAGTGTGGCTTCACAGACTGCCAAGCAATGTCGAGATGTACAGAAAAGCTATGTCTTCATTGTGCAGAGTTAACTGAGGTTAAACTCAGCTCAGGTTTTTAATGTTACCTTATCTCCCACATGTAACTGATTCTACCTGACTTTTTTTGTCTGTTTTAAGCAAGGACACCAGGATAAAATTTAAGAAATACTTTCGTTCAGGTTGGTATTGCTAATCTTTGCACTGAGGATGCTGTGGTAGACTGGAAAGTGTTTGCAAAAGAGACAAATTCCCTGGAAGCCACTGGAAAAAGCCATGTTAACTGCAGAATTACAAACACACACATACATAGAAAACAGGGATTTGATCCAGAAGTCTTTGCAATTGGGGTAGGAGGATGCAATGACAAGTTTTGGCTGTTTATAGGCAGGCAGGGCACAGGGGTGTTCAGACTTCACACCACCTCTTCCAGTTATCTCTGCAGTGAAGTTATAAGGAAAGGGAAAATCTTTGCCCCACATAATTCACAATCCAGAAACAAACAGGAAGAGGGAACAAAATGAATACGCAGAGAGGTGCAGAGGAGGTGGGAGGAGACAGATGAGGAAATGTGTTTGGAGAAACGTGGGAAGAAATGGAGGAGATGTGGAAGAAGACATTACTGGGGACACAACTGGAGAGGCACTCTTGGAAGAAGACAGACAGATATTTAAAAAAAAAAATTAATTCCAAGGCATAAACCATTTAAATCCTTTTATATTTAAATATGCTTAACTGGATCAAGGTCCTGTGAAACAGTTATGTACAGAATGAGGACAGGGCCACACTTGCTTTGAATAAGAGCACAGTGATGATTATGCAGAATTATTAACCTTGAATCTAGAAATACAACACTCACAAATGTGTGTCCCCCATAGCCAATTATTCTAGGTGCAGCTGTATGATATCAAGACCATACTGTTACTGATTCAAGCTGCAGACTATTCCGGTGTCTTCTCATATTCAGCTGAATGTTCTACCCCATGTGATGTGACCATATTTCTAGTGATTTGCTTGACTTTAATGCAAGAGTTTATTGCAGCACTGCCAATGAAAGTTCATCTCAAATTGTCAGACAAGTATCCTCAGCACAAAACTAGTTTTCTCTGCATCATATAGGCTATTGTGCCTTGATAGGCTTTTTTATCTGGTCATCAAGTATTTCCCACATTTAATACAGTACAAGACCTTAAAGCACAACCCTTTACTACAAAGGTGCTGCTGTCTTTAAGCTTCTAGAGACAACTCATAACTTTCTCGCTAACTGCAACTCTAAATCTTCAACCTGTCTCCATCTGCTTTCTAGTCTCAATACCTGTTTTGCCCAAATTTAGATCACCTGAATTTGTCCTGCCAGAGAAGACAAGAAGAAACTCTGCTTTATTCCACAAAAACCCATCTCAAAGCTTTAAATTCATTTGTGAAATTGAAACACTGTTCCTTCATTTAAGTTGGGCTGATGTTAAATATTAATGCTAGGCATAGAGAGAAAAGAGTCCTAGAAAAATTTCCTTTTTTTGTGTCCCCTATCTTACATGAGAGCAAAATCAGCAAATACTGTAATGCTGTGCAAATTCATGGTGTGTGTGGTTTTGTACCATATATTCACCTTGTTTGTCCATGGTACAGAAGGAGTTTTATGCCCCTTAATTTTAATGATGTACTTTGCAGATACAGTCTGAATATCTGAACCCACATATTCCATGGTTGTCTTCACACTGTATATGAAACTGTGATACCACAGTCATATTGTCCTCATGATCTCATGTGACTCCTTTCTGCTGAGCCACTTTTTCCAGTATGATGGGAATAAAGCTGTAGACTCTCCACCTTTGTTTCTAGGGATTCAGTTTTCTAAAGATACCTGCAAGTACATTGACCGCAAAGGGCAGGGACTCTTCCACTCCATAAACTAAGATCATAACCTGCACAAGCAATGTTCAACAACCAAGGTTTATTGGGTTCTCTATGACCACACTAAAGTTAGTCATTTGACAGTGAAAACCTGAAATGTATATTTATTTGTGGTAAAATAAACAAGATATAACTCCATAAAGGGTCAGTAATTAATAACTATGTGCTAGTCACAATGCATGATATACCAAGAGACAAATTCTTTGCCTTAATAAAATGGCTCTACGTAGACAAAGGTGAAAAGGTCAAGTGGGTTATGGGAAGTCACGCAACAGAAGAGCACACCAGTCCTGATCTCAGGCCTCTTCCATCTCCTCGAATTTATGTAGCTTCCGCTGGTCCAAGAACTTACCAAGACCTGTTGCGGGATAAAATAAAAAATAGAGGTTGAATAATGACAGAGGCTTTCCAAGGGTGAGATCTGTAGGAGTAATTGAAAACCCAGTGGCATCCTACATGCAGTTAAATGTGAGTGGACAGAGGACTGGAGGACGTACCCGTTCAGTGCCTAGAGAGAGCAATCCTGAGTTGTGAGGAGTGGACGGAGCGGATGACCTCAGAGGCTTTTGCCGTCTTCGATTTTAATGATTCCTTGAGCTGCATGGTTTAGAAATACAGGGACAAGTATTTAAATGATTCATGAGCTTCGCACACCAAAGGAATGCTTTAGCTGTCATGACATCCTGTAATAGGCTTGGCGCAGACCAAGACAGGAAAAACAAGCCATCATCTTGGCCTGACTTTGCCAGAAAAGTCTCTGGTTTCTCCCCATTGATGAAAGTTGTCATTTCTCCTGTAGTTCCCAGTGTGTGTCGCTGGCAGAGAGGAGGCAAAGGGGGAAAAAAAAAAAAAAATTGAAAAAAGAGAAAACCTCAAATCCCAAAAGTCATCATAACAAACTTGCTGCCGAGTGAAGTTGCTGTTTGGCTGAGCGTGGTGACTGCTGTGCTGTGACAGATCCTGTCAGAGAGGCACTGTCCCAGCTTGCAGGTGTAAGCATGACCTATCAAACTGAATGGGAGCTGACAGAAGGGATTTCTGCAACGTGAAACGGAGAGCTGACATGAAAACAGTGACGTGTGAGGGACTGAATCACCGCAAGCGCAACTGTCACAGATGATGTCCAGAGAAATGACAGGAGAATACTAACTTTACTTGATGTCAGTTTAGTTGTCCTTTGTGTTTGGAAGAGTAACTGCTAGGAAGGGGAAAATTTTAAAAGCACACAGGAGAAAAAAAAACCAACAAACCCCCCACACGTACATCCATTTCAGCTTAATATCCAAAGCAGTTTTTATGTGTTCTTGCAGTATTATTAATATAGGCAATTCTATTTCTTGGGGGTTTTGGCACGCTTTCTTCTGGCTAGAATGGTAGGTTTGCATAAACTATTTTAAGACTGAGATCTTATTTAGTCTACTGACATCACCGAAGAAGACCGGTTATGACCACTGCTATCAGTTAATTAATCCTACTTTTACAAGGATGAACAGTCAGTTACCTTTTCACAGCAAGGAGTGAATATTTTCAAGGCATAATTGTCTGAGAATAAAAAATAAAACTATGTACTAAGACATCAGAGATTTGTGTCGCATCGTGTTACAGACTTTCTGCACCGCACAATCACTTCATACCCGTTACTCCTCCTGACATGCTTTTGTGTAGCTCATCAACTCCCTGGGTCCGTAGCAATCTCTTCCTTGCACTACTCGAAGTGCAATCAAATCCCATCTAAAACAGGCATCTTCAGTCTGTGTTTTATGAAAATAACCTAAGTGTAGTGTAGAAATGGGTTTACCATGTTGAGATTACAATAAATATATAAAAGTCTTCATGCCGTCATGAATTATTCAGCGGTGAGCATGACCAGGAGTGGTGATGTTGGACAGAGCAGACGAATCATGATCTAACTACTGCCTCTGCCCGTGCCAGGTTGGACGACAGGGTTGACGTGAAGGTAGTGAGATGTGAGGAGCATGATGGGCAGTCCTTGAGGCAAGAAACAGGGCTTCCACTTCTCCCATGCTTCGGGTTTTAACTAGAGCACCAAATACATTTCTTTAAGCTCTAAAGCAAAGTGGATTCTGAAATCTTTCCTTTCTCTGTGACCGGAGCGCCCTGAAGTAGATCCAATCCCATATTCTTCTTTCAGTTCAAGAATAGCTACTTATTGTTGCTTTTCTGAGCAAGCAGACAACCCCTAGGACAAATTCTGCAGTTGATGAGTGAAAGTATAGACTGGAGAGAGCCCTAAATGGTAAATCAGTTATTCTGTTGGCTTAGTTACAGTATCTGATTTGATGTGGTTTAAAAAACAAACAAAAAACAAACAAAACAAAACAAAAAAATCAAACAACTTGAATTAGGTCTGGTTCATATAATAAAAGAGCAGATGCATTTAGAATTAATATTTTTGAATGAGGACAGAATTGGAATAGTAACCAGAAGTTGTTTTCTCTGACCTTGGGTAAGTCCCTTTTTCTTCCTCCACCTGCTCTCACTGTATATCAACAGCTTGAGGCAGAGATCCACTCTCCTTGTGAGTCAGATTCAAAGTATTTCAAGGAATGTTTCCCTCGATTTCTCAGGGCTCTCGATCAGCCCATCAGCAGTTGTGCAGCCCTCGTTCAGTTGCGGCACAATTGCATTTGAAGCCTCCAAATGCTCCCACATTGTAAATAATAGTTAACATCTCATCAAATTAATTCAGCTGGCTATCAAATCAGATCATGATCAGAGCTGCTCAAAACCTGGAATATTGGTTTCTAAACACTGTTTCTTTATCTTCATTTGTTTCAACTGAGGGGGGGAAAAGCCAAATTTCAGAAATGTCTTAGAAAGTGGAATTACTGAAGCATTTCCTTTCAGAAAAAGTAAAACAACCTTATTAAAACTTCAGATATACACAGCCTGAAAAGCCTTCTTTCAGGTGAGTGACATATTGAAGTAAAACAAACAAAATTATGAAGTTTGAAACTATTGAAGGAGAATGTTTCAAATTATTCTTGGTGTGCTGAGTTCTGTTGAGTCATTGTGTATAAACAGCATGGTAGAAATTAGTGACACCACCATTTTCTGACAGAAAACTATTTTATCCAAAACCAATTCAGTCTTTTCTAACACAAATGAATTTTGGTCATAGGACAAATCACATAATAAATGGTACATGTGATCAAGGGTCTAACAAATTGCTCAGAAATGTTGAGATTGTATGATATATTTTCTTTCTTTAAGAATCATATGCATATATGACACCAGCCATGGTATGATAAAAGACTTGGAAGAAACTAACTACATGTAAACATTTCTCATTCATTATCTTGGGTTTCTGCTACTGTGTGACAAATCATTAGTCGTAGTGTAAGGCAAGCTTTAAAAATGTAATTACTTAATCATGCAGTTAGTTCCCCATCAATCCTACCAGCACTTGTTCTTAACTAGCTTTAAAGAACAAAATTAGGAGTAATTTGTAAGCAAAAGTAATTGAGGAAAGGCTGATATTGCCAAGGTGTTGACAGCACTGCACATGGTGTTGTTTCTTTTAATTCACCAGCAAAACAGTGGTCTGCAAACTTTGCTGAACAGCACTGCTGGTTGGCTACTGGTGGAGCCTTAAAACAAGCCTCGGTGTCTTAGCAGTGAGGTCAGGAATGAGAATTTTCCTCATTTTGTGTCACCCTTCTTCGAGGGTGGCAGGAAGGAGCCGTGGGGTCATTCAATGGGATGGAGAGAGGATGGGTCCATGAGACCTGGATATTAGACTTACAATTAATCCTGTTTCTTTTTCAGAGATCTTAGCATCAGGAACAGCACTGACCCAGAAAAGGGAAAGGATCTGTTGAAAGCAAGAAGAATCAGAGCTTGTAGTCAGTGATTTTTATACTTTCATAAAACTCCAGGGGATCTAAATTAGGGTAAAGCAGAAATGGGTGGTGAATGGGAATTTTTTAATGTGATCTGTTTCATTGCAAAGTGTAGATTCATCAAAGCTTAAACTGTCACAAAGAAAAGATTATTTTTAACACTTTTCTCACCTATGAAAATTCTGAACAATGTTTTTAAATTATTCAAGAATGTGGTCTTGTCGTTTCCCAGGATGAAAAGGCCTAGTGTCCTGATTTAAATCAACTTGTGAACCACAGTGTGTGCATGTACTATCTATCTATCTATCTATCCATCCATCCATCTATCCAACACAATTCTGAAATAGTCAAAATGAAAATGAATAATTTTGAAGATGTTAAAATAAAATACTTAAAAACTAGAAATGAGATTAATTTTGACATGCTTGCTCTTGAAATAACAGTTAGTGAAGCTGTCTGGAAATTAGTTTATCTGTTATGAAAGCAAGTCAATTAAAAAAAATTAAATCTCTAGGAAGACAGAAAGGAAAGAAAAAATGAGAGATATTTCAGGGAAAAAAAACCAGATGGACTTGTTCCCAGGATTTCTTCTCCTTGGGCTTATTAAGTTTCCATGCAGGATGCTGCACATGGAGTTAGACTCTTTAGGTAGATTCCTCTACACCTGCCATGTATGTTATTACAGGAGAAAAAAACCGAGGATATCCAGGTCAACTGGCAAGAAACCAAGGAGTTTTCCAGTGGAAACTTGCCTGCTTTTTATCAAATGTTTCATGAAAACTAATGTCAAAATGTGTCTCTTTTGAAAATTGGCTATTTCTTTTAGGGAAAATTGGTCTGAATTTAGGAGGGGGAGGTATTGGGTCAGTTTTCATTCTTTTGCAGAAGGCAGCAAGGCATTATAAACTCTCAGGAAAGAAGGAAATGAAGAGGTTTTCTGATCTGTGAGCTATGTCCTTCCAGGTGCTTGCAGAGATACAATGGAAGAGTGGCTTTTCAGAAGAAAGGGTCCTTCTGGTTGGGGGTGAGGGGTGGAGAAGGATATTCAAAGGGAATGTGATCTGAAGAAGAAAGTAGAAGTGGCTTGGAAGGTTAAAGTTCATTGCAGAAGATGTTTCTAGCCCAGTTTAACTGAAACTAATTAAGTGTGATTGCAACACATTTCTTTCCAGTAATTGTGCCCGTGGGTTTATTTAGGACCTAAAGTTGAATGATGTCTAAAGGCACAGTCCTCGTGACATCTGATAGGATCACAGCGTGCTTGTGTTAGCCATCTCTCGCTTTCACCAAGGGATAAGAGATTTAATAAGAACCATGCACTCATCCCATCTTAATCACTTCTAAATCACTTGAAACTCTTGCTATTGCACAACCTGCCTTTATATCATACACTTGTCTTGGCTATGAGTTGCAAATAGGGAGGGAACAGAAGGAAAGTTATTTTGATTCTATAAAAGTAATGCATGCTCACAGCTGCAACGTGGTGTTTTGCATCACGGCAATTCAAAGTGACGGAGAAAATGATGCCAAAAAATGCACCCAGGTAGTTTAGCTTCTCCTTTTCCTTAGAGACATTGTGTGGGTAGATCATGATTTTCATCTGTTGTTTAAGCAACAGGTATTATAGCAAAAGAAACAACAGCCTTTGCCTCTAGGATTTTTGCACAAAAGAACAGGATGTGAATAGTGTTTTTGTTGTGATTAGCTGAATGAGGGCAGGCTTATGTCGCTTTTTTGCAGACAAAAGCAAAATCTCTAAGTTCAGTCCTTGCGTTGGTGCGATGTTACTCAGCATTGATCTAGGAACCGTATAACCCTGTTACTGAAGCCCTGGATGAAAACTGAAAAAAAACCCAAAAAAACCCCACATGTTAAAAGTGTATTGAACGATGGCTCTGAATACGGCTACAAAAGCAGTTGCTGGTGCCCTTTAGCCCCCTAGGCTTCTGCAGGAATAACATGTGAAGAAACTGAATATTGGCCAGTTTTCCAACCTACTTAAAAGACTTCTTTGGGGGAAATAGGAGTGTGACAGATAAGAACAGCTGTGATATAACTGTCTTTATTGCTTGGTCCAGCTGACTCAGATTAGGATTGAAAACGGTGGAATTTGTCTCCTTTTCATGTTAGACAGCTAACTATTGGATGCCTAGACCTAGCGTTTTCAGGTTTGATGATTTTGTACCAGTAGATAGAAAATAGTACTTCCTGAGAGCTCTTTACCCATCTCACTGTAGAGACCTATTTTAGGAAGAGACAAGTCACTGCCTCAAAGGATTTCTTTTTACTGACTGTGAAATACCCTTGGTTGCCTAGCTGATACTCAGGCAAATAACATTTAGACACCTAAATGAGATGAGAACAAAGACATTTGAATGCTTTAACCCTGTCTCATGACAGAAGATGAGTCCTAGGCTCCAGTGGAACAGATCTCTCTCCTTTAATTTTGCAGTGACGTATATTTGTATGATAAATGAACCATTTTTGCAAATATCCTTTCTAGTGCTTCATTGTGCAACGCTATGGTACTTGTGCAACATTAATATTTTGTATTCAGCAACATACAAGGCATTTAAGGGGAGATGAGCCAACTTCACACATCCAAAACCTAGGAAAATGGTAAAGTGAACAGGCTCGATTAGCTGGGCAGAACCCATATGCTCCTTATGAGCTCTCACCCCAGACTCTAGACCTTTTAACCTCTGTCTCTAAGGATGGGTCTTGTTTAAAAACTGCATAATGTGATGGTACCCAGTATTTAATAAAGGTACTGAAACTGCTACGCAGTGCCACAGATTCACTTGCTGAACATGTCATGAGGCAAAATTTTATAGGCATTGTAAAATCTTTTTACCACACACAGCTGCATTACCCAAAATTACTCAAATCTGCAGGGCATCTGAAACACACACTACAGCAATAATAGGCTTTGCTGCTTAAAAAGTGATTATGACTAATGCACAAAAACAATTATCACCAAGCTTAATTGCAAATAATTAAGCACAGTATATATATGTATATAAGTATGCACACACACATATATATGTGCATATACATGGCATTCCATACCTAATTTCTTACTAGAAAACAGGATCTAACAAAAGTAAAGATGAGGGGAATATGGGTATTTCTGGGGGAAAAAAGCACACCCCCCAAAAAAACCCCCAACCAACCAACCAAAAAAAAAACCAAAACCAAAATCCCCACAGAAAGAGCTTGTTCAACTGGAGATATGTGAGCCAGCCAGAAAGCACAGACAGTGCTCTCACTGTTAAGGGTAAAGAGTGCTTTACTAAGAACAGTAATAACTGAGTTAGAGCTAAATGTCCACTGACAGCACACTCATTTTGGGAATGACCTGCAAGGGATCCTCAGGTGAAGATTACAAAACAGGAAAAAGCTCAAATTCTATTTGTTTTCTGAGTATATCTTCCCATCTTCCAGGAACATAAGTCTTAAAGACTTTACAAGGTAGAAGTTCAACCTGTGTCTTTATTTTTCATAAGCTTGAATTAACTGCTCTTTCATCCGTTTTTCTAGCTGTTTTTTGAAAGAGTTTATGTTTTTGGCCTCAATAGCCATGTTGTCATGAACTTCCATACATAATTATCTGTCTTGTGTACTGATCCTCTTTCGTGCTATCAGGATTGATTGGCTGGATGATCTGGGCAAAGCCAGTACTTCTACTCTGCTGGCTAAATTCAGGACAGCGCGTAGCATTTCATGCCTGCCTGCTACCCAGCCCTGCCAGACCGAGTCAATGCAGTGTCAGTATAAAATCTTCTTATAAATCAGCAGAGCAGGTACGAACTATTTTACGACAATCATTATTTGGAGAGGTTATTGTTATTTCTTGTGCAGCTTCCAGCTGTGGTGGTTCTTAAAGGAGGATAGAGTTGTGATTAAAGCAGAAATAATTAGGAAAAATGAACTAAACCCTCAACTGTTGCTGGCTTCATTGACTTCAAGAAAAGTAGGTCAACTGATGTCAATTGGGGGCCCCACCAGTTGAGTTAGCTGTTTCTTCTGCTTCAGGCTTTTGCTGTGACCTTCAGTAATTGCACCATACAGCAGGCACACAAGTGGAGTGACTAAGTTGTTTAAAATGAGGTGGATAAAACACCAGAAAAATACAATTATTATTAGTAGCATGAATTTCAGTAAGGCCCATAGGCTGGAAAAGGCAATATTTGTAGTGTGCAATCAAACAAGGATAGGATGATGCCTAGGAACACTCTGTTGTGCTGGCAAGGCTCTGTCAAGCAATCCTTTCACCCCTGGCTGTGGATCACTGTGTTAATAACTGTGTCAAGGCTTCCTTGATTCTGCTGCTACAGATGAGTCGTTTGATGTTGCTTTAGACTCTGCGGCTGTCTTTGAACTAGTAAACCTGGAACAGCAGGTCAGTGGCACAACGTAGTTCCTACCATTAAATTGTTAGTATAGCCACTGGATTGTGCCTAGCTATATTTTCGCAGAAAACTCACATGAATGATTTGGGCAACAGCATTGGAACACTCCCCAACTGGCAGTTTGGATTTGAGGGTGATGGGGAATGGCTGTCTGGATATATGCACTGCTGTGCCAGGTAGTGTGAGTCCCAGATTTGTCCCTGGTTCAGTTTCAATATGTAGTCTGTGAGGCTGAAGAAAGTCCAGTGTACCTCTGTGGTATCTATTTACCCTTTACTCAGATATGTCTTGCTGAAAATTAAGGGTCTTGAATGTATAATGAACACAAAAAGGATGTACTGACACGAAGATCAGAAAATCATGGGCTTTCTGCTTGGCTGCTGTACAGGAATGGATCTTAGGGGTTATTTAGAATTAACTAGAATGCACAAATTTATTTTTTTTCCTCTTCATTCCTTAATTTCTACCATATTGCCTCTATAACAGCTCACACAGATTACAGTGTTACTTCTGAGAACTCCCTTAACATATTAACAGTAGGAAAGTTTAAAGTCTTCAGACATAAACCAGGACTCCACATAACTAAGTGCTGTACACACACTGAAGAGAGAAACAGGCCCTACTCTTACACAAAATTCTTGTTAGAACTATATCCTGGACTTCGGAAGTAAATTCTAAATAGTCAAATTCAGCTGCTTGAAAAGCAGAGAAAAAGTTTTGCAAAACTTTTAAAATTTAAAGTTGGTGCCCTTATTTTCATAGAAATTGGAACATATCTGTATAAGCTTTTTAATCTTCATTCAATCATGCTGTATTTGAAAAAAATATTTCTGTGTTTTTTACTGATGATAAACTGGAGCTTTCTTGTGGCAAATCTAGTGTCTTTTAAAAATTTAAAGTTTGAGAAAATGTCAGCAGAAAAATCTGATATTTTACTCAAAGGCTGCTGTGTTTTGCATTTCTGATGGAAAAAAAAATCAGAAAAAAAAATTTATTAGCTCTCTAGGAGAACATCTGTTTGTGATTGACTTAAATCATTAGTCTGGTGTTTTGTTTTGTTTTTGGTTGTGTTTTTTTTCTCTTGAGAACCAATTTTCAAGCTTGTTTCTATCCTTTCTAATAAAAATCTAAGATTTTCTGTATCAGTTTCAAAGAGACCAAAATGCTTACTTTTCACAAGGGGGAGAAAATAATAGTGATTAAGTTGAGCTCTGCACCTCCCAATAGAAAATAGATATTTTTTATGGAAAGCAGCCACAGCTGCACATAACAACACACATTAGTGCATCTTGCAGGGAAATGAAATCGAACAGCAAGACACGATCATAAGCCTATCTTGGAGTGTAGTCAATTTGTCCAGTAAATATTGTGGCATTAACAGTTTTATTTGTTGATCATTTCTGATGTTAATGGTAATGGGCCCCTTTGGTATTGGGATATTTATGTCTGACAGTGTGGTGCAATTTACATTAATAAGACTCATTAATTTCAGATGTTTTCCACTATGGAGAAGGGAAATATTAGAAGTGTTTTGTGCTTTTTTCAACATTAGTCTCTCTTTCCACACAGCACAGAGCCACTAAGCTACATTGCTGTACAACAATGAATGCTCCCTTGTTGTTGTTATTAATGATTTCCTTGCCTGGCAGTGTTGAAGGTGGATAGCTGCCTCTTGGAGGAATTATCTTGTTTCCACATTTTACTTAGACTTTTCTTTTTTTTTCTTTTTTTTTCTTTTTCTCTTTTTTTTTTTTGTCTGTGTGAAACTCATCATTCCAAACAAAACTGGAAGCATTTTTATTTCCTTCTCCCATTTCCTACATCCTCTTCATTTCCATGATGATGACAATCCTGGCCATCAGTTACAATCTGGATGCTAAAATTAAGCACAACTTTGTGGATCTATGACAGAAATGACAATTCCTTCCTTGAAAATGATACAAATGACTCAGTTCTTTAGTGTGTTCAATTTTTATAACAGGAAATAGAAAGCTAATTACTGGTTATTAAGGGCTTTCTAAATCTCTCTCTCTTTTATTAGTTGGACAATGAACAGTTACTTTTTATGAGATGGGAAAAGTCAAAGCAAATAATTTATTGGACTGATTTCCATAATGGGTTTTCAGGCACAGACTCATGGCACTGGCAGCAAACATGACTGCCACTGTCCTGCCTTAGCTTCAAAATGTTCTTCATTCTTGGCAAAAATGGAAGATTCAGCATTTTATCTCTGTAAAACTCAGACAGTTATACTGGAAAAAAGCGCACAGCCTTGCAATGTCTAACTCCACAACGTAAAGATTCTGGTTTGGGTTGGGTTTCTTTTTTTAGAGTATCTTCTCTTGTTTTGTCTTGCAGCCTCTGAACAAATAAATTTGAAAATATGTTCTTTTTCAAGGAACCCAGAAAACATGAGACCTAAAGGAAAAGAATCTGAGAAGCAATTAATGGCATAAGTAAAGCCAAGGAGTAGGGCTTTGGAATTAAAATATGAGGTTTTAGCCCTGGGGAAAAAAACAGAAACACTCAGGGCTTCACTCAGATCCCATTGAAAAGACTCTTATTGTTATTGACTTGAGTCCCTGAAAGTCTTTATATCAAAATTGGGTGTTGTTGTTGTTCAGAAAGGTGCATACTTTTCCAGTAGTTCTCAGTTTTCCCTCCAGTGACTCAGCATTACAACAAAAAAACCTCTCAGATTTCTCTTAAAATCTAGATATAAAATGAGAAGGAATGTGTTCAGAACTCATTAAAAACATGCTAACAAGATCCAGGGAAAAAAAATCACAGATGGAAAGCTCATCATCTAATTCAGATAATTATTTGGTTTCAAAAAATCTTGTGTGGAGGGAAATCTTGTGTACGTTTATGCAGGTGCATAGCTTTTGGGTCTTTCATTACTTTTCCTAAAACCAGGGTCAGCAAATGGGTATGCAGTAAAATATGTGCTGAGGTGTTAAAATAAGAATTTAATAAATGGAAAATGGAAAATAACTACAGACTGGCAATTAGAAAAAGACAGTAAATGACTTAAAGAACTGAGTAAAGTTAAGGACAGCAAAAATCCAGGTTTAATATACTAGGAACAAAAGATAGGGCCCAATAACCAAATTGAAAGCTGGGTTACCTTGTACCCAAAAGTATGAAAGAAATAAAAAAAAAGAGGTCAGCAAAAAATTTACAGAGTCTCACAGTTAATTTTAGACACAATAGGCAAATGACTGAAGAAATAGCTTGCTGTGTTAATATATAAAAATGATAAATGGAAGATCAGGAGAACTGTGCTAGGGCCTCAGTAAAATTATGGAAAGGATTATTTATGTTATAATTATTAACAGAAAGTAAGTGAATATATTAGGGTAATTGCCATATATATGATAGAGGAAAACAGGCACTGCAGATCAAACTTTCTGTATGTTTTTGATGTAGTCACAGGTTTGATTTCTAAATGCAGTATATATTGGTATTCACTCATATACCTTTATATACTCTCAAAGTACATTCTTCTTTTGCTATCAGTTCTTCCTTTACTGACTGAATAAAGAGACAAGGTTTGATGAGAACAAATAGCCCTGCTCAGAATTCCTCCATTTTCATTACTTGTTGACAGTTTGATTATTTCTGTTGAAATGAACCGGAAGCGTAAATTCGTGCTCTTCCCTTTTGCCTGACCGCAGGCAGATGCTTAACAGCAGTGGGAAAAATAACTGTCTCCCCATCTCCCTGAAGCAAACCAAAATTGCTACCCCCTGGAGCTAAGCGAGATTCAGGGGCAAGCTGAGAAATGTACATTTCTTATGATGATGCACTGATTAAACCTTCCATTTTGTGTGTGCAAGTTCTTTATTTGCATCAAAGACATGAGTGGCTCTTTCTGTAATGCGAACTTCTCTTTGATGGGTGCTTTCTAAAGCTGCCAACAAAAAATGCCATGAAACAATAAAGGGAGATATAAAATAAAAATAACAATGCAATGGAACAAGTTTACTATGCAGAATTAATGTCCTTATGGCACTATCATATTAACTCCCCTTTATCATATTTACACCGTGACTGCAGAGAAATACAGGTAGGTTTTATTTACACCCAGTGCCCCACCTGCTTTGCAGCCATATGGTTGTCTTGCAGATGAGCAGTTTGTGGATGACACCTACCAGCTCCCCAAGACTACAACTTTACTAATACACTAGGCAGTAGCAAGGTAAGTCCTATGCTATGGAATTCAATTGTCTATAGGACTAAGCCATGTCTGGTTTGTCATGGAACGATCACCTAGCACTCTTCCAAAGATTTCCATGTGCGTTTTGGCTTAACAAGGCCCAGAACCATTTCCAATAGGAAATCTGGATTCATCATCTCTGCTTAGATGAATAATAACAATAATATGGTCTGCTTATTCATATACAGTAGCCAAACTGCATTAACAGGCATCTTAACTCATGATGCCACTGTGACTGATCTTTAAGGCAAAAGCCTGGGGAGTCTGATCCTGAAGATCATTTCAGAAGCGTGTTTTTTGAACAAAGAATTTTGAGATTTTGGGGTTTAGAAGCCTTATATCCAAACCTGCCAAAATATGTTACAGTATTTCACACACAATGTGAAACATTTGTCCTTTTCAGCCCTGAGTTTGATTATATATACTCCACAACCAACTCTTGTGAGTTGTTTCTCCTTAGAAGTCCCCTTGATTGATTATTTCTTGAAGTCATTTCAGCCCTTAACACAAATCTTAAGCAATGTAGGTTTTGTGTCCTTGACCTAAGTCTCAATTCCTTCTTTAATGTTTAGATCCCACTCATCCTACCTTTTCCCCTCAGTCACTACATACTATTACAACCCACCATCAGACCAGATCTAGTTGTGCTAACAGGATGCTTTTATCTGCTGCAGCACATTTCAACCTGTAGTTTGCAGTGTGCAAATATGGCTTACTGTGATGTAAGTTCAATCCAGAAATTTGCTGCCATCTCAGGCTTCTGGTTAACTTCTATGTCTACCTTATAGGTGAATTTCACTCCACTGCTGAAGTGAAGAGATCTGCCAATGGTATTGGCCATGAGTATGTTTTAGAATTTGGAGGTTTTAGAACAGTCTCAGCGACTTAGGAACATAATATTGTATTTAGACTGCCTACCAGGGCACCTGACAAGTATTCAGGCATTATTGCTGTGCCTGCATTTGAGAGAAGGTTAAGAATTTGGCTCATGAACCACCAGGGACTGCCAGAAATCAATTTGTATAGAGTCAAAGAACAGAGGTAGTTGTGATGTATACTGGGGGTGCCTAATGGGCACTGTGACTCTTACTACTTGTTTAGTATCAAGCTAGTAGTCTTGACTGTTCGCCCCTCTCTTGAACTTATCTACTATAATACTGTTTAATGCCAATGAAAATACCATGTTTTAATATATCTGTTGAGTTACTATCACACATTGTAAAAGCAATATGGCTTGGAGGATCAGCTGCAGCCTATTTAACGCAGACAGTAGTTATCATAGCTGGATTACAGACACGTTCAGGGCTTTCTGTTTTGGGAATTATTCTTCACATTACCGTTTTCTTTATTTTCTGAATTAATTCTCACAGTTATAGCATGTCTGAATTTTGTCTTTATTCATGAGTTTAAACTGTGCTGTTATCAAGTTATAGAGTGATCATACAATTTGATGCCACCCATAAAAGCAAGAACAAAGCAACATACCAAGGTCTGTAACAAAATTTAATTGACCAAAGGACTTAGCTTAAGATAACCTGTTTGTTTAGGGGCAGATTTGTTTAGAGTAAGACCTAATTCTGACTGTCCTCTCCACTCAAATTGTACTAATACTTGAAAGTGAGCTACTGCTTAATGTGTGTGACTAAGAATCAGAGAATTAGTTTTTACTTTTCAGGATAGGCATAGGTGGGAATCATACCAGATTGCCTCCTAGTATAAAAATCTACTATTGCTTCTTTATAATTGTGCCAAAGCTGAGCCATTTGGCTAGAAAAATATTTTGTCTAGAGTTTACATTCAGCCTTTTGAGTTTTTTGTTTGTTTTGGTGGGGGTTTTTTGTGGTGGGTCTTTTTTAGGGGTAGTGGTTTTTTAATTCTTTTTTTTTTTTTTGTCCTTTGAAATGTTTCTACTAAAAGATCTTACTTTTTCAAAGAACAAAACAAGAGAATCATCAAGACACCATTAGTCCTGCTTGAGAAATCACCTAAAACAAAGTCAGGGGTGCTGTTCATGTGAAAACCTTCCCAGATTTGGCCAATCTATGAGGTTTTGGAAACTGCTCAGTAATAAGACAGTGCAATTATCCAGTGGTTTAGTCTGAACTCAGCATGATTCAGCCCCTCATGTCTCCTAGAAGACTGTAGATCCTTGTCTACCTTTCATAGCTTCTTGGTCTCAGAGCTGGGCAGCCTTGGCCCGGCAGTCTGTAAAGTGCATGGAGACAGGGGAAAACCTCATGAGCCGCGTAGTGGGGTGTTTTTGATGTGGTAGGAGAGAATAACCGCCAACTCTTGCTATTAGCTACCTCTGACAATGTGAGCTGAGGTTTGAATCCTGTTGATAGATTTATGCTGGCAGAGTGTAGATAGGAGGAAGGAAAAAGAAACTGCAAAGTCCGTTAACGAATGATATGGTAGAGCAATATGAGTCAGATTTTGTTCCTGTTTCTAGGTTTTAATCCTTAGGTGATTGCCTGACCTGAGAAACAATTCAGCTTGTATCCTGTGGAAACGAAGACGCTACATCATTAAAAACTCTGTCTTAAGGAATAAACATATGCAAACAACCTTCATCCTGGAACTGTTAAAATTCAGAATTTTCATATCTAGCATTCTTTGAAGATTCTTTGGTTTATTTTTTTTAGCTGAATTTAATATCTGCTACCCTCAGGTGCCAAGTGAACCCAGTAATTATTGGTCGTGGTTCTGAGTGTGTCCATGTCCAGTTTCAAAGAGGAGGCACTTGACTACTGGGCTTCTCATAGTGCCCTAAAAGCTGTAGCCTGTTTTCTCCAAGAAAACTGAAGAAAAGGAAACAAGTTAGCTGCAACCACTCCCAATGCCAATCCCCAGACCATGCTATGTCTAAATATTGCTTTACCCATCCAAGCCGTAACAGACAGCTGCTTAGATGTAGTAGTCACCTTCCAAAAGGTGCTTGCGTCCTTGAAGAAAGCACCAGGATATTTTTGTGATGTGCGACAGCTGCATTTGGGGTTGTTCTCCCATATCCGAACATATTCTGTAAGTGAAATTGCTGTTGGTTTTCTGGTGAAACAAGGTTCCCATTTTCAATGGGGGCACAGCTTGAAATAAATCTATATTACTTAAAAAAAAAAAAAATCACCCTTAAGAGTAAATTAAAGCAGATACGTTGTCTTTGATCAAGTTACAAGCAGACAGAAGTGTTAATATACTGGAGCATTTTCACAGCGGAAATGAATTACACCATAGGCCATGCAACTGTAAAGTCGAGCGGAAATTGTAACAAAAAAATCAACGACTGAGTCTAAACTGTGAAGGATGTTGGCAAAGGTCCAGGAAAAGGTATGGTTGGTGCCAAACTTGCATAAAAGAATGGTTTAACAGTCAGTCCAATTGCTATAACTGCCTCTCTTTTTTTTTTTTTCTTTTAGCTGTTTTTCCTATTGTAACTAATCTCATTAAATAAGACCCATTGTCTCTCCCCCTCAGACAACAGGCTCATTCAGGGGAGCTGTGCCATGCATTGAGATCCTTCAGCAGGATTTGAAAAGGACAACAGAGCATCATAAAAAATAGGATGGATTGAGTGTGTTCCACCCTGAAAGGCAGGAAAAAGCCTTCGCAGCATGTCTGAAATCCAGCACCATTGGAAGACTTCTCTTGGAAAAGCTTGTGTGAAATCCTATCAATGTTTAAGATTGTAGGAAGGTGGGAGAGAGAAGTATTTGGGGCATGTCTGATGATTCCATAAACCTATGGCAGCATGACAAAAGGAGGGATCAGCCACCAGGATTAGTGCGGGGGCAATGGAGGGAAGGCAAAATTAAACGCAGGGAAAGGTCAGGTTTAAGAATCTGATTGAACTCCCTCGGAGGGAATGGGAAGTTTCCCATTAAATTATTAAAGAATTGTAACAACTCTACTTATAAAATACCTCTTCACTTAACCAAACCTTCCCTTTCTTGCTTGGTTAAATGAATGGTGGTCATGAAAAAGCTTCTCAGGAGATAAAAGAGATCAACTAAAACTTAGTGATACCAATAACAGAGATGGGTAACTGAAAATCATAATAATTATTACTATGAGTAACCAGTATTTGCAACTAAAATTCCGATACAAATATAAGTATATGGACTCAATGATCTTAAGGGTCTTTTCCAGCTTAAATGATTCTATGATTTCACTAGCTCGAGTGAGAAACATTTGCTGTCAAGGCCTTTAAGTCTAAACAGAAGAGAGCTGCAGAGTGAATGAAGGCAAAGAAGGGAATAAAGTGCCACACTCGGATTAATTCTGATCTGACTCCCATGGGAGTCTGTGCATACAGTACAAAGCCTGTGGATCTTCTGGAGCATATTCAGGTACTACCAATAGCATCACACTGTTAGCATTTTACTCTGCCTAGAAAAATATTCCTGCTCTTCAGCTGAAATAAATAGCTTGGTCAGAATGCAGCTCATCCATTTCCAAGACCTAAGGAAGGTGTCTAAGAACCAGGGCAAGTGTCTCTCTGTCGCCTCACTTTGTGCCTAGGTACATTCTCTGGGTCTGGGGCTTAAACAGAGTCTTCTCATAGTTGACTAATGGGAATAATAATAATAATAATAATGATGATGATGATTTACACCTGTAGCCTTAAAAGTAACTTTATTTTAAAAACAATAAATAAATTTTAAAAAGTTGTTATTATTACCTTCAGTTACCAGATGAGGAAACTGAGGCACAATTTGCATAGGGTCCTTCACACAGCTAGCAGCAAAGGCAACAGCAGTCTAGTCTTTTCAGTCAGATCTTTTGTTGATTTGTGGGCACCACCAAAGCAAGTTCCACCTGTTTGCTTTTGTGTTTACATTCCTCTGTTCTTCTTACTATGTTGTTCTTCTCTTCGACCTTGTCCTTCTGCCTTTTACATTTCTTTCACATACGCCCAGCCAAGCACTCACGCTCCTGTGCTGAGTCTGTCTGCAGAGTTCACTAGGGTCAGGTGAAAGCTAGGCACAGAGAGACAAATTAAAAAAAAACCTTCGTTGTTTCAAACTCTCTGAACCTCCTTTGTAGGAGCTAATAGGGAAACTGATAGCTAACAGATTACAGGTTCTACTTTAAGGAAAAAAAAAAAAAGCAAAGAATTTGACTTAAAATTCCTTTTTTGACTGAGCATCACCAATACCTTTCAACTTTACAACAGAAAGTCAAGACCTTTTGGAGTTTTGACCATTACTGAGCAGCACATGCTTGGGTTGCCCTGAGGAAAATTTCTCTGGCTAGGAAAAAAAAACCCCAATGTACAGATGGAAACACAAATGTATGGACAGATAATCCTCAGGTGTAAATAGTACCCTCAGCGCAATGATAGTCGCAATGTCCACTTTCAGGTGAGTTTCCATTCAGTGTTGTGCCTGTTGAGGACAGTAAGTGTGATCCAGGTGTATTAATTAACTTTTATGCTGGAGAAGGAGGTTATCACTAAGGAAATGCAGTACAAATGGGCTAAGGAAATGCATCCTAGACCCTGGCCTGTAGCAACAGGAATAAACCACAAATATTAAGTAGATTAAAAATAACTGTCATGTTACATGACAGAAGCTTTATCCCTCAGTCCTGGCACATCTCTCCACAGCAGTTACCATTGGCGGTTGCAGTTAAGAACAGCAAGAATCTGTTCTTTTCATTTCCATTAATATCTTAAGAAACAGAGGCATTGTGGGAGAATCAAACTCAACTGGAACATGAGGTAAATCCCTCATCTGTAGCCAATTTGGATCTTATTTTTCACAGAGCTAATCTAGATTTAAACTTGCTGAATTAGACTGGATTTGCAGTCAAGTCAGCAAGAGCAGACTTGGATCCTTATTATCAGGTATAAGGCTCTGGATGCTCATCTGGTGTGAGTCACCTATGCACAGCACTGGGGTCAGCTGAGAAATCCTAATTTACGCCTGGTGATCTGCATCCCCGGTGGTATTAGTGCTTTACATACAAGTTTTGTGCCTGGATTGTTGCTGTGCGATATAGCTGGTCTGGTGATTCAGTGACAGGGGTGCTTCCACTAACAGCAGTTTAAGTTATTTGCAGAGAGACGGAAAATGTTTCTGATGACTTTTAATATTTGGATCCTTCAGTAAAACTTTTGATTTTAGTAAAAGTATTTTTCATGTTTTAGATCTCTTGCCTGTGACATCGAATGCATAATGTACTAGTAAGGAGTCCAGTGAAGAATTATTTGATAACATCATGGATCTCTCCTGTATATATTTACGTGGGAAAAAGTTTTGCATTCTTTCATAATAATTTTGTGGTTGTGAAAAGGTGTGGTCTTACCACCTATCTGGAAATTCCTTACAGAAATTCTGAGACCTTCCTAGCAGCTAACCACATTTGTATTGCAAGGTAGATAATTTCCATGCATTGATGTTTAAAATATTTACTGTGCTCTGCCTGCACTTTTAGAAAGAGTTTGTTGGGGGTTTTTAAAATGAACACAGGTCATCCACTGTGAAACAGGATAATGAGAGTAAAAACTTTGTAGGTTGTAAATTCTTTGGGGAAGTTATGGTTATTTTGTTGCTTTTACACGTAGCAAGGAGCAAAAAGGAGCCCTTCTTGATTAGTCACCACAACACTAGGAATAATATGCATAATAAACAGTAGTAGTTCACCCCAGGGCACATTATTAGCACTATAAAATAGCTCTTATTTAGGCTCACACAATCAGAAGAGACCATGCTGCTCATCACGTTTCATCCACTGCTACTGGGGGCAGCACTGCCATGAGCGTGGTCCACTGGTTTTCTGTGGAAGGTCGGGCTGCTCCAGGATCTCACCCCACCAACGCTTAGAAACTTTCCTTGTACATCACTAGGGTAAACAGTATTGTTTTGGTGACAACATGATTATTTCACTTAAGAAGTTCTTCCCTCGCGACTGCAGGCAACTTTTCTATTCCTTATACATAGTCCAAATATTTTATCCATAACTTTACTGATATAAGTATGCCATGAATTTCTGATGTTGTCTATTCCACCCACATGCAAATAGGATGTGCTGGTATTTGGGACAGGAAGAGTGGGATGAACTTAAGCTAACTCCATCAGCCACAGAAATAGACTTTTATGTCTCAGCTGTTTACCGCAGTCTCCTTTTAACTTATTTCAAGCAGCAATTCTGCACTGGGGGTGTTGGTTTCTAGCATCATAATTTTAATCACCTACAGGTGTTTCCATGCATACTGGGTGCCCTACTCCTGTCAGTGGAGATTTTGGAGAGCAGTTCAGCTGTTCAAATGTATATTCTTCCTTCAGGTTTCATTGCATCACTCTTCACACTGTATTGGCTGAATTAATTCACTCTTAGACTGAAACTGGGCTCTCAAATACCCACATGTGGGCACCAACAGGATAGATGTCTGGAGTTAGGAGGTCTGAGTCACAGCTCAGTGATAAATTTGAATATAGATGTCTATGCATGGTGTCACTATCCTATCCATTTTAGAGACATTTAATTTTTTATTTTTTTTTTTTTAAATTTGTGTCTGTCACCTCCTGGCACAACAGCTCCCAACTTTGACTGCAATTCAAATAAATGGATACAAACTGTAGCACATTTGCAGTCCTGAGCATGACTTGCAGAATAAAGCTTCAAACTCAGAAGAAAATCTGATCTCTCCTAACCACGTGAAGGAAAACACACCCTCTTTATTGAACTTCATACTCTGTTCTGGCACACTCTTATTATAAACTGTTGTTGATTATCTAATTCTTCTGGGCATATGAGCAATGCCAGAATGTCGGTTTTACATTAAAAGGATGCAGTTTAAAAAACAAAACAAAACCCTAAATACAGAAATAAAATATGTGTTTAATTAGGGCTTTAATCTTTCCTGAGCTCATTAAAAAAAAAAAAAAGTGGGGAATGGATGCCCATAGGGTCTGATAATATTTTCCTAGAGTGAAAACTGCTCCTACAATATATATTAGTAAACATCCATTTGTGTTAGTAATTAACTTGAGTGTTTGGATATCCATTTATTTCTCCTGATTTCATGTTCCGGTCCAGATCTTTGTTAAATGAGCAACACCATAATAGTGTTGACAGAACTGTTTGGACAATTGTTTTTCAGTTAAAGCTGAGACATAGCTCATCTCTATCTGCCCCACAGCTGAGCTTGCAGATCACTAGAGACCTTTGCTCTTGGGGCAGATGAACTGGCCAGAGAAAAAAAATCTATAAAAAAATTTGAGATTTTGAGGCTAGTGAACCCAAATTTCAGAATATCAAATCTTTCCAGGAAACAAAAAGAGAGTTTTCATCAGGCTGTAATAGTATTAAAAAAAAAAAAAAAAAAAAGGCACCAGTTCAGGGGAAAGGTGCTCAAAATACAGAGAAAAAAGCTCCTAATTTACAAACCTCCAGCCACAAACTGATCAGCAAAGCATAACAGGCACGAGGAAGCAAGTGAAATACCTTCCTCCATTAAAGAAGCTTGATTGAAAATATCTGGTGAAACCAGCAAGAAATACTCCTAGGGCACAAATCTGGAGGAAAGAGGAAAATATACTGAGGGAGTAAGGATCACTGTGAAATTTCCAAATATTGCCCTGAAAAAGCCCAGAAATCTTTTTCAGCACAGAGGTTGGAAAGGTTAGGAAACATCTGAAGTAGAACAAACATCATGCAACATGGAATTAATCCCCGAGAGTTTGTAAGAGTTTCCTTGGCAGATGGTAAAGGTATCTCAAAGACAGGTGAAGAATTGAATGAAGGAAAGGAATATTATTCAGTGGTTCAGAAACAACTGAAAGGCTTCACTGTGACTCAGGACAAAAATAAAAATGTTGATATTGTTCCTTAAAGTGTCGAAATATGAGTATACATCCACATATGCATATGCCTATATCCCCTAACTGTCTATAGATTTGTTGGTGTGTATATTTAGTCAGACATGCAGAACTGTGTGTGTATTACTTTAATGTAATTAAACCCCACTTCTTCTCAGGCTTGGTATAAAAGAAATATTTCCTATAAATATTTTATTATGGAAAAATATTTGCGAAATTGTGAAATTTTTTATATATCTCATTAATGTAAAAAAAGTTGGAACCATTCGAAACACTCCCCCCCCCTCAAAAAAAAAAAAAGCAGGAAATATTTTCGAACCATCTTCTCCAGTTAAAAATTTTTGTTTCAATTAATTTGTTTCAGTTTACATAAAGATGAAAACTGACATTGGGTAAGGGTGTCGTAGGACTCTTTATCAGCGTGCAGCATCCAGTTCTTCGTGTTGAGAGGTAAGTCAATGAACCAAAGGAGTCCAGGGCTGGCTCTCTGCCCCCAAGGGGCACAACTGGCTTCTTCCCCAGGGCGTTCCTTGCCATCTGCTGGGAATGGCCATGGCTTGTGCGAGCTCTCAGACTGTGCCTCGGCATTATTTTGGTGACTGCTAGGCAGATCTGTCCAAAACCTTGGCAGAGAGCAAGCCAACAATTAAAATCTATAGCAGATTTTGGAAAAATATCTCAGCCCGTGCTCTGGCTCTAGTTAACTGCTATAGACAGAAAAGGGTAATGTTAATTTTCTGTGCAATATTGGCTAAGCCAATTAGGTTTTCAAACCTTTGTGCCTGAAGTTAAGCATATCAATTATTTTTCAGGTATTTAAATAAAATTTGCTAGGTTTTCTGAGAAGCTGAGGATCTTCTGAGTCAATTTTCTTTAGACTTCATTAAAACTTTAGGTGATCAGTGTAGTGACATCTTCCATGTCTGGGTTAAAGTGAGACTTTTGGGTTTTATATTTTAAATCCCAATTTGGATTAGGAACTCAATTCTGAATATGTCCTGAGCTTATTTCTAAACTTGCCAAGAGCAAAATTATTATAAAGCATCCCAGACAGATATCTTGTTCAGGACAGGAACTTAATCCATATAGGAAAACAAGAATTATCCTACTTTTTTTAAAATGGAAATTTCAGCATGTGTTTTCATTTGAAACCAGAAGTATTTTACTTTTTCTCAGGGGAAAATAAGCGGCACTTCCTTTCTCTAATGCTTCATATGCTCATCTGGGAAGTGGGAGCCAGATGCATGTTTTTGCTTTTACTCAAGTAAACCAGGATGTCCCAGCTGACTTGGGTTATTGGTATTATTACTGAGATATTGGTATTATTGATACTGGTATTATTACTGGGGTACTGGTATAACTTGAATACATTTTGACTGTTTAATTTGACTACAGAACTCATTGCTAGACTTGCGGAGTTGTCTCAAAATATGTAGCGTGACACATAATATATTTCTGTGGGAAATTTACCTTTGATAACTGGCCTTTTCCAAGCACAACATTTTATCCAGGCTTTTAGGCTCTTGAAGCTGGCATTTTTCTGACCTACTAGGTTAACTGCTTGGGATCACCCACACTCTTTGAAAGATCTCTCTTCAACAGGAATGGGCTCTGCTTGTCGATTTGCAAAACAGACACAGGGAGATCAAGTTTATACAACTGCTGCAATGTTGTAATGCAATCCCATTTATATGTACATACCACACATAGCAAAGCAGAGCCTCAATTCCTTGTTAGAGCCTCTAAGTGCTGTGATAAAATTCATAAAAATGATCACAAAGACAACAGAGATGTATAACTGGTACGATCAGAGGAGCCACAACTTCACCTGAGATTGAAACTTTATTGCTTTAGGCACTGAATATATAGATGTAGTAATATGTGGTCACTGCCCCAAAAGATATATCAACAGAAATTAATACATGAACACATAACACCCACAGTAGCTAGTCGTTGAAACAACCTGCCAAGAATTCGAATAAACTCGTTGTCAAGTGAGATCTGAAAGTCAAATATATCTGTGTCTTTCTGGAAAGTTGTGTTGGAACTGAATGAGAAGTGATGGGCTTCCTGCAAGAACCTGAAGGTGCAAGGTGGGACACTCGTCTTGCATCTTGTTGAAAAGTTGTGTACCTAAAACCAAGCTCCCCCGACAGCCTGTGGAGGTAACTCCTCTTGTCCTAACATCTTGGATAGGTGGGATGGATCACCTCCAGCATATCCTCCTCCTAACACTGATGTGAGCACCAGCAGAGGCAATGAATCCTCCCTCACGATCATCCTTATGGAGCCCTGATCCCTTCAAGACGATGGACGTGCGTGGCCCCTGACAGCAGTACCATTAATTTTGGTGGGATTTGTGTAGTAGCAAGGATCACTCCACTTCATGGTTCTGCCCTTTGCTGGTGAGACTGGCTGGAAGACAAGCCCTCCAAAAATGAGGCAGGGACATTTAATTTTATTTTTTTTAATGCAGCTGCTATTTTGTTGAGGTTTTCCTTAACTAAGGATGGAATTTTAATGTGATCTGGAAGTTAGAGCAAAAGCTTGGAAACGTTGTTATTGCTATTTATATCACTGTTTAGTTAGCAGTACTGGAAGGTATTAATATCACCCTCTGCATTATTAGAGTGAAATAAATGTTGGGAAACATTGGTCACGACAAAATGAAAAAAGAATAAAAAAGGGAAGAATTTTCTCCCTCTTATTTTTTTTAATAACAATAAAATCTATAAAAAAGTCCAAAGAATAAGAAATATCATGTTAGAAAAAAAAACATGGATATAAAAATAGTAATAAGAACAACCACCAAATCTGCTCTTAAGACAGAAAACAGGGTAATTAACTCTGCTCCCATCCTGATGGTCTCATTTGAATTTATGCAATTTCCTTTATTTTCTCCTTTGTTTGTTCTATTTTCCTTTACCCGTGTGCTTTTATCATTTCTGTTGTTTATTCATGGCAGAGCTGGTTGCAGCTTTCAATCAAAAAAGAAGGGGGAAAAAAAAAAAGAACAGAAAAAAACCAACTGCACCATCCTCCAACTGGCCAACGTGGAGGTTGGAGACCACACGGGGATCAAAGCGATATGAGGACAACAGGGGTTTCATTAAAATGTTCTCCTCTCTGCCTGAGGAAAGAGCAGTGAGGACAGGGTGAGAGGGGGAGGGGGGAAGGGAAATCATCTGGCCCAAACAAGTTTAACTAAAAAAAAAATCCAAGCAAACCACCTGTGGTCTCCTTGGAAACTGGCTTGCAACCCCTCCAGCCACCTTTTAATGAAACCCCAGAGCCCCTTTATTAATTTATTAAAGAATCTATTTTCTGAAGATTCATAAACCGCGCATAACTCATATTCCAACACATCTCTGCTATGCTAATAGCGCGTGCTGCCATGAATAATTAATTCTTTAATTAGTAATAATTAGAGGTTGTTGTATAGGTCAAACCATTGGGCTGACAGCATGCTACTGTCAAAATGTCAGTTGAATTAACGGGACTGTGGCCCTTTCTACACAGAATGATTCATCATTTGGGGGCGGTTGTCCCCTCCCCTCCAAATTTTATTGTTTTAATGGTGGGTTGCTTTAGAAGGTGTGGAACATGTAAAAGGAAATGTTTAATAGCATTTATGGCACAAAAGAAAAGGCTGCAGACCTTCAGCAGATTCTTAGAGTGGTGGATCTTGGTCTGGCCAGTGTTTGTTCGTCTGGGGAAAAAACAAGAAAGGGATGAAAGCAGTTGCACTGACATTCTACACTAAGCCAAATCATGACTTTTTGGTCAAAATCACTGTCTGCTCTCCACATCCCTGCAAGGGCTACAGTTGAGGGTCTTCTATTATAGTTCTTCTCTTCAATGGATGACCAGAGAAATTTAATCCTTGGAACTGATACACCAAGATCTAGGTTCAATCCTTTGGCCATTTATAGCCTGAGGAATTTTGAACCATCGTTCTCCACTTCTTCAGGGGAATACAGAAGCCACTGGTATGGACAGGCTTGAAAATTGAGTGTTAGTACTGCTCTGCACTATAGGAAACAAACCATCACCACCAAAAAAGGGTAATAAGTTACCCTACAAGTTAAGCCACTTGATTGGAAAAAAAAGCTTGGGCAAGAAGACAGTAAAGAAGGGAAGGGAAATCAACAAATTCATGAGAAAGAAATGCTGGAAGTATTGATTCTGCATCTATTTATTTCACTCCTGGGTGCAGCACCCTCTAGAGAAGGATGGCAGGTCAAACCAAAACTGCAAATTTCCCAGAAGAGATCTTCACAGACCCCTGGGACCCGAACTGCACCAGAATTTCTCATTTGAGGAGCAAGTGACGGGGCTTATCTGAACTCACTGGAACTACAAGGGGACATCAGAAATGCCTATGGAGAACAAATGCATTGAAGATTACTAAATATATGGAAACTACAGCTGACTCTTGAAGTGCCTGACTTGGAAATGCTGGAAACTAGGGAAATATGAGAAGGAGTTCTCAGATATGCTCCTTCTTATTATTCCTCCACAGGCATTTATTTTTGGCTATTCTCAGAGGCAGGATAATGGGTTGGCTGGACATTCAGTCTGACCTAACACGGCCTTTTTGTTATAAAGAACAACCACCATATGAGGGATTTGATGCACTTAACACCTCTTTGTCTGACTTCTTTGTGTCTCTTGTGAGGAGGTAGCAGACATCTTCAGATGCAGTGGGGTTATTTACCAAACTTGCACCACCGAAGTGAAGTGCTGGGTGAAGGTAAATGAGCAGGTGTGCTATGGCTAGGCAGCACAGTAACGAAATGAACAGAGGAGAATCTGTCCCACTTTGAAGGGGGGAAGAGGAGACAGATGGTTTAGTCAGGTAATTGCAACGGTAGCACAAGGTAGAGGAACAGATGTGCATCAGACCTGGTGGGGTAAATTACCAGGGCAGAGTCCCACACTATCGCAATTTCACTGATCTCAGTTCAGCTCAAATACTCTGCACGTCACTGCTGCACCCGACAGACCCATACGTTAAGCACTGATGGAGCCAGGGATTTGATTTATGCATTGCATTTCATTTCACTTGAAAGACACCAGCCTGAATGGGCTGGTGTTGTTGCAGTCATCACAGAAATACAAATGCACAGCCTTAATCATAACCAAAGTGAATGAAAAGAAGTCCCCTAACTCACAGTGGAATGGATTGGAGCCCAAGAGTCCACTCTTTTCAATTCCTGCTCTGACTACAAAACACACATTCTTTCTTTATAGGAACAACCGTAGCAGCCTTTTTATTCCTCTCTTCCTTGCCTACTAACAGAAGAATTAATAAGTGGAGGCTAAGCAAATGCAAAAAGGGCTTGAGTGTGTTTTCCAGTTAAAAGGAGATTAAAAACAACCCCTTCTGTAAAGAGGGAAAAAAAAGAAAAATATGACAAGAAAATAAACCCATAATAATATAGGCAGTGGAGTGAAGTGGCAGCTATTTCGCTGCCAGTCAAAAAATTGTTATCAGAAATCCTTTTGTATCATTACATGTTGATGTTTTTAAAAAAATAAAATGAAAAGAAAGTCACCAGAGATTGTACATAAAAGTTGTTTGCTGTTGACAATGCAACAAGGTCAAGCAGGATTTTACACAAAAGCTCTTTGAAATCTACTTCAAGGGGTCTGGTTTGCAAAAGGAAGCAAGCGTGTTGGTGACGGTGAACACTGTTGCAGATCTGCTGCTCACAATACGGGGGACAATTTACGTTCTCCTTCCAAAAAAGTACAAAGGTTTATTAGTGTGCAAATGATTTAACTTAATATGTTAATCAGATTTTCAGAGTCAACAACCTGTGACTGTGTTGTCAAAGTAACACCACCGTACATTAATAGAAATAACAGAGTATTGGCAAAGGTGGTCACAATATGAAAAAAATCAAAGTTTTGTCATTGGAGAAAGCATGGTCTATTCAATGGTCATCGAATAGAGTTATTAGCCCAAAGTTAGACAGACGTTTTACTCATACTTCTGTCTCTAATTTACTGCAAGACCAGCCACACATGAATTAATCTATTTGCCTCATTTTCCCCAGCTGGGAAAAGCAGAGTGCCCAGGAACTTACTGGGAAGAAATAACTGGTGTATTCTTCTCATACAGTTTATTTTTTGCCCCTTGTGTGCATTCTCCTAGCAGAAGACGCAGTCTTTTGTTCTCTCTACCCATTCTTGCAATGGGTCTTACAGTTCACCTCAACAAAAGTCCACAGCAACACACATCCTCATGGAGCTGCCATGAACTCTGTGAACCACAATCTGCCTCTTCTGTTCCTCCTTCTGTTCACAGAACTTTCCATGTTCTGTTCTCTCACAACCAGCTGCACGCTGGATTAATTTCTTTTTAGGATTTTCTCCAGTGTCTCTTAATTTCTTTGTAAGACAGAATTGTTCTCTCTTTTTTTTTCTTTTCCACCTGTTTTTCTGCCATTTCTTTCCATGGTTCTTTTGTTCGGAAAACTTGATTTTCAACTCACTCTTCCAACAAAGAGACTCTTCTTTTCCCTTCTTTTCGTAGTTTTACGGGCATCTACCCAGGCTTTTGCACTCTTCTTGTTTAGTAGTTATTAAAACATCCTGAATTACCCACATATCTTTTTGTCTCTTCCACCATGCCCTGTCCCACCTCATCTTTGTATCCAGTAGTATCTTTATTCCCAGATCTTCTCAGCTATGATCTCTATGGGCAAAATACTCCCTACCCTTTTGTCAATATGCTTAAAGGAAGACAACATATTCTACAGCTTCTGCTTCTAGATCTCTCTCGTCACTGACACTTTGTGTGTTAGTTTGGATCAAGGTTGTATCATCAGCTGTCACCAATTCATCTTCTTTGTCCTGACTGTAAAGTGTGAAGCATGACCATTTTCCTCAAATTTCTTAGTTTTCAGTGACAGTCTCCTTAAGCCCCTTGTGATGATCCTCGGCTTATGAACTCCTCTAGTCAAAAGCTGCTCACTCTTTCTATCTTTGGTCCAAGTCAGCCTGTTCCTCTGTTAGGACTCTCTTTTAGCTGTGCTCAAACAGATTCTACCACATGGCAGCTTGCAGCTTGTTTGACACTCCCACAGGCTGTTCAGTATGCAATGTCATAATTCTAATGCACTAACTTCCAGCGATTAAGACCGGTTATTTCTTTGATCAGAATTTTCTTTTCTTTTTTTTTTGTTGTTATGCCTGCAGATAAACTTCCACCACGTATAACACAATACAAATAATGCAGACCCTTGCAGTGGGCTTGACTTGAAAGGATTTGTATTCATGCAGAGATCTTCATGCTATGTCAATGCACAGATCTGTAGGTCCTACTGATACTTACAACACCAACCCTGTATAGATGCCCTATTCTGCTACCCATGTGTTTGTGGAAGGTGTAGATGTGATGCTAATTACCTATCCATGTCATTGGACAGCCTAATGAATGTGTTCAGCTGAGCAGGAGATACAACCACATCCCTGCAATACAAGGACACACATGATAGAGAAGCAGGTCATATGGGTCTTCCAGGTTGATTCGCCCAACTCCAACCTTTTGTCATCTTTCTACAGACAATGTACCTACATTTCCAAGCTTTTACTTGCAGAGAGCATTGTGTATATTCTTCTCCTTGATAGCATGGCTTCCCAGATAAAATACCAGCTCCAAACTCTCAGAAGCCTCCAGGATCTTCCCACTCTTGTCCCACCATGAACCATGCCCATGGCAGCTGCACAAGGTGTAAATGTTGGGTGCTATCCTGGTAGTGGACTTGTGGGCTCCTTTGCTCTGCTGGTCTCATCGCACAGATAAAATGCTCCCATTTCACTTCTGGAAGACTGCAAGATGAATTCCTTGAAAACAAGGAATGAAATCAGTCCCCCTGTTTGCTTACACAAGAGGTGCTGATCTTTGTCTTGCTCCATTTTCACCTCTTTTCTATAGCTGTGCTGGAGGTGTTCCAGGCTGCTTTGGCTGATCCTGGCTCCTAGAGCCACAGCTAGTTTCTGACCCCTTGTTCCAACCCTATCCCAGCGCGTTCTCAAGCCACTGCTGTCGTTTTTCCAAGAAGCTGTGCCACTTGTAGTACCACCTCCTCAGATATCCCTGCTCCTCTCATAAGGGCCTCCTCTCCTCAAAGACATTCCTACATGCTTGGTTTGGGAAACAGGTCTTTCTCTCTGCTGCATGCTCTCAGCTTGGACCTGTGTTTTATTGCCCTGACATACACCATTACAGGTACCACCAGGAAAGATATGTGGAAGAGAAAGGGTTTGTTCCATAATAGATGGATAGAATATAGCAGTGCACTCTTACCTGGGATTACTTTTCATATATCATCCTCCTTTGTGAAAGTACTTTTCAATAGAAACCTGGGTTTCATGACAGCTCACAAGGGAGCCTTGACTTGCAGGCAGGTTTGCTGCAGTTTCACAGAAGTTTCAGATGGATTGGAGTAGTCTCTTTTAGTGACCTTGAGTCAGCAGAATATGCCAGGTTTGTCTTTAGTTTTCAGTGTGAGAGATAGAAAAACTAAAAATACAAACCAAATCTTTGGGGGTAGAATTGGACAGCCATCCTGTGCCAACTAATGCTGTAAAATACGGGAAGAGTACGTCTGGCCAAAGCTCTCACGCAAATGTTGACTTTGACTTCACATCCAAGGTGTTGGCTTGACTTCCTTCCTTTATTTTGTCATAAGAATACCAGAACAAAAACCTGCTGTACACGGTCACACCAAAAGCCCATCTAGCCCTTTTTCTTTTTTTTTTTCTGTGAGGGACAGTAGAAGAACAGGGTGATCAGTCAGTACTACCTCTGCTACATTCTCAGGGCCCATAACATGCTTGCCCCAATCCCTTCTTAGTCTTGATTCTGCTAATGTGTATTGCACAAAATCAGATTTCAGCTTGCATTAAACTACTGCTTTCCCAGACTTGGGATAGAAAGTCACAAAGCTGAGTTGGGCAAGAAGTTAATTATTATAGGAAAAAAAAAGGCCTTAGAGTGACTTCTGACATTCAGGTTTAAGCCAGCCAAATGCATCTGAGCCAAATTTCAGGGTTTCACATCTGTGCTGGAGCCTGAAACTGCTGTCTTGTACTTAAGTGCCTCAGGATTTTTTTGCAAGAAGTCTTTATATGTTGTGCTTTTGAGTTTCTTCCTTTTGAGTTTCTTCCTTAACTTCCTGTTCATGGCTAGCAGAAGGTCCAAACCACTGGTCCTAACATCTTTTTTTCTTCCCCCCCCCCCTTTTTTCCTCTTTCCTCTTTCTTTTTTCTTTTTTTTTCTTTTATTTTTTTTCCTTTTTCTTCTTCTTCTTTTCTTTTTTTTTTTCCTTTCTCCTTCCTTCTTCTTTCTTGTTCCTTTTTCAACAGAAGGGATGCTGTGCTTCAGGTAGTTTATAAAATGTACTGGTCCCAAACACTGACCAGGAAGGCCTAGAATCCAAATCTCTCAGTTTCTGTCTGAATTCTAAAATTATTTTGATTTTGTGCTTATTGTATAATAAATGAACCTTCATCCTGGGCATAGGATGTGTCCTGGTTAGCATGGTATCCCTTTGGCCTTGACAATTTTACTTTCTGGTTATTATCAGAGCTATTACGGATGCACAAGTTGATTAAAACATAAAAAGCAGTCACTGCCCTGAGGTACCCGTTTTATTTTTAGCTCAAAGGAGACACAATAGCCTTGCATAGCTTCTGTGTGGCTTCTGTGGATTCCTCCCATGGCTCAGACCTCTAGGGACCAGGGCAGCCGCCTCGACCATCACTGGGACATTACTGAGCATCTCAGCAGTTTAGAAGATCTGGCCATTTCTTCCCAAAGCTTTAAACGACAAAGACGTGCCAGGAACTTAATAAAGGGTTTCCTCACATTACTCTCTTGAATAGAAATTCTTAAATACTATCCTTGATTGGCAGCTACCATGCAGAAAACCTGCCATTTTGCACTGTGGTTGAGCCACAGTTCTATCCTCCCCACTCCATTTTCCCTAAAAGCAGAGCAAAAGTGCAGGAGCACCGTGAAGAAGTTTAAAAACCTTTGTTTCTGGCCATGCCAGGTAGGAACCATGGAAAAGTAGAAGTTCCTCAAAAAAAGGGAACATTTTAATGCATTTACATTTTTATTTAAAAAGTGATTTCCTTGAAAATGAAATGCTCGTTTGGCTCAATGGCCATTTAATGGCCATTGTTCCACGGCGAGTACTGGCAGTGGTGCAGCAGTGATCACTCTGCTCTGCTTTTGGGGTCCAGTGGGAACAGGGAAAGTCAAAACTTTAAGCTTCAAGCTGAAGAGCAAAAAAGACATCAGTTTGAAGAGTGCATCTGTATGTCTTAGATATTTTTTGTGTCTGAATCACTGTTTTTTTATTCCATAAAGAGTATGTAGATGACATGTAAATGTTATGTAAATTGGGTCCATAGTCCATTAAAGCATAATATTATAATCACTAATACCCTATAGGCATGGACAGATCAACCAACCAAGTTTTATTTGATCTTTGTCAGAGGCAGCGAGCCCTTTTATGCAATATTTTGTGTACATGCCTTTATTGTGAAGATCATCGTTTCAAAGTGTGCCAGTGTGGGATAAATAGATGTTGTTGATGTGCATTTCTGCAGCAAAGTTCGGCAAGTATGTTACTAGCAAAGAGACATTTTATAGACTGACCAAAAATGAAGGAATCTTGCCTTCCAGTGAGAATTTCCATCTAAAGTGATCACCTAATCAGTAGACTTGAACAACCTCGAATTGCATACAACATTTAGCCTTCAACACCTGCTACTTTCACTAGCCAAATTAAAAGAAAACAAGTGTATACAAAAAAGACTGGAGGGCTGTTTGGCCCTTGCCTAAGAAAAATATATTCCTTACTAATTGGCACAACACTGTTAATAAATATTAACTGGTTTACACAGCCCTCCCGTTTACTTAATGAAATGGTAGTTGAGGGGTTAATGGGTTAATTGGGGAAAGGAAATGAATCTTCAAATGTATCAAAACCTGATAAGTGTTTTAGCCTAATTAATAATTTACATGTCAAGACAACATTTTTCTACTTGCCACGTGCACTTTTGGAAGATAAAGGTATAAATGATAAAAAGCCAAACCTGAGTAAATTCACAGTAAACATAAAGCTTACACTTCTAAGAGATGGGGTAATTAATCACTGCAATAACATAGCAGGCATTGTGATGGATTCTTTATCTCTGGAAAGTTTTTCATCAAGACTGTTTTGGTTTATTTTAGATATGAATTTGAGAAACCCAATGAACAGCTGTGACACCAGAAATCAAACTATGTAATACCCTTTTTCGGTACTTACACTGAACTCAAATGTTATTCATTCCTTCCAGTTTTCCACTGTCGTCTGCTAAGCCTCACATGGTGACTTCTAATAATGCAACTTGGAAGAGTATAATATAGCTTGTTTATCCTTATGTCCTGGTTTCAGCTGGGATAGAGTTAATTGTCTTCCTAGTAGCTGGTATAGTGCTATGTTTTGGGTTCAGTATGAGAAGAATGTTGATAACACACTGATGTTTTCAGTTATTGCTTAGTAGTGTTTAGACTAAGTCCAGGATTTTTCAGCTTCTCATGCCCAGCCAGCGAGAAGGCTGGAGGGGCACAAGGAGTTGGGAGGGGACACAGCCAGGGCAGCTGACCCAAAGTGGCCAAAGGGGTATTCCAGACCATGGGACGTCATGCCCAGTACGTAAACTGGGGGGAGTTGGCCAGGGCATGGGGATCACTGCTCAGGAACTACCTGCGCATGGGTAGGTCAGTGGTGAGCAATTGCATTGTGCATCACTTGTTTTGTATATTCCAATTCTTTTATTATTATTGTCATTTTATTATGGTTATTATTATCATTATTATTTTCTTCCTTTCTGTTCTATTAAACTGTTCTTATCTCAACCCATGAGTTTTACTTTCTTTTTTCCTGATTCTCTCCCCCATTTCACTGGGTGGGGGGAGTGAGTGAGTGGCTGCGTGGTGCTGAGTTGCTGGCTGGGGTTAAACCACGACACCTTAGTCTCATTTTCCACATGAAGATTATACTGAGTTTGTTGTTAAAGCAATTGTTAATGCTGTCTTGTGAACATTCATAATGGGAGGTGCCGTCCTACGCATATTGGAGCTGGGGATGTGGAGTATGATTTTGAAGAAAGGATTTACCTGACGTTATAGTACTCATCCAGCATTTATATGTCTGTTGTTGATTGATCATCCTTCTACTGTCAATATCTGCACTTTCAGAGGGTAAATCATCTCATTCTTTGATAAATATCTAAGACAGGTGGGACTAACCACTCCAGGAGTTACCCATCTTTCTCCGTCAGCTCTAGGTGAAGAGTATGTAACTAATCTAGACTAGACATATAGATGACATATAGACAGAAAGCATATAGAGTGAAATTTTCCACCCCGTGCACCACTATCATGGCTGTGATGTAGCTGAAATCAATGATAAAATTTCTATTAACCCCTTCCTCAGTCCTTCTCACATGTTCACTAGGAGTTAGGCTGGGTGTACCATCACAGTTTGGTGTTCCAGATGCAAGACAGTGCTCATGTGCCGTGGAAGTGAGGAGTGAGCAGAGACACAAAAAAGAACATGGAGCCCAGGACATTGCAACCTCTTCCCCAGGGATTTTACAGAATTTTTCTTGTAATAAACAACGGCATGTGTAAGGTGGTAGAAGCATCTTGTACCCTCTTCTTGCATGCCTGTTCAAAAGTCATGAGGAATTGGATCTCCACCCATCTGAGCTATGCTAAATACTGAGCAGACTACATGATATTTCTACATTCAGTTCTGGAATATTAAAGATCCAAGATCACGAGCAGAGAATTGTCAAGCTGCATTCTTGGATATATGACAATTATATGTGAACTAGAATCAGACACAGAAGATTAGTAGTCTAGGGTGTCAGGAATAAGTGACATGATTAAATTAGAAAAGCACTACTAAATCAACCCATGCAGATCTGATCTTCTGAACAAAGTGGACTAATCTCTCCACAGCCATGCTGGATTTTCATTGCATTTTGTATTATGCACTGCATAACACAAAACTACCGTAAAGCTTACGTACATTCGTGCAAGTAGATCCATATCTTTAATTCTCCTTTAAAAATAATTAACCTTTAGTAAATGTAACAACACTTCTGAGCTACATTTGAAATCTTAAATTGTTCAGTTTCCAGATTTCAGAGAAAAGCAAGAGAAGATAACTCCTAAACAATCTACTGATATATAACTGATCCTGAAGCTTCTGTTAGATATAATATTATCTTTTTCAGGCAGATTTGTAATGTTAAAGAGTTTGGTCCTCTGTTGAACAAAACTGGCATATTACACCCCAAGATAGCCATGTCTTGGTGGTGGAAGTAGCAATGCCTTCATATATCCTTAAACAATGAGATGGGATAAGTGGGGAGAGGGGCAAAAAAAGGTAAAGAATCCAGCTAACAGGGGTCAAAAATTTTGGAGACACAAGTTATCATAGAATCATAGAATTTCTTCCAGTAGTGAAAACAAACAAATATGAATTTATATTAAGAGATAAGAAATACATTTGTCTAAAATCTTCCTATTTAAAGGCTTCTAGCATGTCTGTTATGAAGCATCTTCTCAGTTAAAGGATTATCAGGCATTTTGTTTGTCTGAATGATGGGAGGACAGAAGATGCATTTCACTATCCTTAAACCATCCCTGACACCACCAGATGAACGTCAGGTCTAGTCAGGAGAAGCAGAAATGATAGGCATTCCCCTGCCTCCTTGAACAACTTACTGTATTGGAAATGACATTTACCCCTCGTGAAGGGGTCCTGTACCACAGACATGACACAAACTTCTTTGGAACTCTCCGACAGGGCACCTCTGTTGTACACGAGGGTGGGTTTCACCTTGCAAAAACCTCCCATAGTTCTGGTTCAATAAAGAAACTCAGGTGCTCAACCGAAAGGGTGTGTATTATATGAATAATCAATCTGCCAAATGAGGAAAATACCTATATGCATATATAACTTCCAGACTGTGTCTTGTCCCATCACATGATGGGATTTAGATTAGAGGTGCCTAAACTGATTTTATACAGATTTTCACATGAAAATAATACACCCAAATTTTTTGTTAGTAATGGTGAAAACAAATTTTAAAGTAGTAACAATCCTTGGCATATAGGACATTTGAGACAACACTTAATGAATTTTATTACTTGTTTTCTTGTTTACTTCATTGCTTGCCTGCCTACCTGCTTTTTCCATCTGTCTGTCTATCCATTTATCTATCTATTAATCTTCAAAAACAGTTATGAAGTTCAGCTGAAAACACATAGCTCTCATTCAGGGCTTTGTATATCCAAAGAAGAACCTAAGTGTTAGCTTAATACTTACATTCCTCTTGCACACAATTTATAAAACTTTTCTTCCTCTTCTATAGACTTTGAATATGTGCCCTTGTCAGGACATGTGAGGTCACTGATGTTGTCAAAGATGATCTTTGTCAGTTATTGAAATGAGAACTAATTTGACCTAATCTAAGCTGACAGACAAAATGGTTCATTGGTAAAATAAACCAGTCCAGAAACTGGTGCTAAAGAAGAGTACAGGAGCAAAAAATGTGGGTTTACTTTCAGTTCAGGTTTTGAAAAGTGGACTTTTAATAGGGTTCAGCATAATGCATCCAGCCAGAGCTATTAGTGGGAAGAATGTGTGATAATATATTTCTTACTTTATATTTACATCTTACATATAGCTTGTTGTAGCTTGCTCTTTTGCAATGCCATACAGTTAATTTCACTGCAATAAAATCATATTAATTATTAGTGATATCAATGAAGAGTCCAGGAGGTTGACATTGTGACCAGGAAATGATTCTAAAAATCTATATCCCAGCAAATTTTATTCTACCAGGACAGAAAAATCACTGCTGTGTGGATCACAAAAAACAGTAATGCTTGATCCTGACTGTGTCAGAAAAAAAATTTGCTGATTTTCTTGAAAGGGCTAAGGCTGTTTGGCTTTTATTCAGCAGAGCATTTGAGCTTTTGCTAAACTTTGCTGAGCAGGAGACTGTGCTCTCAGCAGGTATTCCAGCTATTCTGCCTGTGTGAGTAAAGCTAGGTATGAACTTTAGTACTTGTGGGATTAAGGCCAGGGAAGACAGGCGGTATAAGGAAGATTAATGGGACCCTGCATGCTATTAAAATTAATCACTTAAAATTAAAGATCCTCTATCTCCTGCTGCCTCTCGATTGTTGTTGATATGAGAGTGTCATAACTGATATATTCAGCTCATGGATATCTCTTAATAGCTAAATTGGGATATTCTATTTCTGCACAGTCCCAACATGAATTAAAGCCAGCGGTTTTTCAAATATATGTGTACACTTCTTATATATGGCTCTGATTTATTTCAAGGAATGGAAAAAGGCAAAGATAAAATAATATTAAACATTAGCACCTAATATTTAGCAAGCAGCTGCCTTTCCCAAGGATCCTGTAAAGCTTTATGAATGTGACATCTCTTAAGTATTCGCTTCACCCATCAGTGAAACGCAGTCACCTAAGGCTGCTTAGACTGCTCTGAACATTTTCCCTTTAAAGAGCTTTGAATGGAAATTGGCTCTGTTCAAAGTGAGAATGTTTATGGAAAATACTCATCTCATTGAATAAAAAAAAAGTGGTTTTTTCCACTGTCAAAACAAGCTTGTTTTGTTGTTTATGTTTTGTTGTTTTTGCTTTGTTTTGTTTTGTTTTCTATCTAAAAACAGACAACACTTGAGAGTACATTTAGAGGTAAAAATCCTTTTAAAAAAATTTGACTAGGAAAAAATGACAGCTTTTTGTTAATTGCTGACACCTCAGTGTTAATTGCTGACACCAAGCTGTGACCCCTTGATCTGCTAGGTAAACTATGCAAAAGGACATTTTAAGTACCAAAACACTGAATACTTTACAATTCAAGGTCCTGCCAGGGAAACCACAGGATCTTCAAGTGTTCAGGTTTAAATTCAATAATTGAAAAGAATTGAAAATAATTCAACAAGTTAATAATTGAAATAATTTAATAAATAATTCAATAATTGAAAAGTATTGAAAAGTGGGAGAGCAAATATATAAAGTCTAAAGTGGCAAATAGGTTAGTTAGGGCTGGACAAGCAGTGGATTTTTGCAGTTTGGTGATATATGTATAAAGGTTATTATCTGAGGAAAATAGTATACTGGCAAAGTAAAAAGACAAGGTGTTCTTTACATAGAGTTGAACAAACTGAACTGTTCAACTCAAATAAGCAAACTTTAATTTCACTTCTGACCAATTGCATTCATTTAAAACTTGAAAAAATAAATTATATATAATTTTAAATTGAAGGCTCTTCTAAAAAAAAAAAAGATCATATATTTTCAGTTTATAGTTTCTGCTTTACCAACGTGCACAAAACAAACAATCAAAATGAAATATTTCATTATTCACTGAGAGTCTTAATGTTTTTCTACGAAGTTTTGATGAAACACTTTCCTCCAGATCCAATCTGAAAATCCTGAGGAAAGGTATGTTGTATGTTTTAGAGAGAGAGATCATCCTAAGACTGTTTGATGTTTGAACCTAAAGTGACTTACCTTCCCTCAGAACTTAAACTAATACTGGGGTTCCTTTGAAGTGCTGTTGTTTTTCTGGCATCTTGGCCTAAAACAGAAAGGTCAGGGAAGTAGCATTAGGTGCTAAGAACCAACCTACTTGTTTCCCTGGAATGGGAGAAGGTTCAGGCAGTTCCTGTGTATCAACAGAAGCCACTTCTCTTCTTTTCTAATGTTTTAGTGACTGTGATAAAAAAGACTAAGGGACGCCCTCTGATATTGGCAAAGGAGAGATTAGGGCAAATAGAAAGCCATATCAATGCATTTCCCTTTTTTTGATTCAAGAGATGCAATATGAAAATCTATCTGTTTTCCCAATGTGCGTACGTGTATGAATTTGTATGTATGTATTTACAGTTCTATGTGATATGCATTCCTCTCCAGACAGGTTCCTGTATTATGCATCAGATCCATTCTTCTTACTGTTTTATGGTGTGTAATTTCCCATTACAGTACAACAAGTCAGATTGCAACAGTGATATATTTAATAAAAAATTAGATACACTTCCACTGCCTCTCTTTTTTTTTTTCCTTCTTCTATCTGGGATACTGACCATATAAAGTTAGTGTTTAAAATAAAATTACTCAAATCACTGCTGAATAAGATACTCTGCATGCTATGGGTTCTGTCTCAGTCATGAAGAATGAAGATGTTTTGTAAAGTGCTAATGCCTGCCACACTCTTGAGTTATGGGTCACGAAAGAAGCAGAACACTTACCCTAGGGACACAAGCTATCCCACACGTAATATATTTTCCAAAAGTGCAATGTGCTCATAATTTCTGGATGTCTGTAAACTCAGAGTTCTTACTACTGCTATAGTTTAGTTCAGCATTTCTATTCAAACTCATGTTTCTATGAAATCTCTTCCCCCCCGCCCCCCGCCCTGCCCCTGCAATTAGTGTACAGGTTAAAAGGTCAATCAAACAAATAAACCAGCAGAATACAAACCCCGTTCAACCCTATAAAACCTGTGCTCTTGAGTCACTTTTCTTCTGGGGAGGAGTGAAAATGGACACCTCCTGTCATGCTCTGAAGATCAAAACCCTTGGGTTATTAGAGAGCCAAGCCTGGGAACGCAGGTGCTGAAGCTGGTTGTCTCACATGTACTGAAACCTGCTACCAGCCATCTTTTACACACCACCTTCAGTTTTTCCATTGAGGGTCCAGCCTCCAATCACTGTGCAGTAAAGCAGTCTTCGAATTCACATGTATTCAAATTCATAGGTAAGACTAATAGGCAGTCTCAAACTAATTGTCTTTCTCTGGTCAACAAGTGCTGTCTTCTGTTTCGAAGTTGATCAGTGTTACTAATTCAGTAACTTCTTCAACGAATTCCTGTCATGGGGCAAATGCCTCACATGCCTTTGTGTTCGAACCCAGAGAGAAGATACCCACCAGAATTAGTCTGGGTAAAGAACTAGCTAAGACACAAGGACTGGACACGACCCAGAACAGCCTGAACTAGTTGGACTTGCTCTGATGGTTGGTTGGACCATGTGATATCCAGAAATTACTTCCAGTCTAAATTATCTTATGTATTTGTGATTGATATTCTGCCCGGGCTACTTTAAGCTAATAGCACAACTTTCTGTTTTAATCTGTATTGTTTTGTGTTCAACAGCAACAACAACAAAACAAGCACTCTCATGGAAGAAGTTATTACAGAAACCTCTGAGGCAGGAACTGGAGAACTGCTAGAGAAAAGATTAAGAAAGTCCCAAAGGACATGAGACCACAGACCATGAGAGGTTCACTAAAGCTAAGAAAGTAGCAGGGCCCCAGAGTTGAAAGAAGCTTGATGTCTTTTCTAGGCTAGAGGATTTTGATTGTCTTATAGAACACGACAACCTGTTCTGAAGTAGTGTTATAATGATGGGCATAGCTGCTCTGATGAGATTGGGACCTACATGAGTCAGCAATTATAGGCAGTCATACTGTATAGTCATGAATGGGTCTCGATGTGATAGTGAATATACAGCCACATCTACAATAGGAAGTAAAAAGATGCTAATATATAAACATGGGAAAAGTATCTTGATCATTCTTGTTAAACTGGTAGTATGGTGCCTGTTCTGGCTTTGGCCAATGCTATTGACCTTCTTCTAAACCATTCCTGGGCACTATCTAGGAATTAACACAAGGAAGGGACTCTTTTCATCTTTGTGATCATCTTCTCTTGGAGTTTAAGAGAAACTAATAGTATATGTGACTAAGAGCTAGCAGATGTATTCAGGGCCAAAGAACTGGTCCTGGCACTGGTTAACTTATTAGTTAACTTGCCATTAAAGTACCCAAACAGTTTCATTGACCCTCAGAGAGGAACATGGACTGAGATCCAGGAACAGAGAGAGATCTGATTTTAATGTCTTGGTTTTTCCTCTTTCATCTTTCAGCAAGTGCTTGCACAATATCATAAAGATGCAGCTGTGCTTAGATATGAACCATATTTTAACCCCTTTTATAGGTATTACCTGGATCACTGGCCACCAGAACTGATGGAACTGGAAGTTAAAATAGGAGGCTTTACTTTCACTGTAGCAACCACTGTTATGGTGGCAATGTTTCTAGGTTGTGGGAACTAATATCAAGGTATAATTGCCTCATTCAGGTAGAAAAGGAAAGGAAAGAAAGTTAGGCAACTGGTCCAAGCTATTCATCTTAGACTATAACCAAGGGAGGACGACAAGTACCTCCAGAAAGTGTTACCCCTTCTGGCCTCCAGCTCCTGCTCCAGAAGCATGAAGTCTCCCATTGTCCCATCCTATAGCTGCCAGCAGATGTTCTAAGGCATCCAAACAGTTGTTGACCATATAGAAAGACCATAATTACTCTTTATATATGTAACATTTCCCTTTCCAAAAGTGAGATGAATCTCACCCTCTCTGGCTTTGATGAGTGGGGTACATTATAACCATTCATTGGTGCCAGTAGAAGACAAAATCATTTAGGGACTCTTTTCAAGACAGAGGAATATGCACTTCAGCAGAATCTAGGAAACTGAAATCTGTAATGCATCTGGGACAAGGAGATCAGGTCATTTATATTAGGCTGCTTAGCTTTTATCAATCTCTTCAGGTAGGTCTGCAATGGACTGCAATAAAACTGGACACTATGTTTAGATGGAGTCAGTACTTTTTGAAGTAAAATGAGCCAATCCATTTAGATGGATCAGGGGCAGACAAGTAAAGTCAGTCAAGTGGCAGACTTACTCTGGAATTGAGTCCCATGCCTTTAGGAAAGGAGAGGACTTTAGAAAATCTGTACTGTGTAGGTATGCTGTCATGAGATTTTGCAAAGGCCAAGAAGACCAGCATAGTTATGTCTTCATTAGGGGCTGGTTTTAAGGAGGGATATAGCTAGGATTAAGAGGTCCATAGCAGGGTAAGATACATTCTTCATCACACCATGGGACAGGGTTGCTCTTGTGGCAAAGGCTTCCCATCCACCTAGCTTATGTCTATAGTAGTACTGTTCGGTATCATCTATAGGTGCCAGGCTCTCTCCATCCTGCCTGAGGGTGTGGGACAAAGGCCAGCTTGAGTCCGTGGTGGGATTCCCTTCTTCATCCAGTGTGGCCACATCTGTGTTGCTCCCTGGGAACCAGAGGAGCAGGCGCTTTTCCCTGAACGATGCTGGCATTGCTCGGTATCGCTCCTTACCTCTGTCACCTCTTCCTCTCACAGACACTGTACCAACACCTTCAGACCATCTCTTAGTGTGATTTTGCTTTTCCCAGGGAAAGAAACGAGGTGCTGTGCAGAGCTCCTGTCTCGCAGGACCTTGTAGCTGAAAGCCATCCCTTTGAACCGCTAAAATTGGGGTAGGAGCTTCATCGAAAAATACTCTTCAGGTACAGCAACTTGTGACAATATCAGAGCAGGGTTGTTGTCAGCTGCCTGTTATTCTGTTGCATACTGAAGCTTCCCCAGGTGTATCCCCCCTAGCTAAGGTGTGGGACCCTGCTGAATACCAGATCCCTTTGTTGCATATTATCGTGTTAGCTAAGCTGTCACGAAAGTTGCCAGTATATATGTAGAACACAGAGATTAATCCAATTAAACCTCCACTGACTTTTCCACATTCCTCATGTTGCAGCCTATATCTCTTCACAGGTAGGTGTTAGAGCATGGGTAAGATTAATCAAATTATGTTTATGGAGTGGCAACCCAACATAAAGCATGACATAATGAGAGGGAGAGAGTGAGTGATTAGCAGCTAAGCTTTAACCCACCATAACTGCTGGTGATCCTTAACCTTTAGGTGTCAATTTTAATTGTAAGGATGGACTTTAAAAAAAGGCATTAAGGTAAAAGCATTGCAATCCCTGACCTGAAGTTTATGAATAATATAGGTTTCAGATTTTTTCCAGCATCTGAAGAAGACCCCTAAAGACAGTGTAAGGTTTAAACAATAAAAGCTAATATGAGTAACGGCTTTAGTGAGAAAAAAAAATATCTGGGAATTAAAACTAACAAATACGCTGAGATTGAAATTTATGTAGTCACATAATGACACAGATGGTAAATTTTACTGATATATATTTTTCCCTGGTGTAAAACACACAGTTGCAATCCAGCATGACAGATTGTATCCTAGGCTAAAACTGTGTCAGACACAAAGTAATCATAAGATGCTATCATATAATTTGCACTGGGGCCAGCCTGAATCTTGTAAGCATTCTTTGTTCAGCTGCATTGAGTTGTTTTTCAGCTGGGTTTTCCTTCTGTAGTATAACTCTTGTATTTTTTTCTGTTATTAATGCTTCTTTTCACTAGTTTCAAACAATGGTCTCCCTAATAATTAACTATTGTTATTATTGCTGTTGTTGTTGTTATATAACATGTAATAATACTAATGATTATTAATACTACTGGTCCCATCCAGTGAATGAATTCAGCCTGATCTGCAGCCCTTGGTGAGGTCAAATACGGAGATTTAAGTCACCATTGAATATGCAGTTAGATATGAGATTCATTTCTGCTAGTTTAGCCATTTAGGCTAAATTAGACTCTCTAATTAGGCTCCTACTACTGAAAAGGTAAAAGAAATTTTTCTCCAGAGACTGTTTTACCTTATCCCTTTCAGAAATTTATTTTAGGATGGGCAAACATCCTGTAACGATGTTCACCTCATATCCAGAAGACTGACTTAAGTGAAATATCAAACATTTTAATTGCTGGAGTTAGAGAAGATTAATCCCTCTGTGGTGGCAAGGGTGGAGATTTTTTACACATGAAGGCCAGAAGGAGCATCTACACTGACCACTTACTGTGTCAGAGCCTGTTCTCTGACTGTGATACCAGCTCTTTGAAATAGATAAAGCTGTTGAACTACATTAATTCACAATCTTCGGGAACTGTTTGAGAATTAGTTAGGTGATCTGGAAGGGCCATATTTATGATTCAGTGGTGTAAAAGAGTGTATTTCAGTGTCTTGGTTCATGCTTAGGAAATGTTTACTAGTTTAGATGTAATCAGATCATCCAAATAAGGCCCAGGTTGCAACTCTAAGCATCTGTTCATCACTAATTGTACTTGTATCTGGATTTTACAGACGTGTTGAAATTGGTATCAAGAGTTGTCATTCTGCAAAAATGTATACATGTTTTTTAATTCATGTGGTATGAATGGTCCTTCCGAAGCTGATTTATTCTCGGTGGGTGTCAAGCAAAGTACACAACTAGCCATTTTTCCCATGAAATCCCCAAATCTTAGGTTCAAACTGGCTACATACCCTTTCCTTTCCCTTTAGTTTAGGGGAAGGATGAGAAAGAACTGATGGTAAAGGGAATTTCCCTCTCCATATAAGCCTTCAGAGAGAACATTATTTAAAATATCTAAACATTTTCTATCTGTAGTCTGTGTATTCTGAGCAGGGGTTCAGAAAATGCAAGCACTATTCCCTTGTTTGTCACTGGCTTTCTGGGTCATTTTGAAAAAAAGTACTTTTTCTGCTCATGTTGGACCTGTGCTTTCATGGATCTGACCTTACTATGGACTGGTGATGAAATAGTTTGTCGTGTACTGTATGACCATGGATGTGCATTCATTTTTTTTCTGTCTTGTTCTGACATATGACAACTGGGTCAGAGTCAACCTGGAGAAGGGCTGAGTTTGAAACCAAACCAGTTCTTCCATCCATCTTTCACCTTGGCATCATGAGCAACAGTGCTGGTCCAAAGAAAGTATCAGAAATGTGTGGTGGGGAGCAGGGGCAGGGAGTCTGCATGAGTAGGAAACTGCTGCCTCGGCTTCCCCTTCCGTGAGAGCAAGATATAATGCAACATCTGAGTTCACAACATCCAGAGAAGAAAAGACCACGCAATGCAGGGCATGCCTTAGAGCTTGCACAGTTTGCTGCTTCTCATGAAGTCATGCTGGAACCACCAGCCAAAACTTTTAGACCCTGCTTCCCCTGTCCAGCGTGACCTTAGACCTGTGGCATGCCCTTGCAATCACAGTGGTGCCAACATCCATGCATCCAGTTCTTACAAGGATAGCACTTATGGATCCACCTTGGATATCTCTACCTTCTCCTCCCCATTCCTTACAGCTCTGGGGTCAACAGGAGCTGAAGATGGGATCTTTCTCTTTCCCCAGCATACATGCAGCAAAGCCCGTTAAAGTGCGAGGTACAACAGACCACCCAGGAGGATCAGGCCACTGCCTAACTGCTTTTCCTTGGATATTTTTGCTCAGCAAGTGGTATTGCAAGTCCCGCTTTACACAAATGCCGCTGTTATTGCCGCACGTTCTCGGCACTCATTGTAATGAGTTGGAGTCATAATGGGGTAAGCTGTGAACTTGCAGCAATAATAGTAATAATACAGAAAACTCAGTCTATTTTTAATGTCCCCATACTTACTTCCTTTGTTCAATGGGGCTGTTAGTTTAAAGAAAAGAAATTAAACTGCAAGAGCTACAGCAGGCTGAAACAATTTTAAAAGGCCGAAGACAGAATGACAGCACAATAATAATGACAGTGCAATAATGTACATTTATAAGATGGCTTTCATCCAAAGCTCTCAAAGTGCTTAACAAACTTTGTAGGCAGAGAACAAGTTGAAGGCCACGTGCTTTCGGGGCTAACGTACAGGTGAGTTGAAGTGGATTTCTAGATATTTTGGAACATTGACTTCTTTACTGCTTAAAGACTGCTGCTGTTGTAAAATCAAGAGGCTGATTGAACATGGTGACAAAATTATTGTGATTTTAGGAACTAGAAAAGAAAGTCAAAGCTTTTACAGACAAATATTACTTATTTATAGAGGGCTGAGGGCTCTGTGATTTGGCAGAAAAAAGCTACCCAAAATCCCATGTCCTGGAGTTGGATTTAGATGATTTCAGACTAGAAACAACAATAAAACACTTAGCAGTGACAGTAATTAACTATCAAATCAACACACCCAGGAATGTAGTGGACTGTCTGTTGCTTGAAGTGCTTAAATCAGAATTATATGCAGCTTGAAAAGGTATAGTGTAGCTCAGAAAAGTTATGGGCCAGACATAAAGAATAAAATTATAAGGCCTGTCTTCAGGAGAGGCTCAGCCAAGATGATTGTAATGGTCCCTTCTGGCCCTAAAAATCTATGAATATATGAATCTATTTATTTATTTATTTCCAAAAGGGCTGGGGAAGGGGACAAGTGGGGACACCAAAGATATATTTGTGTAATGGGTTAAAAATAGTGCTGGTTTTCCTGCTCTGATATTTTTACTGGGCTGATTTAATTCTGTACTTGTATATGTTTGCTATTAATTAGTAATAGGATTTGTAATTAATAGTAAAATAGTAGTTTTTGCTTCTCATAGTTATCTGTTCTATTCCTTTCCCTTCTCCTTCTTCTTTTCCTGTGAGCACAATGGTTTCTTAGAACACCTGGAGCTTTTCATTTGGCTGTATTTTAATGTTATTGCCATTCAAATATGACAAACCAAGGGACTCAAACCCTCCATTTTGAAATGATGCCCATTTTCCCATCATTCTCTCAGCGTCCTTTCAGTGGGAGGCAGTTTGCCTAAAGAAAGATTTCAGTCCTGTTTTTTTTAAATGCATGTGATGTATATTTACATTTATAAATATAACTTCAAAAAAATGTTAAAATTGGTGCATGTTTGGGTGTATTTGTATGTGAGAGCAGAAATTGAATACATTACTAAAATTACTATTTTTTATATCTCTCTGTTTGTATGCGCAGCAGAGTTGGAAGACAGACATACAGCCAGATCTTGAACCCTTGAAGCAATGTAACCCTTGTGTTAAAAAAGCCTGTTTAATGGCCAGGCAGTGTAGCCAGAACCTAGAACTGTGCTTATCTGTCTATACAAATGCATGTGATTTTATTGGGCCTGATAGAGAAGATCCAAAGGAAGTTTTATCCTTCATAAAACCGCTGGTTGATGCAGTGAACACAACTTCCCAGGGCATCTTTGTGGCTGTTCAGTTCTTCCAGCAAAGTGCCAGCTCCAGGAAAGATTAAACTAATCCAAGTCCAGAGTGATGCTACGCTTTTCTCTCCCCTAGTGCTGTGTGTGCAGACCTGCTCTCCTCTTCCACTGAAAAAAGGAAGTGAACAAGTGTCATTAGTTGATAAAAGTTGATACATTACTTGCCTTGGACTAATTTTCAGCCAGACCACCCAACCACACACAGCTGGGTTAGTTGACTCAACGTGGATGGGAACATGTGACTGGGAGATCCGAACAAAACCACACAAACCTGTGTTTAAGGAATGTCTATGCTAATGAACAGGTAGAACCATTCTTTAGTTATTCTGAAGCCAGATGACATGACACTGCTTGCACCCATGTCTTACCACACCAAAAAAGAATAGTTTACTGGTGTAAATCCCTCTTTCATGCTGGCCTTGAACCATGACCAGGCAATGAGTGTGCTGGTTGACTTGGATCAAAACCATGCCAGCTGTGCTGAATGTACCAATACAGATAATAAAGGACAAAGACACATGCTTGTACTCACCTCAGTTTGGCTTTTTTTAGTATAGATATAGCCAGACTGGCTTAGGCTGCCATGGAAATGTAATCTCAGATTATGTAGGTGTCCATCAGACACAAACGTGATCTGATATCAGACTGGAGGCAGCAGCTGGCTTATGTTTAACCAGTTTAAAATGCAAGCTTGCATCTGTCTGCACCTATCTACACAGGCATTAATTATCTTTCCTCACCTGCATTTGCTTGAGAGAGATCAAGTCATAGTTCATGGTGGAGTGCTGGCTTTCAGGCTATCCTAGTTCTTGCTTTGGAAGTTGCTTAACTTCCAAAACCTGTTCATTCTTCTAGCCCTCATAACGGTTCTTAGAGGTGTAAAATGGACCTGTGTAAAGCAGCAGGCACCAACATTGTGAATTACAAGGGAAAAATCAGCAACAATGAAATCAACTAATCAACAATATGCAAAATCTGCTTATAAAAGCAACTGCTCACCCACGTTCAAGCAGCATGGCTTCAACAAGCTGGTGGGAAGGGGATGAGGCTATCGAGGTACTTGCTAAGTAAATATCATGTGCCTACCCACTGATGCATTCATGCATGCACATATGTATCTGTGTATATGCATATCTGCATGGCCTTTGTCTGTCCCTGTAAACAAACCAGTACCATTGCACAGAAGCAACTGGAATTCGACAGTCTCTCTGACTGGTCAGATGGTCCCTGGCATGTTGTTGATCCAGGCTAGCTAGCACTGTCCCAGACAATTCCCAGGCACAGCTCAGGAGCCAGCATGTGCCAGGCACTGTCCCTGGTAGGCAAGTTGGAATTGGCTATTTTATTTTGGAGGTAACGTTGTTTAATACTAAGGAAATGGCCAGATTGTGCCAGCTGGCCTCAGGAACAGAGAACTGGTCCTGACACTGCTTAGCTTACTAGCAGAGATGTAGCCAACATGTCTGGCCGGAGATTTGTCTTGCTCCCACTTCTGCAAGCTTGCCTGGCAGTAAACACACCAGTTCCTTTCTTCTCTGCTGTGGCTCAGCAGTGAGGAGCTAAAATACTGAATTATTTTGATCCAAGGATGAGCAGAGAGCTATGCCTTCAACGTGAAGGGAAGAAATGAAATGAAGGGGCCAATCTGAGACAGAGCTGGAAGAAAGAGCTCCCTGTCCCTGCTGAAACCAGCAGGATGGTGGGGACAGGAGATGCAACCTTTGCTTTTTGGTGAGGTACTCCAAGTACACAGGCTCTTTGCCGTTACACATCTGCAGGAATCAGTTTGTCTTTCCTGACATAGATACAATTAGCAGCAGAACTATGTTAATATTGTTACCTGCTTCAGCTGAGTGCTAACAGGCAGCACCCATTAGCTATAGTCCTGTTCCTATTATGGCCCAAGATTGTCTATCAAGAGTCATTTTGAGGTTTTGGCTCCATCTTTTTTCTGTCCATGGCCACCTGAATGAGAGACTATGGGGAAAGGATTCAGATGGGAGAAATGAGAGGAAGGGGTGGAGAGAGGAAATTTCTTCTCAGGTTTTCTTCTCTCTCTAATTGAATACAGGTTGCTGTTTCTTCGAGTTCAATATATGGTATCTATTTAAAAATAATAATAATTAAAGATTCTACTTATCATTTTGTCTCACAGAAGGCTTGCAAGGAGTTGTTCCATAGCCTGAGGCTAAAGCTAGCCCAGATATTAGCTGAACCAAACAGGCCTGTCATTGCGAACCAGTCTGCACCCCTGCGATGTTTAAAAAAAAAAAAAAAGTTAAATTAATGCCAAAAGATGAAAGCTAGGAAAGCATCTGAACTGTACAGGAAAACAGAGATTGCAGAGGAAGACAAGGACAAATACTTGTATTTAGTCATCTACCACAGGACCTAAGGTGGACTTAGATTATGGGCTCTAAGGGAAAGAGCTCAGTGGTTTGTACAGCTTTCCCACTGTAGCCGGTTACATGACCTTGACTCCCCAGGTAATGTGAAGAAAAAGGTCTTGTATTGAAAACACTACTTTATAGATGTTGTTTAGCTATGGCATCTGGCTTTCCTCTGACTCTACAGGGAAATAGGACTTGGCTGCCTGAATAATAGGTGAAGTTAATTCTTCTTTTGAGCAGACACTGCACAGCAATTCTGTAAGTTCATTTCAGGCACCACAGAAAGCTGCTTTGTGCAGCCCAGGCAGTGAGTTTGTAACCTGAAGAACCAGCAAGGAGAGGAGCAGGGAGGCCTGTTGCTGGAGGAAAGCGTCACCAAGCAGCCTGGCAGGAGCAGAGATGTCAGTGATGTGCAATGTTGCAGACCCTCCAGCTCAAAAGCCACAGCAGCCCTGCAATATGTCAAGCGCATCGCTGAGTTTCGGCTCAGTGGAGAGGACAACACATACACCTGGGATCTGGGGAACATCTGCTGGAAGAAGTCACTTGAAAAATAACCTTGCAATGGCTTGGGAGAAACATCTGTGCAGCAAATGACATACCACCAGTAATGGAAGGATGGAAAGACAGAAGTTGAGGAAAGCATAAGAACCATCTTGTGTTGATAATACAGGGAGCTGGTGACAGCACAAGGGGAATTTAGGTCAGCGCAAACTTATTTGGCTATACAGCTTTTATGCACAGGAGCTGAGGCAGCAGCTGTCTAATCGAAATGGCTGTGCAGCTGTTTTACCACTGGCCAATGTGAACAAGAGGGATCCAAACTTTCCCCCTTTTCCCCATTCTCCACTCCAAAATTCCTTCTCTGTTTTATTGTTTACTTTTTATAAGAGTTTGCTCACACGTGTTTCCTACTCTGTACATACATAACAGCAATCTGGGGAGGATATGAGTGCTTTAAACCAGATGAGGATTGTATCCTTCTAAGAGACGTGGAATCTAAGGCACAGGATGATATGTTTTGTCCAGAACAAAGCTAGATGATATAGAGGACAGGAAAAAACTCCCCAACCCCTCATGCCTTCACATCAACTCTTATTTTATCCATTATTTTGGGCAACTCTGTTACTCAGGCAGAGCAAAGATTCAAATGAAATATCTTCCAACAAGATGAATTCCCTTTGGGAAATACTGGGTGAAATTCCCCAGGCTACATATTTTGGGAAGACAAATTAGGTGGTTATTTTTGGTTTCATGTACCTGCAGATTTGAAGAATAAGAAACAATATCATTTGTCTGAATTAGTAGAAGTCAAAATCACAGCAGACACTGTGTTACCAATTTACCTGTGTGTATGATTGAGGGTCAAAACTCAGAAATGTACCCTGGACCTGTTATTTTAGTTTAACTGTAGCCAGACCATCCTAAAGAGTTGTACTGGAATCCATCTGTAGCTGAAGTTGTGGACAGGAGCTGGCTCATTTCTGGTCATATTCCACATCCAGTTGGTGCAGGTTCAAAGCCTACGTGCCCCAGTGAAAATAGGTGAAGCAGCAGATCAGTGGGATAACATCTCAAATTTGCGAGGTTATTTTTGTCTGCATGCCTCTGCTCTTGCAAACACACATGATAAAGAGATTGGGAGACACAATATACTCAGATTATTTCAGCCACCAAGGAAAAGGCAGCAGCACTTTCCTGAACTGTGAACCAATGTCTGCTGGCCATGGTACACACCAGTCCTTACCATTTCATAAGCTTGTATGGTGAACAGAGCTGTTACAGAAATAGGTTGACTAATTTGCACAGCAACTTAATAGAAAAAAGGAGGACACCTACAAATTGTAGATGTCTCTTCTGTAACCCCTCCACCTTGCTTCCATGTGGTTAAAGGCATCAGCTCCACAAAGGTGATGTGATGGGCCGTTTGAGAAGGGACCTGACGTTACAGCAGGGCTAGGAGAGCTGCTCGTAGGCCCAGAGAAGGAAACTTGTGGGAGGAGGTTGAATCATAAGGATTACATGGTTTAGATCTAAGGGGTAAAAAGGTATCACACTGAGCAAGGAGAATAGGTCTGAAGTATGTCAAGTGTTAGAAATGTGACGGAGAAACCAAATGTAATTTGGTTAATATAAGCAGGTGGATAGTAGGATTTGCGAATATTAGATGCTTTTATCCGGGTGTCAGCTCTTGGAGGGTGTTGGAGAAGGAACCCTGGATTAGATTAAATTTTAATTTTATTTTGTATGGATATAGCTCTTACTGAAGATAGCAGACCAATTACCCCACTGTTGTGGTTTAACTCCAGCCAGCAACTCAGGCCCACCCAGCTGCTCAGTCATTCCCCCCCCACCCAGTGGGATGGGGGAAAGAATCAGGAAAAAAGGTGAAACTCGTGTGTTGAGATAAGAACAGTTTAATTGAACAGAAAGGAAGAAACTAGTAATGATAATAATAACAATAGTAAAATGACAATAATAATAATAAAAGAATTGGAATATACAAAACAAGTGATGCACAATGCAATTGCTCACCACTCGCCGACTGATGCCCAGTTAGTTCCCGAGCAGTGATCCCCCCTGGCCAACTCCCCCATTTTATATACTGGACATGACGTCACATGGTCTGGAATACCTCTTTGGCCAGTTTGGGTCAGCTGTCCTGGCTGTGTCCCCTCCCAACTCCTTGTGCCCCTCCAGCCTTCTCGCTGGCTGGGCAGGAGAAGCTGAAAAATCCTTGACTTGGTATAAACACTACTGAGCAACAACTGAAAACATCAGTGTGTTATCAACATTCTTCACATACTGAATCCAAAACATAACACTGCACCAGCTACTAGAAAGAAAATTAACTCTATCCCAGCCAAAACCAGGACACCAGCACACCCATTCATCTGAACTCTTTCGTGCCAGAATTTCTACAGTCTTTGATAGCTGCCTTTTGATTGTTTTCTGGATGGGCAATGGGAAGAATGGGAGAGGGGTAAAGGAAGAGCGTAAGAGACTAGGAGCAGGAGACAGAGAAAAGTTAATTAGCTGCCCGTGAATTTTGAGAACATGGTGTTTCTACAAGTGAACAGATGCAATACACTTAAGGAGAGATCTTTAACCTTCAGAGGAAGAACCTGAGTTCGGTGAAGTGGAAAAACAGGACAGAAGGAATAAAACAAAATGAACAGGCTTCAGAGGACTTCTGTCATTCATCACAGTGCTGTGAGAAGGAGACTGAAGTCAAGAAGTCAAAAGCCCTAGGCATGTTTTTACTAATTTCGTGTCTGGTTTTCTTCCTTTCTTCCTTCTTGACCAACTCATTATGGCTGCATTAATCTTAACAGCTCACCAAGTTATCAGCACCAAAGAAATGCACGTGTAAAATGCAGATATTTAGTTTATGCTACACACCTGGGGTCTTACTATTTGACAAATAATAAAATTACACTGTCATAATGAACCTTTTCAGTTCACTGTTCTCATAGCAACTATTTCATGACAGTATGTGAACAATTAATGTCACTTGATATCGTTGGTGAAGCAGGAGGCAATATTTGCTCTGTGGTATTGAAAGAATAGGGCTGAAATTGGTGCAATACTCACATTTGTGGCTGTCACCAAAGCACAGAATCTGCTCTTCTACCAGAACTTTACTGCCTTCTGATCACTGTAACGCTCCTTTTCCCATTGTTTCCCTCTATTTGCTCATGAGCCAACTTAGGATTCCATGCACTTTCTTGAAAGACAACCATTTTTTCATTGGGATTTCTATATATGTTTGACTTTTCATGAGACAGGGAGATCAGGGCTAAATCCCATTTAGCCATTTCTGAAGATGTGCCTAATTTCATCATATAATCCATACTCCAACTCCAAGGGAAGTCTATACAACTTGATTTCCCAAGGAAAGTCTTTAAGAGTTTGCCTACACTGTTACATTGGGTCAACACCTGACTGTCTTCATTGCATTCATGTCTGTTCACTCCTAGGCTCCCTTTCTTAAGCAAACCACAGTAAGCCCACAGATGACAAGACAGTGCTTTCCAGGGTCCACTCCAGAAGCTATTGCTTTTTTACTCCTACCCAAGAGAGTTTTCCCAACACCCCAAGGATTTGCACTCTCAAACACTTTCACGTGCCCTCAGGACAAGCTCAGTATCCTGCAATGCCTTTTCGTGGTGATAAACTACGGTATGAAAGAGCACTACTGCACAGAGCTGCAACACATCCCTCTCGCTATTTTGCACCCTTTGTACTCAAAAGGACACCCACAAAACTAATAACTGTCACAGGACACAGAAACAGCATTTGGGATGCTGCATATACCCAGGCCAAGCACTCTGTAGCGTGTATGGCTGGCCCACATTAGATGGTCACAGTCTTGACCACTGTAGACACAATTAAGTCACATAAAGTAGATGAGAGAGGACGGTATCCTTGCTACTGACTATGAGGAAAATATAAATATACCACAATAGGAATTTGGCCTTGGTCTGGTCTCCTTGGTAAAGAAAGTGGACATTCTTCCACTCTGATAGATTTCACATGGTTTGCACAGATGAAAGGACTTGGGCCTTTTGAAATGAAAAGGAGATTTCTACTACGTGTCAGCATGCTGCTCACGAGGTCTCATCACAAATGCACCATGACCATGTCTCTCCCTTGGTTCCTCTGTAAAGCATGCAGCAACCTGTGTCTGCGCCACAGGAAAAGCTGTTTGAATAGATCATCCTCGGGACTTGACACCGAATGCGATACCGCACTCGAGAGTCTATGTAGTACTTTCTGTTTGTGACTCTGTTTATCATACTACAAGTCTTGATTATTCTAATGACACTGGGCCTCTTCAGAAACACATTGTTTATACCCCCAAGGAGTTTGCTGCGTACACAAGTATTCTCAATCTACTGTATAAACAAATGTGTTATTCAGCAGACAGCTGCAGTTCTGCTGCTGATAACTGGTGAAGGGGCTGACAACAATATAGCAAATATTACCACCACCTCTAAGTAGTTTGCAGACTTGTACCGGGACTGGATTCGTTCTCCATCATTTCAGTGGGCTCTGGAGCTTGCGTTCCTGTCTGCTTTGGGGTCCTTGGAAGATTTTTGCTTAAATCGCAAACCTTAGCTCTTCACCCTGCATCTAAAACTTCATTTTGTCCTATTTGAGCAAATGCCTGATCACGGCTTTCAGAAAAGGAGTCAGTTATCAGACCCGCAGCTTTGGGAATGCGTCAAACACAGGTGCTTCTCTATTAAAAGCACACAAGTTGCGAGAAGGTACGAGTTGGCAAATAGTGGAGATGTTTTTTCACTGAAATGATGGTGGCGGTGGCCTTCCCTTCCCTGCTCCAGTTATCCCTGCTGATTCACAGAATTCCTTTGTTTGGATACAGGGTTTAGAAAGAGATCTTCTCAGGTATTTAAAGTGTTTAATGCCTGAATTCCACTTGGAGGGAATGTATCTATGGGGAGAGGGGAGACCAAAGGAAAAAAAAAAAGAAAGGAAGTAAAGAAGAGACATTCTCCAGTCAGTTGCACAATGTTACCTAAGGGTGACTGAAATGATTCAAAAAGAAATGACTGAGTTTGATAGGCTAAATACAGCATAGTTGAAATTGTATTCTGGCATATAGAACTGGGAGCCAGTGGAGATCGTCAGAGATATCTGGGTCTTGAAATCAATTGGACTTACCAATTGCATATTGGCTTCTGACCCTTCTCAGTGCAATGTTAGGATCTGTCTCTCTCTTTAAGTTGTTTTGTGAATACCAAAGTTAGGTTTCCTTCCTTCTTTCCTTCAGGCCAGGTGGGTAAAATTTGGAGATACCAGTAAGCCAATCAAAATAATAATCTGCTACAAGAAAGTAGAAAACGTCATCTTGTTGTTCCAGCTGTGAAACGAGAGATACAAAGTCACATTATTAAACAATAATGACTTCAAGAACTTCAAAGCACCTCAGTTGTTTCAAGCAAACCCAGTCTATACGCACAAACACAAATGTCCATCATCCTGCCTTAGCTATTGTGTTGATACTCCATGACAGACTAAGCTGATCTCTAGAGATCAATGTTTTGAGCCCTTATTTCTGATCTTTTTTTTGCATGTGTGCTTGTCAGTTTTCCCTCCAATATTACTTATTACTCTAGATGTGGATCTGTCCCTCTCTAAATGAAAAGGTGTCACACAACAAAGGGTGAGCAAAAGGGGCAGCAGATAAATATATGATTGTCATTGTCCTTTCCTGCCTTCTTTCCTTGGCTCACACACACACCGACAACAGTACTTACAGGGAAGGCTCTATAAATGTGAAAGAAATGTAAATAAATTACGCAAGTTGTTCAACTGGTACCACTCTTGTTCTCCTTGTAGATTAATTTGGTGTCACTGGAGCCAGAAATGTCATCCTGATTGCTCAGTAATTTTATTGCCTATTTCATTTTGGGTTTATGTGTGTATCCCAAGCTCCATATTAATATTTCATATCTGTCTGGAGTTGTGGTTTGAGGGTTTGCAGAAGAGAGTGGACTGTCCCACCATGGCAAGAAGACACAGGTATTGATTCCTGCCATGAATGCCATCAGCATTCAAGGCTTCTCAGAATTTTAGGCAGGAAGGAGAAGTGGGATCAGGCCAAAGCTGGATCTTTTGTGTGGCAGAAGGGAGAGAGACAGAGGAAAATACAGAGCTGGGACAGAGACCCAGGGAAAAATCCTCAGATGTAAACTGGTCCTGAGGGAAGGCAAGCAGGGGCAGTGGCCAAAATTCAGTGAGGACCTGCTTCCCAGCAGAGGCTCTGCCTTGCCAGGGCTCTGCCATACATGAAATAATCAGGGTGATGGCCATTCCATGGCCTGAAGCAGTCTGCTCTCCTGGCACCCATCTGCCTTTGACCAGGTCTGGTGCTCATCATGGGAAAATGAACACCCAGGGAAGAATCACCCCATTTTATTATCATTCCTTGTTTTCTAGTAATGTCAGGACACCAACACTGATGTAGCTGAAAGCCTCTGAGCCCTGCTCAGTGCTTAGACTCTGAGGGGCTGAGCAGAGTGACACTGCACAGCGATGTCCATAAATGAACAGTAGAGGTGGGGTATACGAGCAGTCTTTCCCTGGCAGGGGGACTGTGGACATAAAATACATTAAAATTTCAAAGTACTCAAAGGTGGCATAGAAGAAGGGGTTCTTAGAAAGCTCTCAGATGGATTCTAGGAAGAAAGGCTACAGGTCTAGAAAAATATTTCTTATGCTTAGCCTGTGCTCACTTTGTCCTGAGTCCTTTGTCCTTTCTTTTAGACCAAGGTTTCAATAAGTAAATTTATCTTTACATCACGGAGATGTTTATAGTTTTAGACTGTCTTTGTCTGGCTAGCTAAACCCGCTATCTTCTAGTTATGCTCTCATAAATTTGAAGGCCAGAAGAACCATTATTTTAATATAGTTTGACTTTTTCCATGCTGCAAGAGAAGGGATTTAACCAGTGATCCCTTTATCAGGCCTGTAACTTCTGGTTGAACTAGGGAGTCTCTTTAGGAAAGACATCTAATCTTGATTTAAAGACTTCTTTAAAGACTACTTAACAACTCATCAAGCTTGTCTGGGGTTTCTTCTTTGGTTTATAGAAGTAATGAACTGAGTCCCCCATCCTCCCCTCCTGGAGATACTTCTTAATGGAAAGTAAAAATGCCACAATTACGACACACCATGTGTGGGACATAAAACCTCACTCTCACTCTAGTATCTGTATCGTATTTAATAAAGTACCAACAGAGCAGCAATAATGTACACTGGGAATCAGGCATCATAAATAAAAGGAGGAAAATGTAATAATGGGAAGTTGGAGGAAAATATGAAAGCAGCTGTAAGAACAGAAACAGACAAGGGGGAAAAAAAAAATCAAAAAACCTCACAGCCAGGCATGGAAATAATGTATTTTAAAGTAGGTGCACTTTTGGAGGATTCTTCCTGGATAGAGGAAGAGATACACAGGCACGCATGTACACACATATACATGCACACAACTTGCCAGATCTTACCAGATGATGTAGTTGAGGCTGGCTGAACTTAATTAACTTGGATGAGTGGTTTTCGATTTTAACCTTCCTTGTTTATTTGCTTTCACTGTGCAGTGGTAAAGACTTTCAGACATGGAGGGAAGGGGAAGAAGAAAGGGAGGGGTGAAATGACTCTTGAAGAAAACAATAAGCAGCTCCATATTTGTCCAGTTGTTTGTTTTTAAGGATGCAGGGTAATTGCTCAGCTGTTGTAAACCAACACAGCTCTGATACTGATCTACACCATCTAAGAATCTGGCCCTGGGAAGCTTTTCCTCTCTGGATTTCAAAGATAGTTAATAGTTCCTTTTTCCTACAACCACATCTTTGTTGCTAAAAGAATCACTGCAGGGGCCTGTTGTCTGGAACTAAATCCACCTGACGTGGTTTGACCACTTCCATAGTGCTGTTAGCTTCCAAAACAAGCTGTTCACATCCAAATTCATTTATGGGAATGGTCCCTGGCCCTTGTTAGCTCCCAGACCATGCCTGGGAACTGTTTGGGAAAGTGCTAATTGGTCTGAACTGAAGACTTGGCTGGGAATGAAGAAGTTTGGAAGAATGAGCTCCAAAGCCAAGGTCTGTGCCCTGGTTCTGGGTAATTCACTAATTTAGGCATTGCCTAAACATCTAGAACAAGATGAAAAAAAAAAAAATTTTATATATATATATATATACTGACAATATGGGTCCTTCATGTCTGAATTTAAGCATGTCAGGACCTTTACCTCCCCTAAATCATACAATCATAGAATGGTTTGAGTTTGAAAGGACCCTTAAAGGTCATCTAGTCCAAATCCCCTGCCATGAGCAGGGACATCTTCAACTAGATCAGGTTGCTCAAAGCCCCATCCAATCTGACCTTGAACGCTTCCAGGGATGGGGCAGCCACAACTCTGGGCAACCTGGGCCAGTGTCTCACCATGCTCATTGTAAAAAATTTCTTCCTTACATCCAATCTAAATCTACCCTCTTTCAGTTTAAAACCATTGCCCCTTGTCCTGTCGCTACAGACCTTGGTAAAAAGTCTTTCTCCATCTTTCTTGTAAGCCCCCTTTTATATATAAAGATCTTTTCCTTAGTCTATGACAAATGCAGGTTTTGACATGGTCTCCAGCATAATCTGCCTTTCAGCCCTGCCACAGCTTTTTTGTTGCAGACTTAGGCTTCTTGTGATGCACATCGCAAGGGATTGTAAAAGGGGATCTTTGGAAGATAGTTGAGGGATTCTTCTTCGTCAAGGGTTTATTTACTGATGTCTGGGGGTTTCTGGAGAGATAATACTCTGCATTTGTGAAAGAGAAAAATCATCCTGGTTAATTTGAGAGGGATGTATGAGCAGAGTTTAACCCTGACGAAAATATTTGAGGTCTGAGGTCCAAAGTCCAAGGTGCAGCTGAGATCTAAGGCGGATGCAGGTTCCTACCTGCCTGCCAAGGGATCCTTCCCACTTCTCTTCTGCCTCTCAGAAACAGAGCTGGCCTGGGCTGGACTGCAATGGTCTGGCAATGCCTATCAAAGAAAATTAAAACAGCAACAGGAAGCAACAGAGGGCTGCAAATGTTTGTCCATCTGTAATCTCAGACCTTTGTTCTGGCCTTTTGCTCCCAACCGAGAACCTCAGCTCACTGCTTCCAAGGAAGGTGGATTAGTCCCTTGCACATAAACGCCCTGCCAAGTTGCCACGGGGTGGGGAAGCTCAGTCCTGACCTCAGCGCTGACAGTCGGTGCGGATGAGCAAGAATGACCATGGGTAAGGATTTAACGTGACAGTGAAAAGACTGACAGCTACACTTAAAAATGCAGTTCTGCTCTGAACAGTGATGTGTAAAAATGGCACTTTCTCACTCAGCAGATCAGCTGCCTGGGCCTGAGCCGCTGCCCTAGCACTCAAAAGTAATATGAAAAATGCAGGAGGAAGATTTTACTTCTGTCAGCCCTGTTGAAACACTATTCTTTAACTTTCACATCAACTGAGCTGTACACTGAAGTTCACTGTTGTGGTGAAGCCTTTCCGGGTTAGGTAGAGAGCTCAAAATGGTGCAAATAATCTCACTTGGTTTCTCAAACACTGCTCTCAAGGCTGCTGGTGTAGGGGAGCACAATGTCAAATCTAGGGTACAGTAATTGCAATTTCCACTCGTGGATGGGAGGGAGAGGGAAAGGAATGGAATGCAGGGCTAAGTGTCTATGCTTTTTATGAAGCCAGCTGAGAAGAGGAAAGTGTCTCTGAAACCCTGGAAAACTTCAAGGCTTCTTAAGACAACCATGTCTGTGATGACTGCATAGGAAGCCAGTAAAAGTGAGGAGGTACCAATGGCTGCTCAAGATCTTGCCTTCTCAGAAACATGTCTAATGAGAAAGGACTTGTAATTTAAAACAAATTAAAAAAAAAAAAATTGTGATGGCAGTGTCCATCACTTTTAACACTGAGACCTAGTGGTTAGAGGATTCTCCTTGGTACAAGACCAAAGTCCTGGGCCCTTCTCAGCCTGCAGTTGCTTCACCTATCAGATCTCACACACAAGGTCCCGCCTGCTTTCTAGAACGTGGATGTGTTTTACCTTAGATCAATCCTTGGATGAGAAACAGAAACAGTCTTTGGACTGGGGATGAAAACACCAGGTGTGCCCTCCCCTCCCCAAATGCTGTAGACAAGGCAGGTTGCCTCTTGCGTGACGTCTACCTGGTCCCATGATCTTACATTCCTGACTGTGCAATCACCCAGAATTCCCTGTAAGACGGTCGTTACAATATCCTCTTGGGATGCGCAAATAAATGGTTTCCAACCATTCAGGCTAAAGCTGTCCTGAAGCCCAGGTCTCTTGCTTCTTCAGTGCATACTGTAAAATATTACACTACCACGGCAAACGAGGGTGGCCCCACCGTTATGGAGTAAGTGTCTTGTTTGATATAAAGGCTAGTTGGTGCTCAGGGCCTGGGTGATGACAAGGTCTGAGAGGTTTTGTTGGCTGCTTTTTTCACAGAATAAACACTTCTGACCTCACGTGTTCAGCTGAAGGTTGACACTAGTATTAATGGTGTTGAAAGGCTGCGGCCTGGATTTCTGCCAGGTAGCTGGTAGATTCAAGTCCTAGCTTCAGAAGGCTCTGGGTCCACATGTTCTTACCTCTTGCTACTGTAAAATGAATATATTACTCAGGGAAAACCAGATAGACAACATGAGTGAAGTCTCTTCCAGAAAGCAATCTCTCCTAAAACCTATGTTCTGTTAAGTAAGTTTTTTTATTACCCCCAAAATGTTTGTTCTTGACAAGAAAGAAAAAAAGAAAAAAGGGGGGTGGGGGGAAGGGGGAAGGAACTCCCACCACCACCAAAGAATAAACAGCAAGAGACTTACATTTTTTCAGTAATTGGTTTGCAGTCCAGTAGATATCCAGTGATGGATATTTGACTCTCACAGGGTCTCTAATTATATTAACTCTTTCATGGATCCAGGAGGAGAATTGCAATAAAATGCAATAAAATGTTATTGATTCAATCGCTACTTTTTCCTGATCAGAATTTCAGTAGTCCAATGTCATACAAACCAGACGCATGACACACCCCAGCACTAGGCCACTTTTCCCAAAATACAGCTTGATTTTAGCTCATGAGGTGCTTGCAGGGTCATATTAGCCAGGTGTCACTGGAGGATGAGATGATATTAATGGCAACTGGCATGTCTATTCAGCGAGCTGAGCTCATCCCTGCAAAATCAGATGGAGTCTATTTCAAACAAAAAAAAGGAAATCAGAAGAAGCCAAGGGAAATGGCAAAACTGCTACCGACTTGAACAATCCGGCAATTCATCACCTGAATGTAGTCCTTTTGAATGTAAGGAAGCCATGGAACCAGGATGGCTCTGCAAAGGTTTCCTCATTGCTTGTACCAAGTAATTTATTGAACCTCCTTGTCTCCTAAAGCTCTGTGTCTGAGCATCTGAGCCTATGACTTTAGCAGTGCACTAAAATCCCGGCTGGCAATAACATTCGGTCGGTGGCTTGCCAGTCAAAATGCATCCTGCGCCCTGCCAGACTTGTTTTTCATGTGTGCTCCAGGGTAGCAAGCATCAGCCCTACCATTCACCCAAGGATATGCATAACTTAAAGTGTACGAGTAGTCCCGTAGACTGCAGTGGGACTACGAATGTGTTTACACACCTTAGCAATTCACTCATTAGTACACAAAACCCGTATTATATTTCTGTCAAAAGGAAATTTGAAGTTCACTTTCTAAATGCCAAAAGCCTGTGCATTTACCAAGAACAACATTTAGCTTTTCCAGCCTCTGTTCCTCAGGGCCAGAGAACTTTTACAAAGGAGGAAAATCACCCCAAATAGGCTTTTCTTGTACCAAAAGGATGAAAGCAAAAATTCATTAGATAAAAAGAAGGTCTACATTTATGGTTAAATATTGGATGTGTAATTTAAATGAGAAAGCCAAGTTGAATGCAAAGCAATTACTGACACTTAATATTAGTCAGACTAATAAAGCAGCAATTAAACCTCATTATACAACCATAAAATTGATGTGTAATAGATTGATTGCACCAAATGCTCATACCGATGTTTGATGGCATATCATAGGCAAGGTGAACTTGTTCATTTAATTGGCGGATCAAAATAATTTCCTGCAATAGATTTAACCTTATTGCATTTCTTGGCTTCAGATGACATCGGTGACAGTACAAACAAATAAATAAACAGAATGAAAGAAGAGCGAAAAAAGCCTACAGACCAGCTTGCTCTATGGCAAATACTCTCTATTCCATAGTATAATATTCCTTCTCCCAGGAGATCCACGGTTATTTGAGAATCTTCTTGCCAGCAGCACAATTTGGATCTTGCACAGCAGCGCTGCTTCATTGTTCACTCCTTGAATTGAATGTGAGGAGCTGAAGGAAGCCTACATGTAAATGTTTTGCTGCATGTTTACAGCTGACACAGAATTCAGCACCTTGGAGTATATTAAGTCCGATGATTAAAAGAAGTTGCTGTTGGAAACCTAAAGGGTAAGCAGTGAGGGAACCATTAATAAAAATCTTTTAAGCTCCTCCAAAATTGCACCTGAACCTTTTTATTTTGGCAACAGATTCAGACCTAATCATTAAATTTAATCAGCGTCTAAGGGTCCAGCATATGCAGGTTCACTCCCTTTTTTAACACAAATTATTTGTGTGGTTTCATGTGATGAATATATTCTAAAAAAAGGTTCAATTCCTTGATGGCTATAAAACAGCATATTTGCTGAAGACAAAATTTGGGGCTTTGGTTCTTATGGATTTTCGTGTCACTCATCTCAGTAAGGTCATATAACAACCCATTATCCTTTGCTACCCATCTTTGCATTTCACAGCATCATTACTAAATCTGAGCCACCATGCAGCAATAAAGCTAAATGAATGATCATATTTTCTGCTCCAGCAACATCTGCCTTGGTCAAGGGAGCTTTATCTTTCTACATGGACCTCATCTCTGCAGCAACTGAAGGGCTCACAAACTGCATAACCCCATGTCAGAGGAACCCTTTGTGGGGAAGAAATTATCCGAAAGACAAAGGTACTTTGATTTACCCCCAGGATGCTGTGATCAGGCAGGATTTGAAATCATGATCTCCTGTACAGCTGGCCAGCAAACAGTAAGCATTTTCTGTAAGGGGGAAAAAAAAATCTGTTTTAAAAATCCCAAGAAGCCTGAGGTCAACAGAAAATTTGCTTTAGACATCAGGGTTTTCCCAAGGATTTTAAACAATGCTACTTAGTAAAATCCAGGCATGGAAGTAAAGGAGATAAGAGGGCTATAGCCCATCCCTCATTTTACTGCTAGTGGTTCAGCTAGCAAATTTTCCTCCACAAGCCAAAAATCACAGAATCAGCAAATGTGCCATTTTTATCAGGCTTTGAGTTTCCAACTAATTCTGTGAGAAAGTCATCACTTGCAAAACCCTGTTGCTCTTGTGAACGTTTCTCTTTCCTTGGTCTGTGATGTGCTTTGGTTCATGCTGATCAATTGTGGTTTGAACTTACTCTGGGTTCCAGTAGAGCAGTGACCTCAGGTCAGATTCATTACTCCCTCATTCTACAGAGCTGAAGCCCCTTATTTTCAAATTCCTGGAGTTTCTCAGAACCAGATGCAACTGCTGGATGAATGGTACGTGCTGTATCACTACACGGTCAGGTGAAATGTCTCTGAGCTAACACCCTGACATCTAGCCCTCTGCTCGCATATGTGACTTCAGTTTAAGAGAGCATCACTGACATGAAAATAGAAGAACATAGAAGAATAGAAGAAGACCACATGAAAATAAAAGAACATAGTGGAGGAATGGGACGCTGCTCAAACCTGTGAGATTTCATCTGGTTTCACTCAGCCATTTCCATTATACAACATGGAAAAGAATTATATATAAAGAAGAAGAAATTCCTGAATATACCTACTTATACTCCATTTTTTCAATGTGGCTTAAGTAAGAAAAAAAATGCTTAATAAAACCTGGTACTTAAATCCCTTGTGAGGGTGCTGCTGGCAAACGTCACATACTTCCATTTAGGCAGCACATGGTCTACTGCTCTAAGACGAGATTCCTAAAAGTAGGATCTAGAATTTCAGTCCATATTTGGGTTCCCTAGCCTATGGACTGCCTTTAGAAATGATGCCCACCTCGTTTAAATGGAACTGTCAAAAAATTGCCTCTTTCAGAAGTCAGGCCTTGTATTTATTGTCTAAATATTAACATTGGAGCTTGATTTTTGACACCTATGCTTGTAAATCTTGATCTGTGTTTTGAGAAATGTCATTTAGATTAAAGCTTCAGAATTTTAATTATACCTTATTCTAATATATCAGTTTTCCTGTAGTAGATTTTTATACTTCCCCCCGTACCCCCCTCAATAGGAAATCCACTGGAATGTACGAAATGTGAAAATGCAATATATTGATACAGACATTTTCCAAACACTGTATCAAAAGTATCCAAGATCTTACTCCTTCTGAGCAGCTCCCTGTAAAAGCTGTCGCTGTGTTTTCAAAATCAATAAGGTCACCCCAGCTGGTATGTGTTTTGGATCCTAAACGGCTCTTCTCTTTTGGTATGCAGCACCTTGTACACACTTCTGCTTGTTCCTTCCTTATCAATCTCTCCAGTGCAGGCAGTGCTGTTCTTTTATGGGAAGTTTTTCATTGGATTTATTTAGTCTAAAATGGACTAAAAATTTATGTAGAGACATAGCAACTGTCTTTGAAGATGTAAAAGGATTGCTGCAAAGGAGGGAAATGAACTGTTCTCTGTATTTTCTGGGGAGTGAAGAACTAAGAGACTTAAAACACAGCCAGGGAGATTCAGGAGAGGTCTCAGGTAAAATGTGCTAACTGCAGCATCAATAGGGCCCGAAACAGATTGTCTGGAGGGATTGCTGAAGCTTAACAAGTTTTTAAGAACAAATTAGATGAGCATCTAACAGGAATCATTTAACTGTAGCTGATCCCATTTTGGGGCAAGGGAATGATCTAAGCGATGTGCTGAAATTTCCTCCTACCTTGATTTCTCTGAAAATATACATTTGAAGAAGAAAGTATTTCTATGCTGAACAGTAATCATCGTCAGACTTATAAAAGCGATGCTTAGAGCTGTTGGCAGGCGGGTCTAAGTTTCCCCCACCACAGGATTTAATATAGCTTCTTATTTGAAGATGGATTTGATGGGAGGCTAATGGTGTTTTGGTTAAGGTTAGAGAAAGGATAAATGTTTTGAGGAAACAGTAAATTCTCTAATAGAATGTTAAATCCACAGAAGAAAGCAATTCTGAGACAGCACTGAAATTATTTTCAAATGATTTTCCAATGTGGAGGAAAAAAACTAGCTTGGAAAATTGGGATAAAGTTTGAAAACTTGTCATCCAATTTGTTAAGGCATTCAGTATTGATTTATAGCTTTAAAATAAGTAAAACGAATAGCTCTCCGGCATGCTCAGCTCCCACTTTGACTCAAGGAGTGGAGGCTAGCTTAGACCTGACAGCTCTCTCTTAGAAGGCTGAGCTCAACTGAGATGACTTCCCTCCTAAAATACCCACCAGAATTCCTCTGTGGTACTTACAGCTCCATCTCTTTAGCAGCAGAAGACAGCCACGCTCTATTACCATCCATAGCGATACACTGATTTCTCCCAGCTGTGTGCCCAGACAATGCATGCATCTGAATGCAAATGTACATATGCCTTCAGCTGATGCCCGTGTTGCCTCCGGGGAGGTGGGAGAAGGAAGGTGGTGACTGCTGTTTCGGTGTAAGCCCTCTCTATAAGCAGTAGCTACAGCCTCCTGCTCCCTCATCCCTCCCTCTGCGGCGGCAGCGGTCAGCCAGGTTTTCCAGGATGGTGCCGCTGCCCAAAATGGGATGAGGAGCGTGGGGTTTTGCTGGTCCCAGCAGTCTGCTGGCCTAGGCACTCAAGTATATAACAGATAAAGAAGACCATCTCAGTCCTGAAACAAAACCCCATAAGAGGTATAATCTTTCCAGTTTTAGGGAATCATGAAAGCGCTGGGGATAAATGTCCATAATATATATATATGCAGATAATCTGTAAGCATACATTGTGGTTTTCACATCTATATACGCTGTCATTTTGAATTATCTGATGTCAGCAAGTATAGCAAGTTGAGTGCCGGCGAAGGTAGCCCATGGATTTTCGGTAGCTCTTGTGCTCTCGGTGGCTGAAGTGATGCTTAAGTATAGTGAGATGGGGAGAACCGAGTTGCCTTGAACACAAGTAGTAACAGGGTCAAACTCTCCAGGTTGTTTTGCACCGAAAATCAGTCCAGTGACCTCGGTGTGATTGAAATGAGAGGGGACATTTCAACTCATGTTAACAAAATGCGGTGGAGGGACTTTGAATAAATTTGTAAGCAGCGTTATAACTCCGCTGGATGATCTCCAAAGAGAGAAAGCCACATTAGTCCGGCCAAGATGTAAGGCAGTCACAGCGACGTGATCTGACATCCTCCGCAGAGAGGCAGAAACGCAGCCTCACAGCATTCCCAAGATGGAGAAACTGAGCTGATCTGTTTTTTCTAAAGATAGTCAGGACACTTTGATCACACAGAAACGTTTCTTCGCTGCCACAGATGTACAGAAAAATCACACATTAGCAGGGCAAGAAAGAGACAGGCAATAACCAGTGGAAACAACAGCAAAAGTCCTTATCATGCGGCTTTTTTGCCGGCAGTAATAGCAAACTTTAACGAACCTTTAATTATTTCTCCGAGCCTGGGCAAGCTTAAATCATTGTGTAGTGGCCACTAATTACACCAATGCAGGTCCAGGTCTGATTATTCATATCTTTCACAACATTAGGGACTAGTTTTGATCTCCACTTTGTTGTCACATATGAAATTTTCTTTTTAGGAGGAGTATTGTGTTTGCATGTTCAATTGAACTTACTGATTTTCTGGTACATAAAAATCTTTGACACTTTTTATTCACAAATATTTTTCCTGGAAAATCATCTTTGTATAAAAGGAAATATATGTAAAATATTTTTTCTAATTGTTTTGTATTTAGATATGTAAGATTATCTTTTTTTTCCTCTTTTTTTTTTTTTTTTATTTTTTGTCACTTGTTCCAGCTTTCTTTGCAAGCAGGAGAATGAACAGAAATGAGGGAAAGGAAAGAAACTGAGAAAATGTTAAAAGGTTTCATATTGATTTCATCCAACATTTGAGATTTTCAGATAGCTCAGGAAAAGAACTCAAAATTATGTCAATGTACAAATATTACAAAATCATTAAATATATGCTTTTAAGTAAATTCTATTTAGTAGAATTACTAAAAGAAAATTTTAGTGCCTTGGGGGACACTGTACTAGCAGTATTTGAGGACTGGCTGGAAATATGAAACAAGCAGACATGTCCTGAACTGAATCCATTCCTATAAGATTTCCAGCCTAGGGCAGCATTCCTTGAAGGATATACATATATCTGCTTAACTATACATATGATGCTCCATCCCACTGAAGCCAACAGGAGCATTTACTGTTCATCAAGTTAAGCATTTACATAAATCTCTGTGATAATGCAGTTTAATCGAAGACTCAAGTGCTTGGATAAATCTTAGGTTATTCAAAGCAAACTTCAAAGCTTTTTATGTTCACTTAGCACCAATTATTACCCAAACAAATCAAATGGACTGTATTATATGTGAAGTTTTAAATTCATAGATGTAACGTTACAGTGACTTTTTCTATTCATCTGCATCCTTTTCACCTCACTGAGAAAGGATTCCTTATTAAAGCTGGTAAAAAAAAAAAAAAAAAAAAAAAGCCAGAAAATGCCTGGAACAAAGTAACTGTAACTGTAAAATGTCCTTAAAGGCCAATTAGAAATTGCAATACTGGGAGTTTTATTACAACTAACTCCTCCTTAATTATCAATCAATGGATTCTGTTGGAAAAAAAAATCTCAAATTCACAGCTGGGAAAATGATGCTAATTATTTTCTGTTAATTAAGGCTGTGCTGGGATTCAGACTTGCCATCCTTCAAATAAAGGATTGACATATCAATGCTAACATAATGCTTAGGGTCTTTTCCAAAGGCTTCATTTCTAATGGTAATAAATTGGTGTCACGTTATTTTAAGTGTCTTAAGCTATCGTGCTATTATACCTAACCCTGATATATACTGAAAAGTATATGTCTATCTCAGTACTCATACTGACCTCTGACATGGAAGTTGAATATTCATCATTTTGCACTGTAGCTGTTCTATTGTGAGAGTGAAGGAGCCTTACATCATTTAGAGCTGAAAGGAGTAAGGCTAAAAAAATTTGAATGGCAGCAGGATTCCCCAAATATCACAGAAATTGGAGAGAATAAAACACTTGAATAAAATTCTGGACACATTGTATTCAATGATACTATTCTTGTTGACTTTCAGAGACGAAGGTCTGTTTTACCGTAGTCAAACCTCCAGTACTCCTTCATTGCCTCCTTCATTGTGGGAATTCCCTAAACAACAGGCTGTGAAACTTCTCATGTCTTTTCTGTGGAAAAGGCAACCAAACTTAGTTTATTAGAAGTCTCTTTTCTTGCTTGCTTGATGTTTGTTCCTCATTATCTACCACATTTCTTATAGCCAAGACTGATGAAAGTAAGAAATAAGACGGTCAAAACAGATAAGAAAGGGATGGGGGAGTTTATATTCTGCCAGACTCAGTTTGGTGTATATTTGAAATAAAGCTCCAGGTGAACTCATGCACCATCTTAGGAACACTTGGCCTAAGACTTAGACAAGTTTTAAAGGTATGTTAGCAGTTTAAGACAAAATGGGTAGGAGGGTGATGCTTTGTTTTGGGTTTTGCTCAGGATGAGGAATTGTTGTGTCTCTTTCTGAAAGGCAGATGTGAGAGAAACAGCTCTGAAAAGACACACCCCGTACACCAGCACAGATTCTTGGAAACCATGATAATAAGCTTTTTTAAACACCTGAGAGAGGTTGGACCGGAGCAGGCACGAGAAATAACCATGTTCAATGAGTTGACCAGCTAGAGCCCAGCAGAGACGAACCAAGAGACTGGGTGAGTGGTTCACCCATTGGAGTTTAGGCATCTACAGGTTCAGAGTGTGACCATCACCTTCCTTTCTAATAAGCAGCGAGAAACAGGCACCTCCACAAGGTATTTTGTCTCACTGGAAACAACATCTAAGGGCAAAGGTATTTTCTCCTTATGGTGTATATTTTTCCCCAGTGACCAGAAAGTGATTATGGCTAACTGTCTTGGATGTTCACCTTTAAGGTGTTCAAAATTATCTGTTCCCCTATTTCGGGTCTGTATGCCTGTTAAAACTCTCTTCAGCAATTTGTTCAAAGTTCAGGACTGGAGACAATGCAGTGTTTTCCACTTGAGCTATTTTTCAGACCTGGAACATTATCTTCTACTTGTGTATAATACCAGGGGATCCATGGTTTTAAAGGCTGCTCCTGGTGCAGCGTCTGGCCACATCAGATGAGAACCTGTTTCTGCTAGGCACTGTGCAAGGGACAGGAAAACAAATCCCAGACCCTGTAAGAGACAGTCACAAATCCAAGATAATTCATCAAGAAACCCAAAGCAGAAAGAAGAATCTAATGATTCACAATCCAAACCCAAGGCCTTTAGTCATCACTTAACAGAACAAAAAGACTGTTGTGGGCACTGGGGTGTTTCTGGTGGGTGAAGGTTGAAGAAGCTGTTCTTAGGGGTCTTTGTAAACCTAAACTCTCCTAAAATCTCCTACAGAAGTTTCTGCAACAGTAAGCGTCTACTCAATGACCTAGTTGGTCCTACCCAGTCCTGTTCTCCTACAAATATGAACTTTCATTTCAAAGTATATTAAAGTCATATTTGTATGGGATAAAGAAATACACAAATGGATGGCAGGCAAGTTAGGACAATAGATTTAACTCAACTTTCACCATTTCTTCAAAAAGCAAACTAAATGGAATCTGGAGTGTGTATCTTTACATTTACCTGATCTTTATCTACCCCCAAATAAAAAATATTTTACCTATGCTACGTGATTACAAAGCTTTCTCTCAGCTTTTGTAATTCATTTGTGCCTTCTAGCAGTCATGAGTCATGGGTCTTTTACACTTGTCAAGTACACCTAATCCCTACCCTTCATGGCCCAGAAATCCTAAAGATGGCTGAACATGTAATTGCCTTGAAGTGTAAAATATTTCCCACATTATTTATTATAACATTGCCTGCTAGCACCTCTATAGTTAAGGTTGTGTCAGCATTTTCATTATAAGCCCCTATTTTCAGCTGTAAAAATGTGCTTCAGGCTGGAACTAGGAATGCTAGTGATTTTTTTTTTATTTTTTTCTTTTACTATTTTTTAAAAATAAAATTACCTTGGACATTTTTTAAGTTATTCCATCTGTAGTCACAACACATGCGCACACCCACACACATGTCTATTTACAGCTGTATGTGCACATGTGTTAAGGAATATCTGGCATGGTATAAATATAGAAATAGACATTGTCATAATAACACATAATTACTCATTTTTGTTTTCAGCTCCTGCTCATAAAAATTGTGTCTGTGTGGGAGCAATTTTAGTGATAGCACAAGTTTTATTCTGAGTTGTTGCAGTGCCAGTGCCCTTTTTCTAATTATGCTGATAGATAGCAATAATAAAATATTTATTTATTCTTAAACCTTATATTTTAATTCTGCATGTTTTCTTCTGGAATAATTCCAGCAGCAGTATTTAATCTCTGTTCTTGGATCATGAGCAAGAGTACCAACTACACTCAGGTTTTGCTCCACCAAATGCGCGTGATTTAGTCCAGCACGAAAGAGGACAGTCTGTCAGGTCTTGCTTTGACGTAGATCCAAGAGTAGGATGTAAGTGCCAGCGCCAGGACTTTGCAGACCTAGTTGCTGAGCACTCATCTGCCTTTGAGGTGCATCAGTTCAGACCCCACTGCTCTTTTCCACATCTAGCATAGATTGCATAAGTAGAGCTGAGATTTAACATAAACTTTTCTCGGTTTACACGTCTTTTATAAATTGACTTACTATATCTAGTGGAAACTCTCACCATAGAGGCACTACTAACAACATCATATTGTATACACCCTCTATATTTTATGGGTCATGGACTACATTACCAGGATTGTATGCAATTTGGGGAAAATAAGGAGACAGAATTGTTACCCATTGTTGTTGTGGTTTAACGAGGTGTTTCTGGAATGAATGCTAACCTTAGTCCTTTCAGTATCCGACTGACCATGTGCCTTCATTCTGAAAAGGGAAGGGGAGGTTTTCACATTACTTCAGCCATGATCAATATGGTCCTCTGACCCTCAAAATATACAATTCCAGCTTCAAGTTTTTGAATGTAATTATACTTTATGGCCTTAGTGCAGTTCACCTGTCTTTCTCCAAGTATTTCAGAACTGCTACCACTTCTTAGTCAGATAAAAAAGAAATAGATTTTTTGGTTTGGTTTTTGGGGGGCAGGGAGAGGAGCTTTGAACCATTCTGGACCCATTTTTGAAACAAATCATTGCTAAAGGCCTAATAGTTTGTGGAAGCTGTCCAGAACACCTGGATTCCTGTGATCTTGATTCGAAACCTAGTGGGACTGTGCTTTTGATTGAAGTTCATTGTGAAGTTTCAGGTTTGTCCAGACCTTGGACTCCACATTCGGCACAAGCTTACAAGCTGAAAAAGCCTGAAGCCAAAGGAAATAGTCTTATAACTCCCAGCTCGGAACAGCTGAATTTCATGCAGAACTGCCAATAGCATTCTCAGCTTAAAAAATGTTATCTCAAAATATTATGTAGAGCTGCAATGTGAACCATTGTTTGCGTGTTCTAAATAGAGCTGATCCAAAAGAAAGAGACACAATTTTCAGCTATGCTAAAACTGTTCAAAAGATGCATAAAGCAAAAATAAATCAATGACAGAATGCCTAGTTAAGTTATTCTTATACATCCTGGGTGATGATGGTTAATGTATGTTTATGAAAGACCATTCAGTTTATATGCCTTCTACTGGATGACATCTATTCAATATAATATTATTCATACAGTTTTCAATCCACTTGTTAAATACAGTTAGGAGTTTAACCCTTACTTTTCCTAGGAAGAAGCGTTTCCAAAACTTCAAGTTTTAGGTGATTAGGAATGTTCCTCTTAAAAAAAAGGTGGAATTTTTCTGGTCAGATGTAGATATCTGGTTGTCTACATCTGATGCCTACATCTGAACTCCCTTTTTATTCAATTAAAAGAAATAGTTGCTTTTAAGCCTGATTCATCTAACTTTAGTAATTTGTCTTAGAATGGAGTAGGACCTAGAAATACCTGTCAATCTACATTGACTACTTATGGAGCCAAGGGCAACATAGACATCTGCATTGAAAGACATTTACATTAAATCATATGCATCTCATCTTGGTTTCCCAAGTGCATATATCAGAGTCCTCTCAGCCAAAGTCTATATGGAAAATAACTCTATTTTGTTGGATGCTATAAATACCCATATGTATATTGGCCAAACTTTGCAAAGCAGTAGATCAGTGGTTTTGTCCTCATAGGTAGCAGAGAATTCAGCTCAAACACAGAAATCCCATAGTTTTGCTTTATCTATGGAACTCCTTGCCTTTTTAGCATGGTGTCCCACAGGATTTTAAGGAAATGGTCTAAGATTGTATGGGGATAGAGGCTGTACAAATATAACAGACAAATGCAAGCTGGTCCTTATCCACACTAGCATAAAGAAGAGAAAATAGGTGGACATGGTCACAAAGACACGGAGTTTTAAAGAACATCTGAGAGAAAACTGTTGTTATTTATCGCCAAAAAAAAAAGATATATCCTTCATCCACAAAGGGCTGACCATGCACATCTGTCCATTCATGCCTGTGTTACTCTAAACCTCCCTCCTCCCAAATTCAAGCAGTAATTCATGTCTGACACGCGATTCAAAGCTTCCCTGTGCAGAGAATGAGTACATACTTTCACATTTGTTAAGGGTGATATTAGAAAATGAGCCGTATCTCTGACTCATCTCCCTAGTATTTTTGGAGTGGGATTTATCTTTCCTTGGTTGAGGTATCTGAAAGTCAGACAGTCATTTTATTACAGCCTACAGACTAACTAAAAACTACCTTGAAAATCAGACAGTAACTTTCTTTACAGGTAGCTCCTGCAACTGTTAAGCTCTTCTTAAATTAAGTCTACCATTCAGCTGAGTAATTGAACAAGCAATTTCACTTGGGACCTATAGGTCTCCAGCTCCAACCATTACTTTGTGCAGTTTTATTTTGTTCACTGGAGATTTCTTTGATATAGAGGGTGAAATTTTATAACTAGCTTACCAGAGGATGACCTATGATCCTGTCCGGTCTGCAATAGTTTAATATCTTTTCCTGGCCTTAACTGTTGTTTCAGTGTCTGCAGGAACTCTATGTCCCCAAGACAAAATGAAAGAAGAATTCTTAGTGGAAATAATTATCAAAAGCATCACTGTTCCCAAGTCCCTTTTCCACTGCACACTGTCGTGTGAGAAATAGCTACTAGAATGGGATGGCTTACCTATTTCTTTTCACTGACTACAGAAGAAAATAAGGCACCTAGCCTACTATAATTGTATAATATTTTGGTGGTGGAGTTGAGCCAGAATGAAGCTCAGACTTGGTATTTTGTATTATCCAGTTTGGATAGTTGAAAATTGGAAAAATGAAACACGCCTAGCAGTACACCATTTCTCTTTGAGTATCATTCTCATTCTGATTTTACTGGGGAATCAATATAATGGCTGAGCTTGCTAACATGGTTTTCCTTGGAGTTCAAGACTAGTTTTCCTATTTCATTGAAGGTAATTGCTTTGATACATGAAACTGGATGTGCTTTGTCCACCAATTTGAATGTGTTCCAGAGCTACACTTACACTTTAATGTTTCATTTTTTTTCTTTTCCAAGTATAGTTGCCTTGCTCTGAGTGATGTAACAACTGACATTTGAAGAGAGAGACTCAGGGAATCAATCAGTAGAGCAGAACAGGACTGAAATCATGGCTCTTCCATTACTTATTTGGAACAGTGCTTTGTAACGTTCAGTTGAATATAAAGAATGCATAATATTTATAGACTGTGACAGGTAATTCCACATCTGTCACACCATAGTTTTTGTGGTTAGTTTAATATTTGTATCCAATTTTTTTGCCTTTTGGCTTAGTACATCTGGTAATTTTACTGTATAATTTTTTAGCATTACCAAAAAGTGATTAATTAAAGCTGATCATCAGGAATTTCTCTTTGCATGCCCTTTCAAATGTTACCAAATAGATGAAAGTTCTGTGAAACTGTACTGACAACATTTTATCATTACCATTTCCTTATGTTGACTTTAGCAATATACCCAAACTCATTGTTGTTGCAATACCCAAGAGCTTCCATGTGATAGTATAGATGGATTTAAGAAAAAAGAAATAAAAAACCCCCAAAATATTAAAAATCTCTTTCTGGTAATTGCAGGGAAAAATAGGTGTCCAAAATTTTGAAACCTCAAAAGAAAGTTAAATTAGCATAAGGGGTTTTTTTGTTTGTTTGTTTTCTAAAAATGTATCTCATTTCTACACTGAAGATGAGAAATTGTGTGAACATTGTTGATGCTCCTGTATGATAAAATGTCCACCAATACATCACAAAACAGTCATAATAAGGGCATAGCTAATGAGCTTTTCTTGTGTCTACACAGGGCGTATGAAATACCTGCAGTCCCTTTATTGTAATATTACAGTAATGTAGGGGTAAAATAAGAATAGTCACAAGAATAACGATGTCAACAGCAACAAAAACAGCAACCACTACAAGAAAAATCAAAATCTCTCCACCTCTTAAGCTGCTATGGTTTTCTTTCAGGTTTTTTTAGTCCTTTCCTCTTTCAAGATGTGAGATAAAACAAGTTAGTATCTTTTAAAATTCCTTGTTGCAGCTACAGTTTCATGTTTGCTTGATGCAGTCACCAATGTGTTCTGATGTGTTATGTTAAATAGCATCAGTCTGTTGTCACATCAGTATTTGCAGAAAACTTTGGGGGTGGGGAGGAACCACACCCCCCTTTACCTTTTTTTAACAAAGGAAATAATAAAATTGCAATACTCTTGAGAACTGAAGTTTGGTTTAGGATTCTAAACTCTCTGGGGAGAGAACGATGCAAACTCATGTTCATTGACTGATTTCAAAATAGCTGGCAGATTTGTACTTCTCTGTGGACGTGTGTCTATCCAATGGGACTGGAAAAAGGTGTCAGTGATATGTACAGGACACTAAACTTTTATGAAATCAAAGCTGCAAAAAGATACTCTAAATTATCTAATGGGATGCGTTATGTGTGATTAATTTTCTTGTGCAATTTGTAGATCTATGGTCACAGGATGTAATCCAAAGCCTCTTATATTCAGCAGGGCTCTTTCCAGTAACTACAAGTTTCAGACAAATAAATCGGCACCAAAGGTTGTGTAAGCCCTACTTTGAAGACTGCTTTTTATGAACTCACTTTATTCTTTCCTTTCGACAAACACGGCATCTGAATTAGAGTGGTGGATTCAGAACTCCCTCTGCACCCGAACTTCAGGGAGCTGAAATCTGGTGCTGGAGTCCTGACCTTGTTAACAAACAATAGGAATTTTGCTACTGGCTTGAATGAAATCAAGATTTCACTCTAGAAGACTGAGACCTAGGACTTATCTCTTGGATCAAACAAGAACACTAGCCCTAAACATTTATCTTTGATGAGGAAGTGCAGTTTCAAGTCAGTTTGGGCTTTGAAATCTATGGTTCGGACTTATTTCAAAGATGAGTTCACATGATTTAGTAGGCTTTGTAATCTGTGAATTTCATGCTTTAAAAAAAAATAGCTGGGAGCAGAATTAGTATGTACAGAATAATAACAGTCCAGTTCAATTGCTATTTAGTTTGGAATGGTTGCTTTGAGAGCTTGTTGGAAAAGGGAAAAAATGCGATGAGAAGAAATATTTACTGTGCAAACTTTGCATGCCAATAAAGAAATTATAGAGAGACTATTGTTAGGCTTGACTCTGTAATTATAATTGAAGCACAAAGATGATCAAACGCAAGACCATTTACAGTTAATCATTTTGACATTGCTTGATTTTTCCTATGAACCATAGAATAGAAAAATCAAACAACATTATATCACAAGAGCCTAAACCTTAGGTGGTGCAAATCAACTTAGCTTCTTCACTTTAAACAATCAAGCCACTTTGCCGCAGCTGGTGGTTTGGCCTTACATATCTTTGTTACAGTTTGAATCAGCTTCACTGGAGGGAAAATTATAAGTTTGATGTCAACACGATCTAGTAAAGAACTTGCTAGGCAACAGCATCTATTTATAACTGTCTGGATTATATCTTATAAATTACACAAGGAATTTAGAAACTTTTTTTCACATCAGAAACTATTTTGTTATTTAGAATACATTTATCTTTTTTGCAAATAAAAATGAAAAACATTATTTATGCTGGGAAGTAAATTCCTGATATTTTGGTTGTTATTATTGCTATTATTACTTTTACATTGAAATTGCACTTACAGGCCCCTGGTGAGACCAGTACTCCATGGTGCTAAATATATAAAAATGGAAGTGATCTCACCTAGTGATTACCATCTAGAAGTATATTACCTACTCTGTCTTTTTTCACTAACTAGGCTCCGTCAGAAAACTTCTCATCTCTCTTAAGATGGAAGAAGTCAGTCTGTAGATGTGCTTTTGCAGAAAAAGGGAGCCTGAGAACAGCTTGGATGAGATATCTCACCTTTAGGAGCCTAACTGTAGGTGAAATGAGTCCCACGATCACCTCATCATCTCAGAAGATGTCAGCTAAAATGTATTAAAAAGGGGGAATAGGGTTAAATGCTGGCACAATGCTGCACAGAGACAGTAAGATCCATTTGTAAATAGTCCTTAAGTGCACATGTCCATTTTGACTTAAAAATGCTTGTGGTTTTATTCTAGATTATTCCCCAAAGATCTCATCCTTCTCAATGATTAGGCCAGAACTTGGCCAGGAAAACTATTCCACTTCTCTTCCAGTGTTTGAATTTCAGACTTGATATTAAACTTCTAAATTGGTGTGTGGTGAGGTAACCAAATAAGATATAAAATTATGAACAGTATTGTTCATCTGTGACCATACTTGTCTGCCTGAGAATTTCTAATGTGAAACCCATTGCTCCCCCAAAATTTCTTTTCATGAAACCATTTATTGAACTTTTTTTTAACTCATTAATTGTTTGGAATTTGAATGAATGATAGTTAAAGCGGCTTTTGCAATTTTCATACAGCTCCTGGTATAATCAATAAGCTATACATAAAGGTGTCATTATTCTTTTTGTCAATTTGTATTTTCACGTTTCAATTCCTTCTGTTCATTAACTGAGCATTCATTCATTGCTGCTGTACATGTTCACTTCCTTCATAACAGTGTAAGACATTATTCTGGCCTCATGGTGCTTGAAAGATGAGTCAAATTAATATGTTTCCAGGATTCATGGGGAACTGATTAGTTGTAAGGTAACACACTGC